>NC_135623.1:13003999-13307475 GCF_053574225.1 Canis aureus | reverse complement strand
TTTATTTATTCATGAGAGACACAGAGAGACACAGGCAGAGGGAGAAGCAGACCCCATGCAGGGAGCCCGATGTGGGACTAGATCCCGGGACCCCGGAGTCACGCCCTGGACCGAGGGCAGGTGCTAAACTGCTGAGCCACCAGGGGATCCCCCAGAGACTATTTTTTATTGCATCCTTATACTTAAATGAATTTGTCTTGATAGGAATTTTGAGTTCAAAGTTCTTTTCCTTCAGCATTTTGGGAACGTCTTTGTCTCTCACCTAAATACTATTAAGAAACCTGGTGCCCGATTGATCCCTCTCTGTAATTGATCTACCGTCTCTGTTTAGGAGCTGTCAGAAGTTTTGCTTTTTCTTAGATGGTCTTAAATGTCTTTCAGTCTAGTGTTTCTGTTTGTATGTTTTCTGTACGTTTTTCATCCATGAGTTTTTTCATCTTTAATTCTGGCCAGTTTCTCATTTCTTCAGGTATTTCCTTTTCTACTTTTCTTCTTCTCTTCTAGGACGCCCAGTTATTCAGATGTGGACACTACTGCTCTGTCCCTGGACTGCCTGCCGTGTGTCTGTCTTTTCCTGCTTCCTATTACCAGCTAATTAGTTTTGACCTGTATGTGTCCCTGTGTCTCGTTCATCGATTTTTGTACTATTTTCAATGTGGTCCTTGTTCCTGGTTCATATTACTAATATTTCCTTGTATATTTATTTTGTTTTATTTTTAGTTTCTTGGCTGGTGTGCATGTTTAGTTTGCATCTTCAGGGCCGAGGGCTGGCCTCCTCAGGCAGCATCCGGTTACTGTGGCCCACGAGCTCCTGTCCCTTCAGCACACTAGCTCCTATTTGGTAACGTTTATTGAGGAAAGGCCAGGGCGGGGGCCTAAGCCGTCGCTCCCAGTGAGTGAAGGGGAAGGCGAGGCCCTGCCAACAGCAACCAGCCAGCCCGGCTAGCGCGGGCGCCGGGTCATGTTCGGAGATTTATACCTTCAGACCCTCGCTCGGGAAGCACCTTCACCTTTGTCCTCTGCCAGCTGCAGGGCTCTGCGGGGGGCGAGGGGGTGGGGGTATTTTAATCCCAAGAGCAGAACTCCTGGGCTGCCCAGTGTCCCGTGGACACCGGTCACTTGACTGATGGTCACAAGTACCACAAGGGTGGGCTTCTCGCTGCTGCCCGGTTTCCCTGCCTGTGGGGACTCCAGGCTCCTCGGGGTTCTTACAGGTCCGGGATGGATTTCTTGTAGGTTTGGTGGTGGTTCCTAAGCTATATTGTAATTCTAAGTCCATTTTTGGGGAAGGGACCCAGAGCCTATGCCACTTCGTTGTCTTAATAGGAACCAAAGCCCCTAATGGATCCTTACTGCCCTTTTTCCCCAGTCTTGGGATGTTACCTCTTAGGTCCCTCACTTGTAAATAGTTGAACGAGTACATCCAACCTGTTAACTTGTGTTTGGAAGTAGTGGCGGTGGTTTTAATATCCGATCTGAAAGGGTCACGTTTTAATGCTGTTTTTTCCCCTCTTCGCTCCTGTTTTGTTTCATCGACTGATGCGGATTTCCTCCTCCCGAGCTCCGGCGTAGATGTTAGGAAGTCCAGTTCCAGGTCGCAGCGGCTTCCTCAAGCCCTCCGTGAACGTGGCGCTTCAGCTCTAAAGCTCAGCAGCGGTTTTTGCGGACCTTCCCTCGCCTTGGTCTCCGCCCTCCGTCGGCCCCAGAACCATCTGGTGTTTGCTCACAGTTCGAGTCCTTCCGTGTCCTACTCCCGAATCGTGCTCCGGGGACCCCGGGCCGTGTCCATCTCTTCCCTCGTGCAGCTGCCGTGTCCCTGGAGAAGCCGGGAGACTGTCAGCCCCGCAGCGCGCCCAGCCTCGGAGTAGGGGACCTGGTGCCCCGGGCGTGGAAGCCGGGGAGGACGGTGTGAGTTTTGCCCCCTTGGTGGGAGCAGCAGAGGCTGCAAAAGGGTCCTCGGAGGTGAAGGCAGCGGTCGGGAGGGCCCGGGATGGGGCCTGCGTTCCCCCCAAGCGAAGAGAGCCCGCGAAGCCTGTGGGTGATCACATCCCGGCCCCCGCCCCCGGGTGCCCCGCCCCGGGCAGTCCTAGGTGCTGCACGAAGTCGGGGTCCCCGAGTGCTCCGACTCCCAGGTGCGGTCCCGGGGGCCTTCGAGCTGGACCACACGCAGGCTCTGCAGGGCCTCAGTTTCTCTCTACCTGGAGAAGCCGCCAGTACCCCCACCCCAAGGGATGGTGGGCGTAGGGCCGCCCCTGCCTCCCTGGGGATCCTAATGGGAAGCACAGGGGCCCAGAGGTGCAAGTCCGCGCCGGGCCTGGGGGTAGGGAGTGCGAGGTGGGGGAGGCCGAACCCTCTGTGTGTCCGCAGCCCGCACCGTCCCCCGAGCCCCGCCCCCCGGCCGTGACGTCACGGCGACGCAGCGGCCGGTTCAGGTGAGCGGCGCGGCCCCGCACGCACAGGTACAATTAAATAGCTCGTTTAATCCTGTCCCGACAGGGGAGTGCGGCGGTGTGAAGCGCGTCCTGGGGGCGCCGCCCGCCCGTAAGCCCGAGCCCTGAGGACGCCGTCCGGGCATGCGGGGGACCCGGGGGGGCGGCTGCGCGGTGCCCGCGGGCGGGAGGGGATGCGGCCCCGGGTCCCCGGCCCCGGCGGGGCTGGCGGAGGGGCGGGCGGGGCGCTCCCAGCAGGTTCGGGCGGAGAGGAAGCCGCTCGCTCGTTCACAGCTTGGATGGCGCTCGGGCAGCCGCGCTACAGGATCTCCTGGCGGGGGGCCCGGGCCTTGAGCGGGGCCTGCCCGTTGGGCACCGAGCCGTTCTGCCCCTGCGGCCGCGGGCCCTTGTCGCGGTCGGGCCACGTGAAGATGGCGTCGTCGCTGTCCAGCTCGGACTCGGAGCGCATGAGGCTGCTGCCGGGCGTCGGGCCCTTCTGCCTGCCGCCTGCGGGGAGAGAGGAGAGGCCGGTCAGGGCCGGGCCGCGCGCCCCAGGGGTCCCGGCTGAGCTCGGACGGACAGCAGAGGCTCGCCCCAGGCCCCCGGGGCGAGGACGCACCTCCTCCGAGCGACCCGCCGGGCCGGAGCTCACCTACTCCCACACAGGCGACCGACAGGGGAGGAGCTCGAACCCCCGGGCCAACACCCTCCACCTTGGCCCCGTCACGGAATTCCCGCCCGAGCCCCGCAGGCGGAGCCGCCGCCACGTGGGGGCCAGGGGGAGGTGCAGGCCCCAGCCCCTGCTCCGCCCCCGCAGCTGCCCCCCCTTCCCAGGGCCCCTCTCGAGCCGCCCCCTCCGCAGGCCGCACTGCACCCCCGGGGCGCTGCCCAGCACGACCGCAAAGTGAAGGACGCGACGCGGTCCTCCCGACGGCTAGTCATGTGTGAAGGCAAGAAGGGGGGGGCGGGGGGGTGCAGCGGGTCGCCACCAAGGTCGGGAGGGTGGGTGCGGAGGTTCCGTTGCAGACGCCGGTGTAGACGCCCCAGGATTTCTCGGGGTTCCCGGAATGTGCCGCAGCAGGACGCTCAGCCGATCAACCGGCAGGCCAAACGCCCCGGACACCGCCCCCCCCAGGCTCCCCGTGTCCGGGCTGCACCTCCTCCTCCGCTGAGTCCAGAACCGGAGCGGGGCCTCCGCCGGGTCACACGCTCAACACCAGGCGCGAGGGGTTCCACGGCGCCCGGAGCGGGCCCTGGGTGACCCGGCGCACCCGCGGCTTCTCCCCCGCAGCTCTGCTCGCAGGAGGACCCGTGGCGTGGGGTCGGGGCCCCGCCGCCTCCCGCATCCCCTACAGCGCGAGCTTCCTGGGCTCGTCTCTCGCCCCCCGACGTTCTCCCTGGAAGGGACGGGAACCCCCATTCTGCGGAGAGCATCGTCGTAGCCGGGCCGTCCCGGCCAGCTCCCTTGGTCCTGCCAGGGGACCACTCCGTGCCCCGGGTCGGAGGTCAGCGGGCGCCTCTCCCGGCCACCGGCAGGACCAGGGCGATCCTCCCCGCGGGCCCCCACCGGCCCCCACGCATCACCTCCACCTTTCAAGCGAACGAGGTCACTGTTTCCCGAAGCCAGCACTTTCGAGGGGGCCCTTGTCACCGCCAGCATCCTGAACTCCTTCGGCCGCTTTCAGATTGTCACCTGGTCCTCCTCAGCCTTCCAGCCTCGCCCCCAAGCGCTGTCTCCCCCGAGCCTGCCGGGCCCTCCCCCGGGGCCTGGCCAACACGCCGGGTGGCGCCGTCTTCCCCGCGCAGGTTCCTGCCAGAAGCTCCTTGGCACTTGCTCCTGCCTGCCGACTCCCTCGCACGCGCTGGGGGGCGGGAGGGAGGTGAAGGGCGGGTCACGCACCCCCTTCCTCCTTGAGGAGCGCCTGTGGCTGCGCTGTCTTCCTGCGGGAGGGGCCGCAGCAGGGGCCGCTCCCCCCACCCCCACCCCGGCTGCACCGGCCCCGCCCCAGAGGCCACCTTCCTTGCGTCCTGGGGTCCCTCCCGCCTTCCAGCAGCCCCGCCTCCAGGGCCTCCTCCTCTGCCTCGAAGGCTGACTGCTGCCTCCCGCCGGTGCGCTAGGTCCCGTCGGCCGCCCGGGCCCAGGGCCCCTCCGTCACCTGTACGGCCCTGAGTTGGAGCAGTGGCCCCGCGGCAGCGTCTGTTGGTCCCACGCGTGCCCGGCCTCGGCCACTTCACTGACCGGCGGGGAGAGATGTGGAAGCGTGGTGACAGAGGGGGGAGCGTGACCCGAGCAGGTAGGGGAGGATAGCAATTCGAGCTGCCGCATCTGCCGAGGAGGGCGGCCCCAGGGAAGCAGACCTGAAACCCACCCACGTGCCTTTCAAGCCAACGAGGTCACTGTTTCCCGAAGCCGGCAGGCTGGCCAGACCCAGGGTCGCCCCAAGTCCTTGCACCGCCGCGGCTGCTCCGAGGAGGGTGGCCGTGCAGGCTCTCCCCGAGGGCTGCGGGCTGCACTCCCAGCGTCTCCCAGTGTCGGTGGGAGCCTCGCGCTTCCCGGGCACAGGCTGCAGGACGTCTAGGTACCACCCCACGCCCTCCCGGCCCGGCCCCTGGGTGCAGAGCCCACGTTGCCTCTGGGCAGAGCAGGGCCTCGGGCGCTGCTGGGGAGCACCTGTGGGCAGGGCGCCTGTGGGCAGGGTGCTGGGCAACGGCTCCGCCTGGGGTCCTGTCAAAAGGCCAGGGGAGGGGGCCCTGCTGGTCCTGCCCACTCGAGGCCTGATTCTCAGCAGGGAGGCACCGGACACCACCCTACACAGCCACCCTACACGGCCGGCCGCTCTGGAGCCCACAGGCCAGCAGCCCCCCTGCCTGTCTCGGGGCCGCGGGGCCTCCAGGGATGTCAGCAGCCCACACTGCCATCCACCTCATCGTCCGCCCAGAGGACAGACTGGCCAGGCCCAAAGGACCAGGGTGCCAGCCTGAGCACCAGGGGCAGCTGGAAAGGCCGGGAGCCAGGACGAACCGAGCGAACCAACGAGCAGACCCAGAGGGGTGAGGTGGAGTCCCTCAGCAAAGTGGAGGGGCACTGAGAAGGGGGGCCGCTCAGAGCTCACCCAGCAGCTGGCTTCTGCCAGAGACGGGCAGCTCAGCCCCCAGCACGAAACGACCTTCCAGAACAAACAGCTGTTAGCGACACGGGTACCTGGGACGGCAGTGGGTCTCTGCAAGGACAGCGCAGGACTGCGGGGAGACTAGGGACAACGGTGGGTCTCGGCAAGGACCGTGCAGGACTGCAAGGGGACTAGGGACAACGGTGGGTTTCGGCACAGACCGTGCAGGACTGCTGGGGGACCAGGGACAGCGGTCTCCAGGGCACTCAGGAGTGTGGGGCCCCACCTGCACCCGAGGGCCATACCTGCCCGACAGGTGGGCTTCAGCTCCAGGCTCTCCTGGTCCGTGGCGTCCAGGATCTTGTACTTGCTTTTCCTCTTGGGTTTTCCTTTCTGCCTGAAAAACACAACCCCGCCGCTGCTCAAGGGGCTTCAAGTGGGGCTCCGGGATGCGGGGAGCCCGTCAGGGGGGCCGCAGGCTGCAGAGGCCTTGTCCCCTTGTCCCCACGGACACTGCCTAACAGAAGGACGGTTTCCTTCCGTGCTTCTCAGCCAGGAGAAGGTGGCAGCTGTGCCTGTTGTTCAACGGTCCCTCGGCAATTCTGGGAAAGGCAGGAACCCGTGGCCACTGTACCCCGGGCTCAGCTGCCCGCGGTGACAAGGAAGCAGAGATCCATTAGAACGTAAAGGTAACGGAGTGCGGGCACATCCAGCATGCCCCACGAGTGGCGGTACGTGGAGGGAAGATGCTGGGGCGGGGAAACCGCTTTACTCAGCGGCCAGCGGAGCGGACGGCCACCCGTCTGGGGCACTATCTCCCTAGCAGGAGGCCTGGGCTGCTGCTCTGCTAGGACCCGGCGGCGCGGGCCTGGATCTGCTGGGGGATCGGCTGGGGGATCTGCTGACATCCCAGCGGCCGCTGTAACTTCTCTGTCCTCGGCAGCTGGTGTCCAGACGAACCGGTCATGTCATTCCTGTGGTTTTTAAATGCAGCACAGGCATTTCTATATGCATCTCCTGACCTCCCTAAGTGAGGGAGGTTTCAGGTTAAAAAAGCACTTTTTTGGTAAAACTCAGGTGTAAGCCAAACTCTGGGGATGCTTAGCGTCCACATGCCCTCGTGGAGGGCTGGAAGCCTCTAAGCCGTGCGTAGAGCAGCAAGGGAAAGAGGCAACTGGAGTCAGACATGCTCGGTTCTCTGAGGGAACCACCAACCGCTGCTTGGAGGGGGGGAGCGTTAACCAACAGAGCTCTCGGTGGTGGCTCTCTCGGACTGCTGGGAATTTTTAAAAATTCACTTTCTACATTTTATGTGAGGTTAAATCTCTGCTCTGCCACCTATTAGCTGTGTCGGTGGACAGGCGAGGCCATTTTCCCGCGCCTTCCTCCCCTTAGCTGTGAGATGAGAAAAGGTTGACAGGTGCATTTAAAAAAAGATATTTTACCTAAAAAGTGTTATCCTGGTGCTTGGCACACAGTCATGTAGAAATCAAACTTATGTTTAATGGGAATGTATTACGTATTTTTTTCTTTTTTTTGTAGTTTTCATTATTAAGACTAGTGGCAGCCCCGGGGGGGGGGAGGGGGTGGCTCAGCGGTTTAGCGCCACCTTCAGCCCAGGGCATGACCCTGGGGACCCGGAATCGAGTCCTATGTCGGGCTCCCTGCGTGGAGCCTGCTTCTCCCTCTGTCTGTGTCTCTCATGAATAAATAAAATCTTAAAATAAAATAATAATAAGACTAGATGGGAAGGCTCCAACAACAAAACCCCAAAACACTCAATCATGACTGACTAAAGCCTCCAGTTACGTGAAAGTGTGCAGATGCGTGAACCCTACCTAGGAAGGAGGGCAGGACTGAGGATTCACGTGTCAAGTGCAGAGGCAGGTGTGCAGGGTAACATGCCCCTAGAGAAGTGACCCAGCGCACCCCTGGGCCCTCCCGCTCCCACCCTGGCCATGGCCGTGCTTCCCAGGTCGGGAACCGGGGCCCTGACAGCCCTTGGCTGCGGGAGTGCGGCCCAGCCCTCAAGAGTGGGCCACGGTGATGAAGGCCTCCCGACGCCTGCGTGGGGCAGTGCCAGGGAGCCAGGAACCCCAAGACTTC
The DNA here is from genome assembly GCF_053574225.1 of Canis aureus. Taxonomy (NCBI): domain Eukaryota; kingdom Metazoa; phylum Chordata; class Mammalia; order Carnivora; family Canidae; genus Canis; species Canis aureus. The sequence goes on along the minus strand of NC_135623.1, from coordinate 13,299,830 downwards.
ACGCCCTCTGCGCAGAAGGTGCCAGTACCTCCCGAACAGATGAATCCGTGACCCGAAGCTCTAATGGCTTCCCAAGGAGAATCCGTCTTACCTCTTACAGCAACAGATCACCGTCCAGGACAGGGTTCCGAGGGCGACGACAATGACAAAGGAAGCAATGATAACGTACAACACGCTCCACTCTGCCGAAAGAAACCAAGTGGTGAGGGTGGCGAGCGGAGCGGCCAGGAGCGCGGCGTGGGCCGACCCAGCCTTGGCAGGTGGCCTGGCTCCGCGCCCCGACGAGCTGCCCTGGGCAGGGGAGGCCCTGCGGGGGGGGCGGGTGCCGGCTGCAGAGGCAGCCCCAGAGGCCTTGTGGAGGCTGCAGCACGACGCCTCCGAAAGCACAGGGCGCCTGGCGGCCGATCTGACTCGGACTGCGCGCGCAGAGCTCGGACCTAAGCCTGGTTCCTACGAGCCGCTGCCAAACCCGCCCTGAGCCAGCGCAGCGCTGAGGACGGGAAGCACGAGGAAGGCACAGAGTCCCCCACCCCACCCCCCTCGCTCACGGGCCGCGGACCCCCACCACCCGCCTGCCCGACTCCGCTCTGCCCCGCTGGCAGCACTCACCACAGTTGCTGTCTCCGGCCCTCAGCTGCACCTTGATGAAATTCTCCATCCAGAAGGGGTCGCAGACACAGCGCTTGGTGAACGAGTCGCAGTGGCCGTGGTCGGAACAGTTCAGCTGGCACGCTGAAGGCGGCGGGCAGGAGTCAGCGCCCCGGCCCCACCCCAGGCCCCCCGCGGCCCCGGGTCCCCCACCCCAGGCCCCCAGAGGCCCCAGGCCCCCCGCGGCCCCAGGCCCCCCGCCGGCTGGGCAGGACGCCGTCATCTGAGTCATCTGAACCGAGGGCTCACTGCTACTCTGCATGGCCAATTCTTAGTCTTTCAGGCCCCCGGGCCCCTCCTTTGCACCACCACTAAATGCCAAAATAAAATACCCGGGTACATTCCAAAGGAAAGCACTTATATTGCACATGTTCTTGAAATACTTAAGAATAGAGAGTTTTAAGCTAATAATACACGCGTCTTTATGAAAACATTAAGTAGCCAGATGTAGAAGCGGCTCAAGGGTCATAATTTTAAAGTAACAAGGAGTAAAAATGACATTTTGTCAGGTAGGTGCTATGAAGTTTCCTGTGATTTCTACTGCCTTAAAGTCACAGGTTCCGTGACCACTAGTGGAGTCGGCTGCCTGCCTTCCTCATGGCAGGGAACAGTCTCAGAGGTTAGTGACAATAAAGATGTCATTTTCTTCCCCAACTCCCAGGCCTCTGCACCGGGCGGGACTCTCTCGTGATCCTGCTAGTGTAGCCAAGTGCTCGTCTCTGTGTTCCCGAGAACAGGAGGTGAAGCCCGAGGACGCGGGGCCGTGGGGAGCTGTGCGCGCCGGGGAGGCTCCAATCCCAGCTGCCCCCAGGTACTCACTGACGGTATTGATTTCCAGGGCTCTGAATATCAGAAAGTCGGCTTTTTGCTTCTGCAGCTCACTCTTGAGCATCGCCGCCACCTCATGGCCTTTGAAGATCTGGTTGGGAGGCTCGTTTTGAACAAAAAATACCATCTTGGTGCTGCAGAGACATGCGACAGTGACAATGAGCTGGAGCCCTACCAGCAGCGGTTGCCACATTCTCTGAAGGCACCTCCTGTTGTGCCAGAGCCCGTGCTAAGGACGGGGCCGTGCTCTCCCCGCAGGCCAGTGACAACGGTGTTCTCAGGGTCATCGCCATTCTACAGAGGACAGCACGGGCTCAGGGGGGTTAAGTAACTTGCCCAGGGTCACACAGTTAATTACGGCAGAGCCAAATCCCAGCCCCGACAGGTCCAACTCCAAAACCTATGCTCTCAGAAATGCTCTAAGCTGCCCCAGCTCACGAGAGGGGCCGTTCCAACCAGCACCCCGAGGTCAGGAAACCGGGACTTCGTTACAAGCACATCTCTGCCGTCAGCCTCTGACAGCTAAGAGCGGTGTGCTGCCATCGGGTGTGTGTCTAGGTCACCTGTAAGACAAACCACAACGCTCTGGAAATTGTGTACTGTCAGGCAGCATCAGAGTGTCACCCGGGGGGGCTGCCCGGCTGGCTCAGTGGGTGAACGTCTGCCTTCAGCTCAGGTCACGGCCACGTCTGGCATCAGGATCCCTGCTCCGGGGCAGGGTGGGTGGTCTGCTTCTCCCTCTCCCCAGCCCCTCCCCTGGCTCGGGTTCTCTCTCACTTGCTCTCTCTCTTAAATACATAAAATCTTAAAAAACACAAAAGGCATTATCCATGGATCAGAACAGCCGAATGATCATTCACGTGACAGCAACAAGGAGGACCTGACCCAGTGGGGTGGCTGGTGCGAGGTTACGCTGCCCCGTGTCCAGATTTGCTCTGCTTTCTGTCCATTTCTGTCCAAGGCAGACCATGTCTGACCACACGTTTACGTGGGCACGGTCTGTTCTCTATGCCTTGGCCCGCATTTGGGGGAGCCCACTGGACTCCACATCAGCCTCCCTGCCAGACCTCTGCCGTCAGTGGGTCACACGGGCTGTAGGTGTGTCCCAGACACGGCCCCGTTGGCACGCAGAGGAGCTAGCTGGGACCTAGAGGCGCTAGATCAGCTGCTTCCAGGATAAGCAGCCTCACCTGTTTATCCCAAAGCGTTACCTCCTCCGTGTGGCACCACAGAAGGCTTACTAAAAGTTCACTGCACAGTGAGACCAACAGTGGGGGATCACAAACCCAGAATCAAGAAACAAACTTTGCATTAAAGGTCTGTGGCCCATTTCTCATGAATTCTGCCCAGTTACCTAATCCACGCTGACAGTTTCGATTCCCACACGCCAGCGGCCCTCGCATCTCCACCTCCTTTCCCCTGGTCTCTCCTGAACCACCACGTGTCCTGCAACCGCTTGCTACGATGCCCACCACCGCCACCCCCCCCCGACCTCCCACGGTCTCCTCCAACCCAGCGGGTCCAAAAAACTTGAAGTAAGCACATCTGAGCCCTCTCCCTGTGGCAGGACAGGCAGCATCCTCCTGTCTGGGGCTCGGTAACAGGCCTATAAGAGGGCACCAGCGTTTTCCCAGGAGGCAGGCCCAGCTCGCGAGCTAAGGCGCGGGGAGGGGCTGGAGGTCCAGGTCAGTCCCCCGGCAGCGCCGTGCTCAGCCTCGTGCACCTTCCCGTCGTCAGTCTCCCTCTAAGCCCATCCTCCTCCGAACTCTTCCACAAGGCCACAGCCCGAGCCAGGAACCCAGCGCCACGGTGACGCTTTTCTCTCGCAGGTACAGCGCGGGCACGTGTGCCAGCGGTTCGTCCCGTGCCACTTCCCACAGCGCCCCCAGTAACGACTCCGCGGGGCTTCTGCCCCGACCCCCGGCAGCTGCGTCGGTCCAAGCAGCCACTCGCCCCATTCCCACGCCCAGGCCGCCAGCATAGCTTAAATACAAAGTCCTAATCATCCTGCTCGGACCCATGAACCCCACCGAGAGCTTTGGGACTTCCGGTGGCCAGACCTCACCACAGACCCACTGAGCCCTAACCTCTGGGGGCGAGGCTCCGGGAACAGCACACTCCCGAAAGCTCCGGGGCTCCACGCCGTCATCTCCTGTCTCTAACCTTGGTGTCATCTCCTGTCTCTAACCTTGGCCGAGGCCCCAGATGGCTCAAAGCCGACACCCTCTTATGGAGCTGCCTTGCCCAGCCTGGACTTTCATCGGCTGCCTGCCTCACTCTCACGTCCTCAAAGCAGATGGTCTTGCCTCCAGTTTCAGAGACAAAACCCAGAACCAGTGCCAGTGCTCCCGAACGGGCGCCGCCCCGTCTCCCTCTAAGATGCCTCCACAGCAGCACGTCTTGCCCCTTCCTCCCATCTCCCGCTCCGCCTGCAGCAAGGCGCCCAGGCCGGCACCCAGGGCCCACCCCCGCCACCACCTTCTACTCCTCCTCTGCCCTTCCCTCGGTCTATAAAGGTGCTCAAGCATTTCCTGTCTTTAAAGGGGGTTCTTTCCATCCCCCACCTTATTTTCGGCACCAAGCTCTGCTGTATGGCCACCTCTCTGTCCCCCAACCATGACGTGCATCTGCACTCTACCCCCAACGTCCTATGGTTCTGATGATCCACTAACTACAAAGCCAAAGCCTGTTTTATGTCCTCACACTCTCCCTGGGTGGCAGCTCCACCTGCCAGCCATCCCTTAGCTTCCAGCAGACCCCTCCCACCTGCTTTTCTGTTCCTGGCTCTCCTGGCCTTGTCGCCTCCGTCACACTGGGCTTCTTCCGAGCGCTGGACGCTCACCCTGGTGTGCCTCATCCGTCCTCGTGGCTTTGATTCCTACCTGTATGCAGTGGCCCTTCCTCCCACCCCAAGTTCTAGCCCACACGTGCCACTGTCTGATGAAACCTCTCCCCAGGTATGCCAGGAGACACCCTAAATCCAACAGTCAAAACTCAACTCATCACCTTTTCCTTGGAACCCGTTCCCTCTGTATCCCCAACCTCACTTACTGGCATCCACCACTGGTCCAGGCACCCAAACCTAAAGCCTTGTGTTTGGTGCCTCATTCACCTTCATTCCCAAAGGATCGCCAAGTCTTTCTGATTTACCTCTGTTCGTTCCATTGCCACTCCCTTAACTTGGGTTTTATTACCTTTTTACTAGAACAGTTCTAGGCTCCCCAGCCTTCTGTCTCTCCCTATTTTGGTTTAGCCTCCACACTACTGGTCTCCCAATAAAACAAAACAAAACAAAACAAAATTTCCTTGCTTCAAAACCAAAACAAGGGGCGCCTGGGCGGCTCAGTCGGCGAAGTGTCTGCCTTTGGCTCGGTTCATGATCTGGGGTCCTGGGATCAAGCCCCGCCCGCATCAGGCTCCTTGCTCAGTGGGGAGCTTGCTCCCCCCCTCTCCCTCTGCGCCCCCACCCCTGCTTGTGCTCCCCCCCCAAATAAAATCTTTAAAGAAAAACAGAAACAAAACAGAAGCTTCATACATATAAAACAACCTAACGAGTCCTCCGCTTCCCAAACTATTAAGACTAAACTCCTTGGCCTGCTTTTGACTGTTGTCCATTTACACGGCCAGTCTTCTCTCCCGCCATGTCCTGGGGCCTAGTGAGTGCTCTGAGCCAAACAACTTCTTCCAGAGGAAAGTGTACTTCCGTATCACAGGACCATGGCTCATGCTATTCCCCAGTTGTGAGTTCCGTCCTAGTCTTTCTAAGCTTGCTCAGCGAGACATCTCTGGACCACATCCTGTCCCAACTCTGACAGAACTAACTGGCCTTGGCCCTGCGTCCCCATGATGCCACACAGTCTGTCAAATTCCTCCTGTACTGATGTTCTATGTTGATCCTGAGTGTCTTCCCTACTAGACGAGGGCCTTCGAACATAATGGACCTCTCCTGCCCTTGCACCCTGGTACCCTGCTGCAATATCTAGCGCGGAGTATGCGACCTGTGCTAGAAGAGAAGAGTTCATGAAAGAAATGGAAACCATGAGTAGGTCTGGGTCAGAGAGCGCACCTCTCTCCATCTACCCACACTATTTCTCAGCTCAATCAAGAAGCCCAGGGGGCCCCTCGTCTCTCCTTTACTCCCCCCGTTCATTGCCCAGCTACCTCTGCTCCGTGTACGGCTGAATCTTTTGCACAATGATGTCGGAATCCAGCACCCCCAGGAGGACCCCAATCTGGCGGATGAACATCCCCTTCAGCCTCTCAGTTAGCTGACTGACGTTGACATCCAAGATGATCTCCACCAGGTTGTTTTTCCTGGGATCTGGAAAGCATGTGGATCAGTCACGGTTTTGGAAGTAGGAGAGTTAACACAGAGCTGCCACTGTGCATCTGTTCTGGCCTGGAGAGAAAGCAGTGGCTGCACTCAGGGGTGCAACCGACCGCCTTCAGAGGAGCAGGGCCTGCCCGACGTGCACTGCCGCTGCTGCGATCTGGGGCTGGCACAAGGAGCTCCCTACCAGCCTGTGGATCAGGCCGTAGCAGAGACACGAGGGGTTTGGTGAAGGGGGTGGGGAAGGAGGACACTTCCAGGTCTGCTCCTAAAGCTTCTGTCCTGGGGCGCCTGCGTGGCTCAGCTGGTTAAGCATCTGACTCTTGGTTTCGGCTCAGGTCAGGATCTCAGGGGTCATGTTCTCAAGTCCTGAATTGGGCTCCCCACTCATCGGGGAGTCTGCTTAAAGGTTCTCTCCCTCTGCCCTTCCCCCCACTCATGCGTGCACGCGCACTCTCTCTCTCAAATAAAATCTTTAACAATAACAATAATAATAAAAGCTTCTGCCCAGGTGGCTCACCGAGCTCTCCAGGACGAGAGGGGTATCTACAACCTATCCTGACCCATGCAGGATTTTCAGCGACTTGCTGTGCTTTGTCTACAACAACGGGGAAGAAAATGTCCACCTGAACAATCTTACTGATAATGGAAATGCACCAGCCCTTCAGGTTTGAGGACAGTAAACGCACAAAAAAATCCAAGTGGTCAAGAAACGAGGGCTTCCTTAGAGCAACAGCGAGCTGCATGGTGTCCTCACAACTCTAGGACTCGGAGACCACTGTCCTTCATTTCTATTTGTGTCCTAGAGACCGCTCTGCACTTGGAAGTTAAACGTGATTATTCAGAATACCTTATTCCCATAATTGGATGCACCATTTGCCTGTTCTGATGCATCATTTGCATAATTAGCAGACTATCTGTGATCTGATTTTAAACACAGAAGAAGCTGTATAGTGTCTTGGCTGTTGTCCTTCATAGAGGTAGGACAAGGACTGGAAGGCCTGCCAAGATCCCTTCCCCTCTACAGTTAATACCTTCTCATCAGAGGCCTGGGAACTTATAAAGCTCTGCCCCACCCCACGCTCATTGCTTCCCTACCACCAAATTAGCCAAATAAAATAAAGCAAAATAAAAACACGGTTCTATTTAAGAAAGAAATTTTACTTCTGCAAATCTGAAAAATGTAAAGGACAGCAGTTACTTTACCTTCCCTGGGTTGTCAGATAAAGCCTGAGGCTCAACTTATAAAAATAAATTGTTTTCTACAGCTGGGTGCTGATGAGGCATCATGACTCCAGTTATACCTGTGCTCAGATTCCTAAAGCACCCAGAGCCCTCTCTCATCCATCGCATGTAGAGGAGGGAGCGCTGGACTAGGGGCCTGAAGGCCTGGCTCTGACACAACTGCTGTGTGACGCTGAGCAAGCCCTGCCCTCTCTGAGTTTCAGTTTCTCCATCTGAGATGAGTGGGGGGGTCCATACTCCTCGAGGGGAGGAGGGATACTGCTGGAACAGACTGTCTGAGGATTTTTCAGCTTGGGGTCTCTAGAGTGTTTAGAAGCTAGCTTTGCCACCTGTCTCTGTCCTCACTGGAGAGGGGCCCCAGGACTAAGGTCCTGTTGGGCTGGGCCAGCACTCCCACGCAGTCCCAGGGCTAGGTGAACTCACCAGGCTTCACCTCCACAGTGGTCCGATCCATGTCACTCTCCCCCTTCGCATCAGTCACATGCAGGTGAAATGTGTAGGTGCCCTCAACCAGGTTGGAAAGAAAGAGGATCGGGTGGTGGTCAGAGTGATTTAGCACCTCCTGTGGGGTTGAACGACATGGCGACGTTGCAAAACCACACTTCTTTTATGGGCTCAGGTGCTGCTTCTGCTATAACTAAGCCCCCTCGGGGGAACTGCTTTGTGACAGCTCTGCAGCCCACAGCTCCAAGATTAGGGCAGAAGAGCACATTCTGTGCCACGCTAGCATGCAGAGCGACCCTAGGCAGGGTCCCTGGATTCGGGTTCCCCGGGGTTCAGAGGGCAATCCAGGTTTGACACAAGAGACCCTTTGGTTAAAACGGATCCCGGAATGTTTGGCTCGGCCTCCTCTCGCCATCTCATCATCCCGACCCTGTGCAGCTCCCCAGGTCCTGCACTTACCCCTGCTGCTGGGCTGCCCTCATCTCGGGTCCAGAGGTAGCTGACTATTCCCTTGTCATCTGAGGACTTGGAGCCGTCCAGCTCTGCTGTGTCCGTGGGCAAGGTAATCACCACGTTCCCAGTTATCTTGGCTATAGGTGGTTTGTTCATTTCTAAAAAGAGACATCAGTGAAATAACAGAAAAGAAAGAATGCTTCCTCATGATGCTTATGGGGAGATGAACATCAAAAGCATCCTAAACACAGGACTGTTTAGGCGCCTCGCCACGCCAGCACTGAAAAGCCTAGTGGCTTTTTTTTTTTTTTTTTAAAAAACAATAAGCCAACTTTTAATTAGGAGTTAGGACCCAGTGAAGACCAGCCTTGGTTCCGCCCTGTCCATGCTAAACACAACCCGGCCCGGACTGGGGAGCCCAACACTAGCAGTGCAGACGGGAAACCCCCAGGGCCATAGGTCCTCAGGTGCCAGTCCCACCCAGAGAAATGCTCCTCCGACACCATCCAGCAGTGGCAGCAGCTTCTCCTGGGTCCTCCTAGCAGCCTCCCCGGAAGCATTCCACGTCTCTGCCTGGGAAGCACGTGACTGGAGACAGAGACCCCAACTGGACTAAAGCCTTATTAGACTTTAGGTTTCAGGCAGCTGATACCACAAATTCTATTCAAAATAAGGCCCAAGGGATGCCTGCGTGGCTCAGTGGTTGAGCATCTGCCTTTGGCCCAGGGCGTGATCTTGGAGACCCAGGATCGAGTCCCACATCGGGCTCCCTGCATGGAGCCTGCTTCTCCCTCTGCCTGTGTCTCTGCCCCTCTCTCTCTCTGTCTTTCATGAATAAATAAATAAAACCTTTAAAAAACAAAACAAAAGCCAAAATAGGGCCCAGAATGTTATTTTCTCAACATCTTTTATTCCTTCCTTAATACTCTAATAGAGAAAAAGGAAATAGGAGATCTCTTCTGGGCTCCACCTGCAGCTTTGTTTACTCAGGTGTGCAACCTCCATCCACTGAGCACGGGATACCTTAGCCGGAGGTCACCTGCGCACCTCCCATCAGCTCACAGCCTCTCCGCAGGCCACGGCCTGCCCAAGCCTGCAGCCTGCACACCGTAGCAAGCCCATCAACTCCAGCCTCACGCTGGCAGCAGCAGGCTCCCCAAAGAGCACAGGAAGCTATGGCACAGGACAGTCATTCTAAGGCCTGACAGCAGGTGTCACTGCACCAGCGGGAGAGCCACAGAAACCCCAAGGCTTAGCAGCAGAGACAACATAAAGATGCAAAGGAAAAAACCAAATTCTTTCCCTATTCAACTGAGAAGGAAGGTGGGAGGGGGACAGACAGACAAGAAGTTAAAATTCACCTTGCAGTCATCCCGATTAAAGGTTGTTTCAGAAAAGCACGTAGCAAAAAAAAAAAAAAAAAAAAAAAAGAAAAGCACGTAGCAGCTGCCCCCCCCCCCCCCCCCCGCCCCAGTCTCTGATCAATCGCTGCAGCCAAAAAGAGCTGCCCGATTCCTCAGGTATCTGCCCCAGAGCCTGTGCCAACCCAAAGCAGGGAGGTACCTTCTTTGACAATGACATTCACAGAACTCTGGCTTTGCAGGTTCCTCTCATCTTTGACCGTCAAGGTGAACACGTAGGTTCCTACTTGGAGCCCTGTCACCGTGGCGACACTGCTGTTCGCATTCTCGAGCTGCACGCCATCAGGTCCCCTGGACAAAGACAGAAGCCAGAGGATGGAGCGCTACCTGTCTGCGGCTCTCCGTCCCTGACTCAGCAGGAGCAGACATTTACGGCCTCAGCTGAGACACGAACTACTGTTTCCCAGACCTTGAGAGGGCACATTTAAAAATATTCCATTTGGAAAGTGTCGTTTGGCCCCAAAATATAGGCTACCCCGCTGATCAGAAAATTCCATTCACGAGCTTTCAAACATGTCTAGCTTTATCCTATGACTTTCTAGAACGTTCAAACTCTTTGCTGTTCCAGTTCGTAAAAGGAAGAAAGTGCTCTGAGTAGGTCTCCGATCAAAAGAAGGGTTTCAGAGTGATGTTTCTGAAAAGCATTTCTGGCCCAGTAGTTGGCTCAGCTCTTGCCAGCAAAGAAGCAAGATGCGTTTCTTAATCACATGCCAAACTCCCTCCTACTGAAAAGTCAAGGAAAGGAAATGGGCCAAGGCTGCAGAGGAACTGTCAGCAAAACCATCCTCTTCTTAGCAGCTCTAAAGCCAAGCTCCCTGCAGCTCCTGGACAGGGGTCACACAGGACCCTGCACACCTGGCAACCCTCCTCCTCCTCTGTGGCCTCACGCAGGGGCCTGTGGCCGGGGAGTGAGCTCTGTGCCAACATCCAGGCACAGCTCTGCACATACCACAGAGCCCTTCTGTTCAGGGTGAACACCCCAGAGCTTTCCTGAAATTACAGGATGACCAGAGGTGCCTGGGTGGCTCAGTCAGTTGAGCGTCTGCCTTTGGCTCAGGTCATGATCCCAGGTTCTCCGGGATCGAGTCCCTCATCGGGCTCCCTGCTCAGGGCGCAGTCTGCTTCTCCCTCTCCCTCTGTGCTCCTCCCCTTGCTTGCACGCTGTCTGTCTCTCTCTCTCAAATAAATAAATAAAACCTTTAAAAAAATTACAGGATAACCAGAGAAATCTGCAATCTTCCCGGTTTTGCTCTGTTTTGCTGTTTAAACATGTAACCTCTGGCCCTAGTCATCCCTCCTGAAACAAATTCTCCCCCAAGAAGTTACACCAAGCAAAGAGGCACTGGTAAAACTCTTTCTGCTGTAGGCACTGGTAAAACTCAGCTGACGGCTTATCTCCTGTGTCTTCAGCAAAGAGTCATGATTCAAACACCGGGCTGAGGAAGACTCAGTTCTCCACCAGAGACAAGAGCCAAGGAAAATAATTTCTAGAATCCAACTCACCAATCGTGAATCACGTGGTTCCTATAGTGGAATTATAGCCCCTTCCCACCCATTTCTAATGCCCTAGTCAAAAATGAAAACAAAACAAAAAGCTCAGGCTGTCCTATGGTTGGTCCCTTTGGAAACCAAGAATGCTTTTAACTCTCCCTTGGAATTCTTTTGCTTCCTGTGGGATCCTGCACACAACCTGAGCTCTATTTGTTACGGTTTAGAGGAGCTGAAACAAACTGTGAGAACCAGAAATGGTTCGATTAGATAATTCCAGTTTAATTAGTATTATTTTGGTGAGTGCCTTCGGCTTCTCACTACCGTAACTGGTAAACGGTGTCTTTAAGGAAACAATGACAGAGCAATGCTCTCATTGTGCAGATGACCCTTCGATTCCCGGTACCAGTGCTATGCCCTTCCCACTCCCAGCCTCACCCAGGTAATCTGGAGCACCAGTATTTTTCTGCTCCATTACCCCTTCCATTCTGCGTCTCAAGTGTAATTAAACTATGCGTTTCGGCAGATGGATCATACCTGTGAGAGCACCGGGACCACAGAGTACTAACTGGAGACTAGCTGATGACAAGCATTCCTTTTTTCTTACAATTATTTTATGTCAGTTCCTTAGAATTGAAGTTTAGGATTGTTACCGTTTCTTTCTCTGTCACCCCTCCTGGGATAAGCCCGTAAGAGCCAGTGCCACCTTGCTTTCAAAGGTCTGGGGTTGTATTAATAAGGCTTTTGCGTCAACACTCACTGTGTTTTCTCCCAGAGATAGGAGATAATTTTCTGATCATCAGAGCTTTTGCTGCCATCCAGCGTGGTGCTGTCCACAGGAAGGGTCAGCTCTTTATCAGGGCCTGCATCTGCCTGTGGAGGCTTGTTGTTTTCTAGAAGACAGAGACACAGAGATCAAAAGCAGGCAGTTGAGCTGGGAAAGGAGAGGAACTAACCGGGACATATGTTCTGGAAGACATGAGAACACTGCCTCTCTGCCCACAGAACTATCAGATACTGTGGATCAGGGAGCTCACGATGAAGAACTTCAGAGTGAAAGCCTCTCATTAGACCACTGCAGAATACGATGGAGGTGAGATGCCACGTCAGTTTGAGATGTGATGCTACAGGTGTTCAAAAGAGAGGGTCTGAGTGATAAGGGTTTTCTTGCAGACGAGGGCTTTCACCTTAAAGGCTAGGGTAGGATTTGGGATAACAAACTCTTATCTGCTAGGTCCCCTCAAAGCTGCAATAACCAGCCCCAGGCAAGGCCACAAGCTGAGGCCGTCAAGTCCTCTCCCTCTCTCTAGCTCTGAGGAAAGCGCTCAGAGTGGACAACCAAAGGTGCCAGGGGCCCTGTGGCCTGCTGCCTCCTACCCTGCCGTCGTATAGATCAGAACCAAAACCCTCTTCTCCCCCATGGTTCAAGGGGCCAGCCAGCAGAAGAACGTGCACGAAAGGCTGAACTCACCGGGCTGCACAATAACAGTCACTTGGGCGGTGGCCTGCTGTCCTATTGTGTCGGTCACTGTGAGCTGGTACGTGTAGTCTCCTTCTTGCATGGCAGACAGCTGCAGGGTTGGTGTTCGAACACCCTGGATGCATAAACACAGACAAGTGGAAAAGGAGACTCCCAGAATCACGTCACACAAGTCCTACTCTGGTCTAAACGATGCACCTCATTTTCTAAACCTAGTAAGTGTGGAATCCGGCACTGTGGGACATCCTGTAAAAAGTAAAAGGTTCCCCCTTCAAGGGAACAACCTGCCCTGACAGCAGCAGTTTCAATAAAGTCAGAGCTCTCACAAGGGAGAGGAGTACAGGAAAGTGTGCGGAGATAACCAAGATCGGTCTTTATGATCCCAGCCAGCAAGAGCGCCATGAGTGTTTAATAAAATAACCCTTTTAAAACCATGTTCTTCCTGCTGAGACCATTCAGCAATCTTAACAAAGCTGCCCGGGTAACACAAGGCAGCAACTCAAAATGCTAGGTGACGCCATGCTGTCCCCTTGCAGGTTTCTGCAGATTCTGTAGCAGCAGAGAAACCGATCATAATATCTAAACAAAAAGCCAGGTGAAATGTGAGCTCTAAGTCATGCCTCCAATTTGGAAACAAAGAGTGTCAGAGGAACATTATACACAATTCAGGGCAAGCTTCCAAGGCAGGAGCTTCCTCTAGAACCGTAGGCAAAACCTGGCAGCCTCTGGGCTGAATCTACCTTGTAGGTATTTTGTTTGGCCTGCAGTATCTTAAAAGTTAGAAATTTTCTTTTTTTTGAAAATTTTATTTTTAAGTTATCTCTACACCCAACATGAGGCTCAAACTCACATGCTCCACTGACTGAGCCAGCCAGGTGCCCTCCCAAATGGAATATTTTCATACACAGGTCTAGATTTCTGTTTTTTTCTTGAGAAGTTGGCCTAGCTAGGAATCCTGGGACCATATTTCCATGTGGCAATGACTAGCTGACCCGAGGCGCAGCTGACCCTTCAGTCAGGGGCTGTTGTCTGGTTTGTCATAGGCAGTTTCATTTACTTACCTGCCTGGTGACACATCTAGTCTCTTCCTAAGTATCTCCAGACAGAAGATGCTCACCATCTAGCCAGGTGGGCTACAACTCCCCATTTGTCGGAGAGCTCATTAAGATCTGCACCTTTGCATTATGATCTCAGGATCAGGAGATCGAGCCTGTGTCAGGCTCCGTGCTGAGCGTGGAGCCTGCTTGAGATGCTCGCTCGCTCTCTCTCTCCCTCTGCCCTTCCTTCCCACTCTCCTCACACCCTACTCACACACATGCTCTTTCTCAGGGTCGGGGGGAGACCTGCACCCAAAAGACTTCAGTGTAGTCTGGCTTCAGTGTAGTCTGACTCTCTGGAACCATTCTAGAATAGTCCCCGTTTCTCATCTAGTCTTTTCCTCTAATATCAAACATTAAAGACAAAGGTTTTGGTAATGTGTTCATTAAAGGCCCCTTAAATGTTCTAGATTTTTTTTTTAAATTCCAATGTTCAATGTTCTATATAAATGCAACTTGGGTGATTAAAATGGAGTAAAAAGTCAGCCTTGGAAGGGTAACTAATCCAGCCGCTTGAACTCCCCTGGGCAAGAAAAGACAGAAGCCATTCCCTCTTACCTGCATCTCCACCACCTTCCCCTTGCTGCTTGGGCTGAGTGACCACTCATAGCTGGTGATACCATGATCATCAGTGCTCTGGTTCCCGAACAGGGTGATGGAGTTCTGGGGCAAGGTGATCACTTGGTTGGGGCCCGCATTGGCCACAGGGGGATAATCCACGGCTTTGTTCACTGTCAGGCTTGCAGTGGTAGAGCTGGTTGCTCCATCAGAGTCAACTACAGTCAAGCTAGCAGGGCAGAGAGAGGAGTGCAATCAGGGATTTGCTCCAGGAGGAGAAACCAATCTGAGAGGACTGAAATCAAGGCTAAGAAATACCAAGGCAGCAGGGGACCAAATGGTAACCAACTCTTTACCCATTCTTCCTGGGAAGGCCGAACACTACTACATCGCACCCTGACTGAGTGCCAGGCACTGTTCCAGGTGCTTTTTATCTCATTATACCCTCACAACAGCTCTAGAAAGTACGATCCTAATTTTATGCCATACATGTCTGAGGAGACCGAGGTACGGGGAGGTAACTTGCCCAAGTTTGAAAGTAGTGGGGTCAGAATCTGAATCCAGGCCATTTGTCACCAGTGCCGTTTTGCTCTACCACCTGCCACGTCTGTGTGCTGGGACCTTCACAAGCACCGTGTGATCTGGCCCTCACAACAATCGTATAAAGTAGGCATCCTCCATCTCACCGTACAGGAAGCTGAGAGGCTGCGTAACCTGCCCGGGGCTACATGGTGAGCCAAGATGCAGCCCCAGTTCTCCAGCTCCACAGCCCAGAAACCAAGGTTTGAGCATAGGTATTCCCTGGCCCCTAAGGCTGTGGGGCTCAAAGGCGCCACCCTAAACAGCAAGCTCTGACTGCGGCTCACTCTCCTCCTGCCATCCTGCTTCAGCCATGCACACACTGCAAGAAGGGCGGCCTGGGCAGACAGCCTCTGGGCTGGACCAGTACGGCTGGCTCCGGTAAGACAGGAGCCCAAGATGCAAATGAATTCTCCTACGCAACAGCCCCACAGTTGGTGCCAGTGTGAAACAGGATTTGCAAGAGGAAAAAAAAATGTTCATTTATAAGAGCAATCTTTTACCTAAATGATGCCTTCCAGCTGAACAGCCTAAAGCTTCTCTTGCCACCTCAAAATGTGAGCATAAGCAAGCAAGGAGGTTTGGGTTCCTTCCATTTTGCTGACAGAAAGAGGAAAAGCATAGAAAAGACATGTCGTTTGTGTAAATCTCACCACCAGCCACAGACAGAGCCAGACATCTGTGTGGTTGTATCCCACAGTCTCACCTTTTACCTAGGGCCTGACGGGGATTTTTGGTATTTTAGCCTTTAGGAAAAGAGCACAAACACGGCAGGCACACGGACGTGTGCAAATCGGCAAACATCTGAAGAAGAAAAAATCCACAGAAGTTCTCTTTTTTCCAGTTCCCCTGTTGTTTTCTGTTGTTTTTTAACATATCCTATTTGTCTCCTATTTCAGAGCAAAAGCAAGTTACAGACAAATGGCAAGATGGCAGCTGCCCATTTACTCTTTCTCCTCCAACAGTCCTGGGCTTGCCTGCAAGGACCCTGGATGCGATAGCAACTGACCACGTGGCCGGGGAAAGAGGCCACTGCCATGTCAAAGGAGGAAATGAGGAAAGGTAAGTGGAACCAAACAGACTGGATCTTATCGCTAATCAAACCCAATCCCATCATTTCATAGATTGAAATGGACAGGAAAAAAGAATCACCCGCCAGTACCGCACCCACCCCAACACTGGGGTTTAAAGTGAAGACTCAAGTCACACTACCTGTGTGACCTTGGGCAAGTCACTTAACCTCTCTGTGCCTGGATTTCCTAATCCACAAAATAAGAGTAATTATAATACCTACTATAAGGATTAAATGAGCTACTGGACGCACAGAGCTCAGAATAGTACTACACACATAATAAGTGTTCAAGAAATAGGAGCTATCAGTGTTGCTTTTTAAAAAAGGATCCACCTGGCCCAAGGTAGATTTCATAAATATCACAATTCCTATGTTAGAAAGCTAAGGTAAAAACCCACTCACATTTCCATTTTAAGCCAATGAGAAGGCTCTATCCTCGGGAACGGCAGCTGCCTTTCATTCATCTGAAGTCGTGAGTTAGTCAGAGTGCTACTAAGTCGTATTTATTTACACGGCAGGTGCTGTGCTAGGACATTTGTCACTGTGTCTCTGGTAGTGTCAAAACTTGATTAACTATGGATCTAATGGGGAAGACAGGCACCCACGAACAAACCGCTGCACCATGGGAGGTGCCGCGCAGGGGCCCTGGGTGCGATGGTCCTGGGAGAGACAGAGTCCTTCTTCCCGGAGGAACCTCAGGAGCCTCTACTGAGCCTCACAGGAAACCGAGGCAGCCCTTAAGGATGCGCAGAACGCCAGTGGACTGAGAAGAGCGCTCAAGAAAGCATTAACAAAGTACGTACAGCTTGGATCAAGGGGTGGAACAGAACGAGCCCGGCTTGAGGGTTAAAGAAGCTGCACTTCCATTCTAGCTGAAATCTGTGACCTCAGAGAAGTTAGTAAATACAACTGAGCCTCATTTTCCTCAGATATAAAAGAAGTTTAGTATCATGAACACCTGGTGTTTGTGAGATTGACACTCACATACAAATGCTCTGTGACATACCAGGAACGCTGCAAGCCCTAACAGGATTACTCTAGAGCTGGCCTCACACTCTCACTAATCACATCCCAGAGTGCCGACGCCAGTTCCCAGGACTATCTTGGAGTCAAATTCTCTAAAATACCCAACCGAGAAAGATCCCCCAAGTCATACTGGAATAAACCACTAGTCCAAAGTAAAGATTTTGAAACCTTGTAAGTTGAGGAAGCATTTACCAAAGAGGCAAAATGGAAACAGATTCCTTCTAGATTTTTCCTGAGAGAAGGCACAGGAAGATGGGCCCTTTCACTTAATGACAGAATCCTAAAAAACTTTGGAGATCTGCCAAGTGCAGCTTTGCAGGCGCAGCTTTGAGAAGGGTTAACTGTGGTGGGTCCTGACCCACTATGCCACGGCCGTTGCCCTAAAAACTGATCACTGTTGTGACCACAACCACCAATAGGGCTCAGAGAACTAATGGAATCCAAGGCCCTATCATCAACCAAATCTCCAACGACCGTGACATCTGTCAGAGTTACTCCTAGAAGAATGTAAAACTCCCAAGGGAAAAGCGTGGCCTAAAGGAAAGATGAAGGGTCTTAATTTACCTGAAAGTGTAGTTCCCAGGGACGAGCTTACTTAGTTTTAATATGGCCGTGTCTTCAGAAATCTTCTCTTCTCTCAGAGGTCCCTTAAGTTCCTCCCAATGGTACTGGACGATTTTATCATCATCAGTGCTTTCTTGACCATAAAGAAACATCAGTTACAACACGAGAGCGCTGGGTCTCAGCACCACCCCAGCTTACAGAAACCGGGGCAACCACCCAGAGACATGAAGCGAGGAAAACTTCATGACATGACTACCCCTCCAGAGGTTTTCTTCCCTAGGAATATTGGGTCACTCTGTTTCTCTATGGATATTCCACTGCGTAGTTGTCCCAGGACTCCAACACGGGCAACCTCTGGTTAAAATGCTACTGTATGGGGATCCCTGGGTGGCTCAGAGGTTTAGCGCCACCTTCAGCCCAGTGCGTGATCCTGGAGACCTGGGATCGAGTCCCGCGTGGGGCTCCCTGCATGGAGCCTGCTTCTCCCTCTGCCTATGTCTCTGCCTCTCTCTCTCTGTGTCTCCCATGAATAAATAAATCTTAAAAAAAAAAAAAAATGCTACTGTATGAGAAATGGAAAATCAAAAATTCTTAAACATGTGAAAAGACACTCCACCTCACTTAGAAAGAAAAGAAACGTAAGTTTAAACAACACTTCAGATACTATTTTCTTAACCTACCTGATTGGTAAGACCCAAGTTTCATAACACACTCTATGGGTAAAGGTGTGGAGCGAGCCCTTCCATAAGCCACGGTGGCAGCACAGTCACACACCTTCCCAAAGGGCAAGTTAGCAAAATGTGTCTTCGCCCTGTAGCTCCTCTTTGAGTTTATCCCACAGATAGATGTGCATGTGTGTTAAATGTCACACGTACACATTTATTCATGGCAACATTCTCCATAGCAGCAAAAGACCAAAAATAATCTAAGTGGTCATCAATAGGGACTGACTGAAAGCAGGTATACAGCCATACAGGGAATTATACAGCCGTTTAATGGAAGGCTATGTGATCACCAAGAGGAAAAAAAAAGAACTCTTTCATGTACTGATTCAGAAAAATTCTTCAGAACACCTGGGTGGCTCCCAGTGGTTGAGCCTCTGCCTTCAGCTCGGGTTGTGGTCCTGGAGACCCGGGATCGAGTCCCACATCGGGGTCCCTGCAGGGAGCCTGCTTCTCCCTCTGCCTGTGTCTCTGCCTCTCTCTCTGTGTCTCTCATGAATAAATAAATAAAATCTTAAAAAAAAAAAAAAAGAAATATTCTTCCATATAAAGAAACAAGCACTGCACACAACAGGGTCGACTATGTGTTATCGTAAAGACTGTATGTATTTTCTCACACGTGCATAGAATGTCTGTAGAAAGAAATGTGAAATAGTAGCACTGACTGGAGGAAAACTGGACAGTTGGGAGAGGGGGATGGTAGGGAGGCTCTCCTCTGTATACCTTTACCCACGACTTAACTCTGACCCATTCAAAACTATGAAGTAAAACGGCACTGTGGGACCCTCTCTCACAAGTGCCTCTTCCTGTTCTCTCTTCCCTCTTGGCCTGCGATTCTTCTACCCTCCTCCTCTTGCCAGTCGCATCTACATGAAATGTTTAACCTTGCTAGAGATTCCTCTGCTAGAGCAGTGACTGCCTCGGCCGTAGAACAACTGTCGGGGGCAAGACAATCAGGGCAGCAGGGCCTTCATATGCCTCCAAAGGGGACCAAGGGGACACTGATGAGATAACAGGCCTGAGACCCCCTGCACGCACAGCCAGGATCAGTGGCAAAGACCCAGAAGTTACCCACAGGGGACACTACTCTGATGGGTGAATGTTCAGGAGCCCAGCCCAGGGCATGGAGCATGTTTTGTGAGTCTCTCCGGGAGGCTGACAGGAAGCTTGTCAGGCAGTGAGCGCTGGGGGACAGCTCTTCAGCCAAGACCCTCAGTTACTTATCTTGCTATGAGAGGAAGGAGCTTTGTTTCCATAACTGAGAAAGGTAACTCTAAGGAAATTTGAAAACCAGCAAGTTTTGGGGCACCTAGGTGGCTTAGTGGTTGAGCGTCTGCCTTCGGCTCAGGGCATGACCCTGGGGTCCTGGGAACAAGTCCTGAATCGGGCTCCCTGCAGGGAGCCTGCTGCTTCTCCTTTTCTGCCTGTGTCTCAGCCTCTCTTTCTCTGTGTCTCATGAATGAATGAATGAATGAATGAATCAATCAATCAATCTTAAAAAAAAAAGAGAGAACTAGTAAGTTTCATACAAAAAGATGCTAAATATCTGCATAATCTTACTTTCTTATATCTCAAAAGAGCAGAAGTATTACTTCCAACAAGCCACACAGGGATTTTAAATAGGGGCTATCTGGGTGGTGCAGCGGTTTGGCGCCTGCCTTTGGCTCAGGGTGTGATCCTGGAGACCTGGGATCGAATCCCACATCGGGCTCCTGGTGCATGGAGCCTGCTTCTCCCTCTGCCTATGTTTCTGCCTCTCTCTCTCTCTGTGTGACTATCATAAATAAATAAAAATTAAAAAAAAAAACCCTATCTTCTTAAAAAATAAATAAATAAATAAATAGGGGCTATCTGGGCTGTCTGGTTTTTGTGTCCTAATTAGTTGCTTGAAATGGGTAGTCTTCCCAGAACATAGTCAAGATGGGCCTAAACAGAATGCAGACATAATTGGCTCCAAATCTTTCTTTTTTTAAGTAGGCTCCAACACCTGGCTTGAATTTATGACCCCAAGATCAAGACCTGAGCTAAGGTCACTTAACCAACTGAGCCACCCAGGAGCCCTTGGCCCCAAATCTTCTGCCAGAGTTTTCTAGCACAGTTCACAGTGAATGTTCTTCTAAAACATCATGCCTAGACAAGTACTCACGGCTGCCATCAATGACTGTGGAAGTGGTTGGCAGAGAGATCTCCTGGAACTGTGGTGACACAATGGCAACAGGAGGCTGATTCTTCCGGGGCTCTGTAAGAAAAAGACCCGAAGAAATTGGAAGATAGGCTTTATATATTATAGGAGGAGCAGGCCTGTGTGGGTGAATTATGAATTAGTCCACAACATAACTGATGGGTGCATCACCAAATGGGAAAGTCACACCAGGTTACCATTCTATCATAAGACACGTGGAAGCATTAAAGCCTCTTCCAAACCTGATAACTCCTAAGATCATGCCTTTGCATACTTTCAACACTCATGTGCTACCTTGTTCAAGAAAAGGTGGCACACGTTGAGTAGAGGTGGACAACACATGAGCCTTGTGCAATAAGGACCTTGGCAAGCAAACTATCCCTTGGCACAGACTGTGGTGAAAGCATAATGGGTGATTTCTCAACCATCCCTGAGCTTATGTCTGAGGGGACTCGGCCTGAGTGATGGCAGGGTCACAGACCACTCTGTCCACTCGAATGACTGTGAGCTACAAACCCAGTGGCCTTTTCTTTGAGAAATAATCAAACAGTCTTTATATAACACATTTTTAAGAAGGAAAAGGATTACCTTGGTGAGAGTTCAAGGAACATATAGAAAATCTATTACCAACAAAAACAGAAAACATTAAGATTTTGTGCTGATGTAGTTGCCACTTTCCAACTTTCCCCAAATTTCCCTGAAAATGCAAAACAAGGAACTTTGCTATTGCACTGTATTTTATCAGTGGTGGATCACTTAAAAAGAATGACAGGATTTGATTTCCAAGGTGAAAGAAGACTGGCAGGGATTAAATGAGGAATTCTGTGTGCAAAACCCATATCTGGAAAGAGATCAGAAGGAGTCAGCCATTTGGCTGGTTCTCCTTCTACATGCTTTTCCCAGGCTCCTGGCTTTCTTGTGTCCCTTAATCACAACACATGGTCCTCTCTCGGCATGACCTACTTGGAGAAGTAGTTCTCAGACAGACAGGCTACAGCTCAGGCCATACTGCAGTGGGGGCCATGTGACTAATGTTTCTCCCCCCAGCCAAATGTCCCAACTGGAACCAAAGTATATACTCTGCCACCATAACCTTTCACTACATTGAGCTAGGAATTGCTCAGTGAATATATTTAAAAAAAAGAAAAAGAAAAAATAGGACTCAAAAACCATTCAAGTCAAATCTGCCCCTCTTTAGGAATCCTGCAGAGGAAGCAATGGAGACTCAGCCGGGGCTGGGAAATTCATACCTGGTTTCACCGTCACGTTCACATAGCCTTCCCCATGGGAATTTTGACCATCTACAATCACTTTGAATTCATATAAGCCAGGGGTAAGCTGCAGAAGCGAGAGAAGATCTTTTAGACAACCACAAAGAGCAGCAATTCTATGTAAAACAACACATATATCTGAACTTTCCATGCTGAGACTGCATTCTCTTCTTGCACAGCTTCCAAAAGGGAGAGAGTAAACTAGCTGAGGAGATGAAACAATGAATTATAAACTAAAAATCTATAGCTTTTAATGTGAATTTTATTACTAGCTGACTCTAGAACAACAAAAGGGAATTCAATATCTCTGTACTCTCATTTTCTTTTCAAAAGAACATTAAGGGCCCAAACATCCTATTTCATAGAGATATGAAATTAAAATAAACATCTCTACAAAGAAAACCATTTTGTAAAAATACCAAAGAGCTCCCAAATATCTAGATATTTTTCCCTTCTGATTTCCACCAACTGTATAAACATAATATAAAGGAAAGAAAATCACCCACAATCCGACTACCCTAGCACATCAGTTAATCATATTTCTCTTACTTCCTTCCAATCCTTGACCACATACAAAAAGTAGTTTTTAAATAGTTCATTCGTTCAGCAAACACTGAGAACCAATTATGTACTGGACATCATCCTAGGCTTGGGGTTGGGAGAGGAGTAAGATGAGATCACCACCTCAAGGACCTGGACTTCCAAGGTCCAGTTAAAACCAACGTGTGCATCAAGCTTTCTGTTGTTGTTGTTAGTTCATGTCTTTTATCAACTCATATACAATTACTGGTCTTCTGGTCTGTTGAAGTAACAGGTCAGACAACATTTACCATACTAATGCTTGTCAAAGTGGGTAGCCATAAAAACTCCAGCATCACATTCATGTGAAGGGCACTCCCAACGACAGTGACTGATTTTGCCATTTTCTCATCCACATTATGAGTGTCCTTTATTTCAGGACAACCAGCTTATTTTTCTTCTGTGCTTATGCTTCTTGGGAGTGCTGGAAGATTCCTTCCCTCTTCTTAGCACCACCACAAGATGAAGGGTGGATTCCTTTTGAATTCCATCTTCAGTTGCTTGCTGGTGAAGATCTGTCTCTGTTGATCGGAGGATTTGCTTCCTTATCCCGGATCTTGGCCTTTAGGTTTTCTATTGTATCCGAGGATTCAACCTCGAGAGTGATGCTCGTTCCTGTAAGGGTTTTCACGAAAATCTGCATCCTTGGCGGTGGTTCCACTACAGATGGCAGATTGGAAAGAAAAACCTGCATCAAGCTTTTTATTATTCTTTCTTCTATTCATTTACCATGAACACCTTCCCCATTACAATAGTCTTTCTGATGGTCATTTTCACGGCTGCAGTAGAGTACATGAGTAAATGCATCGTATCACATAAGCTTTCCACATTGTTGGGTATTTGGGTCGTTTCCAGACTTTTACTATTATAACCAATGCTGTGATGAATATCTTTCAGATGAATGAGATTTTTCCTTTCTTCTGAATTCTCTTCTTTGAGCAAATGCTAATTGACTAGTGTTTCTGACGGTTTTCTTGTAAAGCTCTCGTTCCTTGGCTTTCACTTCTCTGCCTACTCCTCATCTCCTTCAGTTTCTTCTTCCTTCCACACTTCTAAGGACGGTGTTCCCCAGGATTCCAACTGTGACCTGTTTTTTTTTCCTTCACTCTACACACACTGGATGATCTCATCAATTGCCATGGCTCCAACTGTCATCTGTTTGAGGTTAGTGTGCAAATTTCTCTCTCTAGCCTCAACTTGTGTCTTGATCTCTAGTCTCTGACTCCCAGCTACTTCCTGGACACCTCCACGCAAATGTTTCACAGGTACCTTAAACTCACTCTGCCCAAAAATGATTTAATCATTTGCAAACCTCATCTAACTTACTCCTCTTTCTGTGTTCCTCATTTCAGTGAATATCACCACTGTTGCACCAATATCTACCCAGATGCCTAAGCCAAAAGGCCAGAGTTATCCTGGACTTCCCTTCCTCAACATCGCCACCCAACTGATCCATCACCAGGTCTTCTAGAGTCGACCTTCATAAATATTTCTCACATCCACTCACTTCTCTCCATTCACAATGCTATCACCTTAGATTTCAACCATCACAGCACAGTTGTTAAAAGCCAGAGCTTTAGGGATGGAAAGTTCCAGATTAAATCTCTCATTTAATAGCTTTGTGAAACTTGGCTAAACCACTTTATTTTTCACATTTTTAGTTTTGCCATTTATAAAATAGATATTAGTATCCACATCTTGGGGTCATTACAAAGATAAAATGAAGTAAGTGCATAAAACAATTAGCACTGTGTCTGGCACATATTATGAGCTCAACAGCAGTCTTTTTAAGTTTTACTTTGTTTTTTAAATCAGGTTATTACTATCTCACGCTTACATTTTTTGACAGATTCTCCAATGATTTCTCTAGTTTGAGTCTTACCTCACTCAATTTGCAGTCAGAGTGATCTTTCTAAATTGAAAATCTGAATAAGTCTTTCTGTTGTCTAAAACCTTTCAAAGGTTCCAAAACAAAAACAAAACAAAAAAAAAAACAAACTTTCAAAGGTTCCATAATTCCTATGGATAAGATTCAAAGTCCTTGCTCTAGCATAAGGCTCTTTGTAATATGACCCATGCATCTCTCCAACTTTGTACCACTGCTCTTCTCATGCCAGAGGGTCCAGTCACACTGAACCATACAGAATTCCCTTTTAGTCACATTTTCTCTCTAATATTTGGCCCAGTGAACATACTGCTTCCCCTGTGTAGGTTACCAGCACCCTACCCTTTACCCAGAAAGTGAGTCACCTGTCATGACCCACCCAAGTAAACTCAAAGAAATCAAACTCCCCAGGGCTTCAATACCCCCTGCACTGACCTAGTGTATCCCCTGTTATAACTGCCACCAATGAGACTCTATTGTCCTTGAATGTGAAGATTTTGATCAATTCACTGGTAAATCCCCACTGCCTGACACATAACTAGTGTACAATGAATAGTTGTTAAAGAAAAAAAGAAAGAATGAACAAATGAATGAGATTGCCTGGCCAAAGAATTTGAACATTTTTATGGTTCTTAATAACTACACTGTATCCCAAAAAAGACTGAGCCAATTTACAGTCTTGTGGCCACAAAAAACTTAGCTTATCTCCCAAATTCTAAAATCCTTATGTTACCCTTAAAAGCTGTTTAGTGTGTATTTTCAGCTATCACCACCATGCTTATACAGTCTTCTCACCATAAATGAACATTTGAGAATCATACACTAACAAATACTGGATGTCAGCCAGACTTTTGGAGGAATCACTTCTGAAAGATTGTTCCTGATTTAAGTATGAACAGAAAATTCTACATTCTACATTTTAGAAAATGGTCAGCACCCAGCCCTGCAAGTAAGAGGAGGCAAATTCACCTTGGATAGTTTGAGGATCTGGAAATGTTTCCCTTCCATCTCTCCACTGTAGTCTTTAGGATGAGTAATCAGCTGCCAGTCGTAGGTGTAGGTTTCTCCTATAGAAGGGCAGTTACAAAAATCATGAAAACACACACCTACACACAAAGAGGGCAGCCACACATCCTGCCAATAACAAATCTCTCCTAAATCTTGACAAGGCCTTAGTTTTTAAGATCCCACCCCAAAGCCTACAGGGAGACTGAATGTTTTGTTGAAAGAAAGGGAGGAATCTGCTGACTCAGCTACAATCAGGCTTCCTCCACTCTCTCCCAGCAGTGCTCTCTCCCTTCCCATACCCGCCCTCCCCTTGAGAGAGACCAATCCTCCCTCAAAATACCACGTTGCTCATGGTGTGGCATCACAGTGAAAATACATGCCCTACCAACCACTATGGATGAATTCACTGGGAACAAGGGCCATTTTCCTGCGAAACTTCTTTTGCAACAAAGAACAGCAATGACTTCTAAATAACATGGTTCAAAAATAGCTTTTTTAGAGTGCTAACAATGCTTGTCTCACTGAGGTCATCACACCCTGGTGAGTTAAAAGAGCTACTTCATTCCTGCTGAGCTAAATAACACGCTGCAGAAGATGGCAGGGGATGGCCCATTTAAAACGGGCCCCACTGAAATTAATTAAGATCAAATGAAGTATTAAATGGTCCTCATTTGTAGCTCGGATGCTATGACTGAGTAGGGCAAGGTCAGGATCCTGTTATCTAAACGGAATCCCACCCCCGGGACAGCAGTCTTAAATTTGGTGGGGGGAATGAAATTCACTTCTGACTAGGGACAGATGAGATTTGGTAGGAAGGCTTAGTTTATGTCACTATCCAAAAGTAAAAATAAAAGGAAAAAAGAAGAAACCTCAAAAGCGTAACAGAATGGTCATCTTTTTCTTAGTTCGTGAGTTCAAAAGTAAGTTAGCATATAGACCCAAATTCCACGACGGCCTTCATCTGAAGACCAGATTTCATTTTATAAGCCTGAGATACAAGATCTATCACTCTTCCTTCCTCCCCAAATACTAGTTTTGTGTTGGGCAGCTGTCAGCCCCAGGCAGCTCTCACAAATGTATTATGTAGACGTCAGGTTAGGTGAGAAGCAGGAAGGCAGCAGCAGCAGTGGGACTGGTGCTGAGACGACCTTTCTTCCAGCTAGAGTTGGAAATTATTTTTCCACACATAAAACAGACTCACACTAATTTGGGAACTGACAATTTTATAATATCTAAGGCTGCCAATGCAATTTCAAGAAGGACAATATTCCTAGGACAGAAAAGCTTGGGGGATGAATTATGCCTCACAGCCAGGAACTCGCCCAAGGGTAGGAACAACTGAGGATAGGTTCTGCTAGACAGAATGTTGGTTTAAATGATTTACGGCAGTGGTTTTCAAACCATGCCTCTGAACCCTAGAGGGATCCTAAGAAGTGCTTCAGGGGCTGCCACAGGAGATGACGGGGAGGAAGAGTATGCAGAGCTGGTCCTGTTCACTTGTCCCCAACCTTTGAAAGTTTGAAACCATCCATCTCATGTATCTGATAAATGCTGAACCCGTGGAAAGGAAAGTTGAAAACAATCAACCCAGGTGTTTTAGAATACTGATCTACAAGGTGACAGCAACTCACAGACTGTATATGCAAATAGGGGTTAGATAAGAACCTAACGCAGAGCCCAGCTCCTTTCACAAAACAGTGGAGGCAAGTGCAGCTCAAAGCAGTTCTCACCTCCATCTTCAGAGGCCACCAAGTTCATTCACTGTAACTTACCACCAGGGGAGTAGAAGGCTAAAGCTTCTCTGGAGGAAGGTAGGGGCACTCAGGTAGCTCAGCAGGTTAAGCACCTGCCTTTGGCTCAGGTCATGATCCCAAGGTCCTGGGATCAAGAATCAAGAAGGGAGCCTGCTTCTCCCTCTCCCTCTGCCTTTTCCCCTGCTTGTGCTTTCTCTCACTTGCACTTACCTCTCATAAATAAATAAATAAATAAATAAATAAATAAATAAATAAATAAATAAATAAATAAAATCTTTAAAAAAATAAAAGTTTGTCTGGAGGAAGGTAGAATGAACTGATAAGGAAACCTTATTTTTTTTTTAATTTTTTTTATTATTATTTATGTATGATAGTCACAGAGAGAGCGAGAGGCAGAGAGACACAGGCAGAGGGAGAAGCAGGCTCCATGCACCGGGAGCCCGATATGGGATTCGATCCCGGGTCTCCAGGATCGCGCCCTGGGCCAAAGGCAGGCGCTAAACCGCTGCACCACCCAGGGATCCCGGAAACCTTATTTTTGAGGGCAGAAATATAGAACAGGGAGGGCGCTTAGGTTCTGGAAAAGTACTTTTGCATAAATACACTATTTGGTATGAGGCCTATTAGAAAGCTGGACTAATGTATAGGACAGGTGTGTACCTAAAATGAAGGACTCCATCCTGAATCCTAGAGTACAGCATTCTACTTGACTAACCCTGTAATAAGAGTAGCAGAAACCCAAGGCAACAATTTTCCATCAAAGTATGCTTCATTATTGTCATAGAAAATCTTAAGTGCTTATGTGTTTCTATGCTAAATTTTGGTATATTAATATGTACTTCAAAGGTGAAAGGGAGGGACGCCTGGGTGGCTCAGCAGTTGAGCACCTGCCTTTAGCCCAGGTCATGATCATGGAGACCTGGGATCAAGTCCCACATCGGACTCCCTGTGTGGAGCCTGCTTCTCCCTCTGCCTGTGTCTCTGCCTCTCTCTCTCTCTCTCTCTCTCTGTGTGTGTGTGTCTCTTGTGAATAAATAAATAAAATCTTAAAAAAAAAAAAAGGTGAAAGGGATACTCATAAAAGTTTGCTTAAATAATGAATGCATTGTCCCCTAATTTATATAGTTCATAAATCTGAATTTTATTATCATATTGGGCTTGTCCTCTTTTTTTTTTTTTTAGAGAGAGATTTTATTTATTTATTTGAAAGAGAGACAGAGAGAGACAACACACAAGAGGGCAAGCTGGGGAAGGGAGAGGGACAAGCAGACTGCACTGAGCACAGAGCTTGATGCAGGGGCTCAATTTCACAACCCTGAGATCACGACTTCAGCAGATATCAAGAGTCAGACACTTAACCAACTGAGTAACCCAGGTGCCCTGTCTTCCTTTTTATTTATTTTTTAAATGCCGAATCTACATTAACTATAGTCTTAAATAACTCCTCTGTGAGTTCTATAGCTGCTAATACTAGTTGTTTGGACAAAATAAATAGGCTGGCCTCAGTATCGGTTTCTTCCTCTCTTAAAGGGGTAGAATACAACCTCCAGTATCAGTTATTTCCTAGGCACTGAAGTAGGTCTCTTATATATCATTTCATTTTGCCCTTAAAGTAACCTATGAAGTAGAAATTATTACCCTCATTTTACTGAAAAAGAAATGGAAATGTAAAAACAATTTGCTTAAAATCATTCAGCTAATGATTAGCTATGCCAGGATTTGAACCCAGGCTTTGGTGTCAAAGCCCATGATCTCAAACATTATACTGCTCTTCCATCAGGGAAATATTTCTGTATGTGCACGCTATAACCTGTTCTCACGGGGCTGTTGCAATTAGTAAATGAATTAAGGTATGTAAATATCATAAATTAAAACAATATCCAAATGTAAGGGGATGTTTTACCTTCAAGTGGTTCTTGGAGAACGTATGCATTTAACTGAACTTCATTCTTAGGCAAGGTGATCTGGACACTCTTTCCAGCAGATACCACCAATTCCTTTATAACTAGAAACAAAGAAAATATACAAGAGATAAGAAATTAGATCCAGACTACCTCATTCCTCTTCCTTTTGGGGAAAAATTTCTTTTACAAACAATATTCAGCTACTGCCTTTATTTCCTCCTTATTTATCTATTCTCTAATCCTCTGAAATTTGATTTGGCTTTCACTTTGCCACTGAAAAAGATCTTGTGAGGTCATCCACAAATTGCTCCTTAGCAAATCCAGTAACTGTTTCTCAACCCACATCCATTACTCCCATAGCATCTAATACTGCTGACTTCTTTGTTATTTAAATTTTCAGTTTATCATGACACTGTATTATTCTAACACTCACCACCATTAGTTTTTCTAAAATACTTCCCCCACCATGTTATTCTCCTACTTAAGACTCCCCACTCCCACCCATGTTCAAGGCCAACCCCTAAGCTGGTATTAGAGAACCATTATCATCTGATCACACCACCTTATCCTTCCTGTCCAATTCTGCCTCTAGTTATATTCATTTTCCCTCTTGTGTTCCACAGAAGACATGGTCTACTCTTGGGGACTCTGATAATGCTATTTCCTTCAACTGGAGTGTAGGCTTTCTTTATTCTAAATCAGTACTTTGTTTTGGCACAGCCAGTCCTCTCCAAGAAATCTTCCCAGACCATTTCAGTTCAAACTTATCTACTTCCTGAATGACTTTAGCTTTTTTGGAATACCCACATCAGCTAATAGCTATATATGGTCTTCACACTATTCAATAGCTATTTCATACATGTCTGGGTTTCTCAACCTTGGCACTACTGACATTTTGGATCAGATAATTCTTTGTTGTAGGGGGTGGGGGAAACTGTCCTGTGCACCACATAAGACAGCTGGCCGTATCCCAGGCCTGCATCCACAAGGTGTCAGTAGCATCCCTCCTCCATAACTGTAACTACCAAAAATGCTTGCAAGTTGTTGAGAACCACTGTTATATAAATCTTATTCCTCTGACAATAAATCGTTATTTGGTATGAGACCCAGGAATTAAGGAGCTTAAAGCAAACAAATGACTAGTCAGCCCATATTTCAAGAGTGGGGGGTAATAAGCCCCTCTTGACAAACATGAAATTTAAGATCTATTGGTACTACACTTAGGAAGAAATGAAATCTTCCTTATGGAAAGAAACTTCAGCACTTAGACACCCTGAGGTTGAATACGAATTTTCTGAAGTGACTTTCAATAAAAAAAAAAAAAAAAAAGAAAGGAAAGATAAATCACTATACTCAGAAAGAGTATAATGGACAAAAATAGAGTGTTACTCAAACCCTTCACAATTACACCAAAAATTATAGGCATTCAGCCTGAACACAAAAATTACTTTAGTGCCTCAGGATTGAAACCCCAAAATTTCATGTTATACTACCATGAAAGAAAACCCTAGGAAATCAAAAATCAGAAAAATTCCTTTTCACTTGCTTTGCTTCACCCTGTTGCCTTTTTCAGGGGATAGAGATCAAGTTAGTTTCCTTGATTAACCATTTCCTCCTAATACCTTAGACTAGCACTCATGAAGCACAGATTTGTTGTTAAGGCAATACTCTTTATAAATCTCCTTCCTATGGATGGGCTGCTTTAAAAATAAAGATGATGCCAAAAATCAGAGAGACAAATATCTGACCTACAATCAGCCATTCAGAAGGCAAATACGTACAAAAATCCAACTTTTTTCCCTGTGGCTTCTGTTTGTTTCATTCCTCGAACTTTACTTAATTGAATCTCCTGCCTTTAAGTCCCAGGCACAGTGGAATCTGGCTCTGGGAAAATGAACCTCATAAATTCCCATATTCTGGGGCCTGTTGAGAAAAGAATGGAGAGCCCCAAGTCCCGTGGTTACAGGAAAAAAGATAGGATTATTTTTTCTCTAACCTACAGTACTCAAAAGTCATGCCTCTCTCTGTTCCTTGCACTAAGGAGAACACTGTGATAAAATGCTCTCCTTTTCTATCCTATCTCCAAGGGCAGAAGCAAAGGGCCTCACCTGGGTATGGTGTTGAGGTAGTCTGGAAAGAGGCCTGGGGGTCAGGGGTGGTGTAACTGTAGGAGGGAGCCACAGGCAGAAGGGTAGCATTCTGGATTTTCTCAAGACTTTTTACTTGCTGAGTGCTAGGTGTAGTACCAGGATACTCTGATGTCTCAGATTGGGCTGATTCATTCTTTGACCAACCAGGAATCTCCGCAGTCAGGACTGTGGTTAAGGGACTGGAAATTATAACTGCCTTGTGAACCTAAAGAAATGCAAAAATTCATTTGAATAGGCAAAAGTTATACTGCCAATTTTTTAGGTTATTTCTCATAAAATAATTACACACTGTGTTTTTATGAAAAATGCAAAACTGTCAAAAATATTAAAGGAACTAATCTCACCACTCAAACTGGTGTTAAAATGTTGTTATAAATCTTCCCAGTCTTTTTCTCTATGCAAAGAGGTTTGTTTGAAACAAAGTAGTAGTAATCATTCTATGTATACTTTTCTCAACATTCATATTCAATCTTCCTACAAATACTTATTAAGCACTTATTATGGATCAGACCTTGTGGATCCAAAATGTAAATAAAATATAATAGCTGCACTCAATGAGTGCCCAATCTAGTTAGAGAAAGAACAAAAAACATAAGCCACAAGGATAAAAACACCTATAAAAGTTACAATGAACCAAAAAAGCACCATCTGAAGGGTACTTAATTCCAATCTTGGAGACAGTGTGAAGAAGGATGCTTTCAATAAATAAATAAATAAATAAAGGCATTTCCTAGAATTCTAAGCTGAGTTTAAAAAGGTAAACCACTGTTTACTAAACAAAAGGCTGAGGGGGGAGAGATGAGTATACAGTACAGGAAATGAGGGGATCCCTGGGTGGCGCAGCAGTTTGGCGCCTGCCTTTGGCCCAGGGCACGATCCCAGAGACCCGGGATCGAATCCCACATCGGGCTCCCGGTGCATGGAGCCTGCTTCTCCCTCTGCCTGTGTCTCTGCCTCTCTCTCTCTCTCTCTGTGACTATCATAAATAAATAAAAATTAAAAAAAAAAAAGTAAGTATTTACAGTACAGGAAATGAGATTAACATGGCCTGTGCTGGGAACTGAGAGTCAAAAGCAAAGTGGGAGGCTGGAAGTAATGGATGAGTTGGACAGTCAAGGGCCAGCCTAAAGAAGACCTATGCTACTCTAAGGTGCTAGGTAATGGTAAGCAATTATGGGAACGTGTATTACAGGAAAGTGACAAACTCAGGATACTGTTCTAAGGGGACCGTTCAGGTTGCTGCATCATGTAGGAGTCTAAAGAACTAAGACAATATAGCAGGACCATCACTTAGGAGGGTACTGCATCCATCCCAAATGAGAAACGGTGGGTGGCTACAAAGCTGGTGGTACAGATTTTTTTTAATCAACTTAATTGAAGTGTAATTTAAACAAAATAAACCACACATACTTGAAGTGTATAGGTCTTTCAGTTTTGACAAGGGCATATGCCCAAGTAACCACAATCAAGAGAGAAGCCATTCGGATTGGCCCCAGAAGTTGGCTCATTCCCCTTTGCAGTAAGTTTCTGCCTCCACCCTCGGGCTCATGCAATCACATTTGTTTTCTGTCCCCATTAGTTTGAATTTTCTCATATCTCATATAAAATTAATCATATACATGCTATTTTTTTTTCTGGCTGCTTTCACTCAACCTAATGTTTTAAGATTCATCCATGTTATTGTGTCTGAGTTCATTCCTTGTTATTACTGAGCAGTATACCATGCTAGAGATAGATCACAGTTTATTCATCTATTGATATTGAAGTTGTTTTCAGTTCTCAGCTCCTATAAATAAATCTGCTATAAATGTTTGAAATCTAAAGCTTTTGTTTTTTGTTTTTTAAATTTTTATTTATTTATTCATGATAGACAGAGAGAGAGAGAGAGGCAGAGACACAGGCAGAGAGAGAAGCAGGCTCCATGCACCGGGAGCCCGACGTGGGACTCGATCCCGGGTCCCCAGGATCGCGCCCTGGGCCAAAGGCAGGCGCCAAACCGCTGCGCCACCCAGGGATCCCTGAAATCTAAAGCTTTTGTAAACGTTATTAACTTATTTGGGGTAAATATTCAAAAGTATTTATTGCTGGTTACATGTAAGTATATGTTTAACTTTATAAGAAACTGAACTGTTACCTAAATGCCATCCTGCCTTTCTACCAGCAATGCATGAGAGTTCCAGCTGCTCCATAACTTCACCAGTACTTGGTATTCTTGGGTCTTTTTATTTTTTGTCATTCTTCGTGTTTTTTTTTTTTTTAATCATCTAATGGTATCTCCTGTGATTTAATTTGCATTTTTTGGATGACTAATGAGATTGAGTATCTTTTCATGTGCATATTAGCCAGTCATATATTTTCTTTGATGAAGTTTATTCAAATCTTTGTCCACTTTTTTTACAATTTTATTAAAGGCATAGCTGGCATACAATAAACTGAACATATTTAAAGTGTGCAATTTGACAAATTTTACCACACGTAAATAGCTATGAAACCATCGCCACAATCAAGATAATGAACATATCCATCATTTCCAAAGATTCTTCATCCTCCTTGGTAATCCCTTCTCCAAAGTCCCAGCCCCAAACAATCACTGCTCTGCTTCCAGGCACTATAGGTTAGTTTGCATCTTCTAGAGTTTTATATAAACAGAATCACATTGTATGTACTCTTTTTGTGGGCTTCTTCCACTCAGCAATATTATCTTGTTTGTTCATGTTGCTGTCTGTATCAATAATTGTTCCCTCATGATTGCTGAGTACCATTCTGTTATATGAGTATACCACAATTTGTTTATTCATTCACCAACAGCTGGACATTTGGGTTGATTCCAGTTTTTGCCTATTACAAATTGAGCTGATATAAATATTCCTCTACAAGTCTTTATACAAACATATCCTTTCATTTCTCTTGTGTAACTACCTATGGGTAGAACACCTGGTCATATGGAAGATATGCCTCTAACTTTTTAAAAAAACTGCCAAATTACTTTCCAAAGCTGTTGTGCGATTATATAGTCCCACCACCAGTATGAGAATTCCAGTTGTTCTACAGTCTTGCCAGAAATTGGTTTGGAAAGTCTTTTTAAGTTCAGTCATTATCCAAGTATGTAATGGCATCTTATTGTGGCTTTAATTTGCATTTTTCCTAATGATTAGGGATGGTATCTTTTCATGCACCTATTGGATATCTACTGTATAAATTCTTCAGTGAACTATCTGTTCAAATCCTCTGCTTTATTAGTTTTTTAATTAAGTTACAAGAGCTCTCTCTACATATTCTAGACACAAATATTTGTTAGGTATTTAATTTGCAAATATGTATGTAGTTTGCCTTTTCATTTTCCTTAGTGATATCTTTTAAATAACAAAAGTTTATAAATTTTAATTTATCATTTTTTTCTTTTATAATTCATGCTTTTAGTGATATTATTTAGTTTGCATATTTAGTGACAAGATCACAAAAAGGCTCTTCTGTGTTTTCTTTTACAAGTTTTATAATTTTAGCTCTTAAATTTAGGTCTATGATCCATTTTAAGCTAATTTTTCTGTATAGTATAAGGGTCAATGTTCCTGTTTTTTCATATCACTATCCAATTGTTTCAGTATTCATTTATTGAAAAGATTATCCTTTCCCCATCAATTTGCCTTGGCACATTAATTAACCATACTTGTATGGGTCTATTTCTGGACTCTATTCTGTTTCACTGATTTCATCTATCTTTACACCAGTACCACTGCTTTGATTACTGCAGCTCTACAGTAAGTCTTAAAGTTAGAGAGCTTAAGTTCTTCAACTTTGTTGTTCATTTTCAAGATTAGTTTGCCATTCTAAGTCCCAATCCCTGAATATGACTGTAACAGTTTCCTAGGGCTACCAAAATGTTTGCCCACAAACATTATGGCTTAAAACAACAGAAACTCCCTCACTCATGGTTCTAGAAGCTAAATGTATGAAATCAAGGCAGGACCACAATCCCTCTGAAGGCTTTTGGGGACAACCTTCTTTACCTCTTCCAAATCCCAGAGGCTCTTAGCATTTCTTGATTTGTGGCGACCCAACTCCAATCTGTATCTTCATCTTCACATGGCTGTCTTCCTTGTGTCTCTGTGGGTCCAAATCTCCCTTTCCTTCCTCATGTAAAGCTATCAGTCATTGGATTTAGGGTCTACCCTAAATAAAGAATGATATTCATCTCAAGGTCTCTAACTAACTTCATCTACAAAGATACTATTACCAAATAAGGGCAAAGCCTGAGGTTCCAGGAAGACATGATTTTGGAGGGAACACTATTACAATGGTATTATCTCTCATTTACTTAATTTCTCTCAGCAATGTTTTGTAGTTTTTGGTATATAGCTCTTGCACATATTTTGTTAAATTCATTCCTAAGAACTTCATGTTTTTGGATGCTATACATTTTTTAAAACTTTAATTCCCAATTATTCATTGCTAATATATACGCAATTTATTTTTGTATATTGGTCTTATATCCTGTAGCCTTTCTAAATTCACTTAATGAATAGATTCCTTGGAATTTTCTGGGTACATGATTCTATCATCTGTGAGTAAAGGCAGTTTTGCTTGTTCATCTCCAATATGTATCCCTTTAATTTCTTTTTCTTGCATTATTACATTGGCTAGGACACACAGTACAATGTTGAGTTAAAAGTGGTTAAAGACACTATTTGTTGGGTAATTGTCACCTCATTTTCCTTCGTATCTTTGAACATACATTCCGTTACATTTTTAAGTGTATTTTTAACAGCAGCATTGGTCTTGCTAAATCTGACAGCTGAATCTTCTCAGAATCATTTTTATTGAGTAATTTTTTCCCCTGAGTATGGGTCACACTTTACTGATTCTTCACATGTTTCCTAACATCTGGTTGGAAACTAGAAATTTTAGGTCATCTATTGTAACAGTTGGGGATTCTATTTTATTTTTCTGATGGGCTGTTATTTTTAGTAACTCCTCTGTACTTCAACTGAAGAATTAGAATCCCTCCACGGTATGTTGCCACTGACACCTCTGCTCAGTTTTTGTTTTTAATTCTTGTTTTTATTTTAGCCTGGCTTCCTAGGTGTCATTCCTATATCTGCATAGTTTAGCAATCAGCCAATGATTTAAGCAGAGGTCACTCAAACACATTACGTCTATAAAGCTTCATCCTCTGTCAACCCATCTGTGTGTTCCTCGGGGAATGCATTCAAAGTTGTAGCCACTTCTCAGCTCTCCTTTGATTTTTAGCTTTTACCAGGCTCTCTTAGGTTATCTTTTGCGCATGCAGGTAGTTTCTCATTCCCCAGCCAGGGATACATTGGGAGCTTATTTTAGCCCTTCTTTAGCTCTTATTTTCAAGATCTTACCATTAAGTTTCCAGCAGATCCATCACTCACCCTAACAGGCACAACCATCTCAAGTTAGCAAAGCTGTTGATTCTATCCGTTCATTCCCAACCACGTTTGCCAGTTTTAGTTGGCAAAGCTGTGAGTTTTCATCCTCTACCCCAAATCACGCCAACCTTCTAGAAAAGTTGCTGGTTTTCATGCCTAACCACACCCTGGTAAACTACATTTCTTGTCACTTGAGCTGGAGTGCAGGTAGACATTGATGGGGCAATGCCCCAGAGAGAAGACTGCAGACACCTGCTGTACTTGTTCAAAGTATTACCAGTTTTTC
Source organism: Canis aureus (assembly GCF_053574225.1). NCBI lineage: Eukaryota > Metazoa > Chordata > Mammalia > Carnivora > Canidae > Canis > Canis aureus. Next base: position 13,263,463 of record NC_135623.1, on the reverse strand, counting down.
AAGATCAATTTGCTCAACTTGCTTTTGCCTCTATTATATTTTTAGAACAACTGGAAATACTTGCTTTTCGGCAATTCTGTCCAGTTTTATACTTCTTTTTTCAATGAGAAAATTAGGGGCCCTCTCATGATGCCATAAGTGGAAGTTATTCTCTCATTCTATTTTCCCATTTTTAAAGTTGTTTACATTTCTTTTGAAATTCTGTAATTGTTCACTAAAGCCATTTTCCTTTAACTTCCTTTAGTTTTCTGATTATATGTTGAAATCTTTGACTACTAACTCTGATATCTGAGTCAAACTAGAGTCAGTTTCCATTGACTGTTTCTTCCTCTTGAGTATGGGTCACTCTCTCTTGTTCCTTTGCATGTCTAACAAGTTTTTGTTTGAATATGGGACATCTATCTAACATATGGAGTGACTTTGGATTTTACTGTGTTTTCTTTCAGATTGTATTTTTTTTTTTTCCAAGTAGGGAAGTAACTTATCTGGACTTAAACTGTATAGTCTGCTTCCCCTGGAATGTGTAGCAACTGATATTTCTGTGTAATTCTTGTAGCTGCATTTTTAGCCTGGTCCCCTAGAAATGTTCTTGTTTAATCTGATGATTAGCCAAGAATTTTGCCATAGATTACACTCAGAATTGGGGCCTGCTGTCTCTGTACTGTCTTTGCTTCATGAGCTTACTCCCTAATTTTTCAGCCTTAGGCTCTGTACTCTGACTCCCTAAGTCAGGAAAAATTCAGATTTCTGCCACCGGTGCAACACAAGGTTGAGGAATTCAGAGATCACCTCTTTCAAAGATGGAAGCCCTGCCTCTCTGACCTCTGTTTTTTTTACCATGCTCTCTGGAACCTTCATGTGTGGTATGTGTAGTTTAGAGGTTCAGTCAGGGGTTTTAGTACAGTTTCTAGATAGGTTGTGGGTTTCACTATCTTCTGTGGTTTTCTTTTTTCTTTTTCCTTTTTTTTTTCTTCTGTGGTTTTCTTACTTTCCCCTTAAATTTTCAGGTAATTTTTCTATCCTGAACTCTGTTCTTTGCCAGTATAAGAAAATAAGACTGAGATTTTCCACTGCCACTTTCCTCTGCTATGGAGGTCAGTGAATGCCCTCAGGCAAAAATTTTAAAAAGCTGCAAACTAAAAAAAAATTAAAAATAAATAAAATAAAATAAAAAAATAAAAAGCTGCAAACTCACAATTCTTATCACTTCCAATTGCTGTTTTTCAAGAGTAAGCTCTCCTCTAGCTTTTGTCTGCTTTTGGATCCTTTCCAGTTTTTTTAAATATATATATTTTTACATATTTTAAAACTATTATCTGTGGGAGGATTCAGGAGACCACTTTACTCTGCCACCATTACTGGAAATTTCTCCTGAGGGGTGGATTTTAAAATATTAAGGATCTAATACTTGTGAAGCTAAAATGCATCTGGGTCTTGGAGAAAAGAAACTAAGATGACTCCCATGTTTCTAGCTTGACTTGAGGGACTAACTACAGTGGTGTCAAAAACTAAGACAGACTACAAAGGAGAGACTTTAGAAAATAACAGGCAAGTTATGTTTCAAACATACTGAACCTGAGGTACAGCTAGGAAATTCAAATAGAGACCCAGGGTTGGAATCAAGTTCCCAAAGATATCAGCTGAAGCCAAGGGAATAAATAAGCTTGCCCAAGAAGAGCAAGTAAGGAAAGGAAACAAGGCTTAAAAACAGAATACTTGGGAATAACAATGCTCCTGTAATGAGGAAAAATGTCAATTAATTAAAACTGACCCAGAAATAACAGAGATAACAGAACTGGTAGACAAAGGTATTAAAATAATTACTATGATTGCATTCCATATATTCAAGAAGCTATAGAAAAGACTGCATGACTGCATATACTAAATAGAGACACAAGTTATTTTTATTTTTTTAAGATTTTATTTTTTATTTATTTCAGAGAGAAAGTGAGAGAGAGAGAGAAAGCACAAGTGGGGTAGGGAGAAGCAGCCTGTCCCCTGAGAAGGGAGCCCAACTTGGGGCTTCATCCAGGACCCTGGTATCATGACCTGAGCCAAAGGCAGATGCTCAACTGACTGAGCCACCCAAGTGCCCCTAGACACAGATTTTTTTTTTAAAGACCCAAATTAGGGGCACCTGGGTGGCTCAGCTGGGTAAGCGTCCATCTCTTTGTTTCAGCTCAGGTCACAATCTTGAGGTTGTGAGTTCAAGCCCTATGTCAGGCTCTACACCCAGTGAGGAGTCTGTGTGAGATTCTTTCCCCCTTCTTCTCCCTCCCCCTCTGGTCCTCCTTCCTCACACTCTTGGCTCTAAAATAAGTAAGTAAAACCTTAAAAAAAAAAGACCTAAATCAAGCTTCTAGAGATGAATAATATAATGTCTGAGATGAAAAATGCACTGTAGAAATTTTTTTGAATCACTGCTCTGATGAAAGTACATTTATCCTGGCTTATGTATAAACACACACATAAAAATACACCGTAAAGATTTAATGGCAAGGTAGACAATGCAGAAGAAAATATCAGTAAACTTAAAGACATATCAACAGAAATGATTCAAAATGAAACATACAGAGAAAAAAAAGAAATGAACAAAGCAGCAGCAACTTGCAAAAAATTTCAAATATACTTCAAAATATGAATATACTTCAAAAAATTTCAAATATACTTCTAATTGGAATTCTCAAAGGAGAGACAGAAAAATATTTGAAAAAATAATGGTCAATAATTTCCAAATTTGATGAAAACTATAAACCCACATTTGAATATGAATTTGAGCTTATGCTCCAAGCATAAGAAACATAAAGAAAACCACACCAAAGAATAACGTAATAAAGTTATTTAAAACAGTTATAAAGAAAAAATCTTAAAAGCAGCCAGAGAAAAAAGACACATTATGTATAGAGGAAAAAAAATATAAAAATTACAGATTTTTCAATGAAACAACACAAGCTAGAAGACACTGTCACAGTATCTTTAAAGTATTGAAAGCGAAACAAAAAACAAAAAGAAAACCTCTGCCAACTTAGATTTACTTAAATAGCGAAATAATTTTTCAAAGAGGAAACTGAAATGAAGACTTTGCAGACATATGAAAGTTGAAAGAATTCACCACCACAAACCTACACTGCAAGAAATGATAAAGGCAGTTCTTCAAGACAAGGAAAAATGATACCAGACAGAAACCTGGCTCTACATAAAGTAATAAAGAGCACTGAAAATAGTAATTAATTGGTTATATATTTCTTCTTTTAATTTAAATCTCTTTAAAAGATACTTGGCTATTTAGGGCAGCCCCGGGTGGCTCAGCGGTTTAGCGCCCCCTTCAGCCCAGGGCATGATCCTGGAGACCTGGGATCGAGGCCCAGGTCGGGCTCCCTGCATGGAGCCTGTTTCTCCCTCTGCCTGTGTCTCTATGCCTCTGTGTGTGTGTGTGTGTGTGTGTGTGTCTCATGAATAAATAAATAAAATCTGTAAAAGAAAAAGATAACTGGCTATTTAAAGCAAAACTAATGGTAATGTATGCTATGGTTTATAACATATGCAGAAGTAAAATGTATGACAATAGAACAAAGACTGAACAAAGAAAATGGAAGAAAACTGTTGTTGTTGTTTTTTTAAGAGATTTTATTTATTTATTCATGAGACACACACAGAGAGAGGCAGAGACACAGGCAGAGGGAGAAGCAGGCTCCTCGCAGGGAGCCCGATGTGGGACTCGATCCCAGAACTCCAGGAACACACCCTGAGCCAAAGGCAGATGTCCAACCACTGAGCCACCCAGGCATCCCTAGAAGAAAACTGTTTCATTTGAAGGTAGTTCTTGATAAACTAATGATGTCAGCTATAAAAACTTTATATGCCAACCAGTAAAACCACGTAACAAAGAATTATAACTAGAAATTTTTTTAATGCTGCTGTAAAAAATTGCCACACACTTAGCAGCCCAGGCCATAAAAAATGTATTCTCTTAAGTTCTGCAGAATACTAATCCAGCACAGATCTCACTGGACTAAAATCAAGGGGTTAACAGGGGTATAGTCCTCTGTGGAGGCTGTAGGAGAGAATCCTTTTTCCTTGCTTTTTCCATTTTCTAGAGGCCATCCACTTTCCTTGGTTTATGGCCCCCTTCCTCTTTCTTCAAAGCAAGCAATGTTACATGTCTCTATGTCCTTCTTCCATAGTTACATCATCCTCTTCCACTTTTAAGCACCCTTATGTTTAAATTGGGCCTACCAGAAACTGCAGGATAATCTATTTTAAGGTCAACTTTTAACAACCTTAATTCCATCTGCAACCCCTCCTCCTCTTTGCTACATAACATAACAAATTCATAGGTTCCTGACAGTAGGACATTGACCTCCTTAAGGGGACCATTACTCTGTCTATTCCCACTAATAAATCAACAAAAGGAGATAAAATGGAATAAAAAAAATACTCAGTTTATTCAAGGGAGAGCATAAAAAAAGGAATAAAATGAATGAACACATGGAACAGAAATAAATACTAAGTAGGTAGATTTGAATCCAATCACATCAGTAGTCACATTAAATAGTCTATACACGCCAATTAATCAGCAGACATTGTCAGATTGGATACAAAGCAACATCCAGCTTATGCAGCCTATAAGAAATCTACTTAAAATATAAAAACACATATAGGTTAAAGGTAAAAACATGGAAAAAGATACATTATGCTAATACTAACCAAAAGAAAGCCTGATTGGCTATACTAATATCAGACAAAACAGATTTCAGAGCAAAGAATATTAAAAGAGATAAAGAAGATAATTTTATGATGATAAAAGGGTCAATTCACCCAGAGGACATAACAATTCTAAGCATTTACACAACTAATAAAACTTTCAAAGGACATGAAGCAGAAGCTGATCTAACCGGAGAAACATATATCCACAAATCCAATGTGCTCTTTCATTGCCTCTCTAAGTGACTAATAGAAACTGAGTAAGGATACAGAAGATCTGAACAACAGTAACCAATTCGGCCTCTTTGACATTTATAGAACACTCACCCAACCATAATAGCATAATAGCAGAATACATATTCTTTTCAAACACACAAGGAACATTTACCAGGATGGACCATTTTCTGAGCCAGAAAATTGGTCTCAATGCATTTAAAAGGATTCAAGTAAGGCAAATAATAAGAGACACTGAACTCTATGAAACAGAGGGGAGGTGGATGGGGTATGGGGTAACTGGCTGATGGGTATTAAGGAGGGCACCTGATGCAATGAGCACTGGGTGTTATATGTAACATATGAATCACTAAGTTCCACCTCTGAAATTAATTCAAAATTGTAAAAAAAAAAGGGGGCAATTCAAGTTATACAACATTCACTGCCTATAATACATTAAGTTACTAATCAATAATACCACAATATCTGGAACCTGTCTCCCAAAATATCTGGAAACTATATAACATACTTCTAAATAACCCAAAGGTCAAAGAAGTAGTCAAAAGAGAAATTTAAAAGTATTCTGAACTGAATGAAACTGTAAACACAAAATACAAAATTTGTATGATGCAGCTAAAGCAATACTTAGAAGGAAATTTATAGCTTTAAAATGCCTATGTTAGAAAAGAAGTCTCAAATTAATGATTGAGATTGTATCTTAAGAACCTAAAAAAAGGGATCCCTGGGTGGCGCAGCGGTTTGGCGGCTGCCTTTGGCCCAGGGCGTGGTCCTGGATATCCGGGATCTAATCCCACATCAGGCTCCCGGTGCATGGAGCCTGCTTCTCCCTCTGCCTGTGTCTCTGCCTCTCTCTCTCACTGTGTGCCTATCATAAATAAATAAAAGTTAAAAAAAAAAAAAAAAAAAAAGAACCTAAAAAAAAGAGGGCAGGTGGCTCAGCGGTCTAGCGCTGTCTTCGGCCCGGGGTATGATCCTTGAGACCTGGGATCGAGTCCCATGTCAGGCTCCCTGCGTGGAGCCTCTTTCTCCCTCTGCCTGTGTCTCTGCCTCTCTCCCTCTCAGTGTCTCTCATGAATAAATAAATAAAATCTTAAAAAAAAAAAAAAAAAAAGAACCTAGAAAAAGAGCAAATGAAATCTAAATTATGAAAAAGAAATAAGATTAAAGCAGAAATCAATAACAGAAAAGCACTAGAGAAAAATGAATGAAGCCAAAGATTAAGAAAATCTAGCAAGGGGCAGCCCAGATGGCTGAGGTTTAGTGCAACCTTCAGTCCAGCCTTCAGTCCAAAGGCGTGATCTCAGAGACCTGCGATCCAGTCCCGCATCGGGCTCCCTGCATGGAGCCTACTTCTCCTTCTGCCCCTCTCTTCTGTGAGTCTCTATGAATAAATAAATAAAATTTAAAAAAAAAGAAAGAAAATCTAGCAAGGCTGATGCAGGGAGAGAGGTGGGAAGGGAAAAAACACAAATTATCAATATCATAAATTAAAGAGGTAACATCACTACAGGTTCTACAGGTATTACAAGGGCAATAAGGGAATGCTGTGAGCACTTTATGCCAATACATTTGACTACTGGGATAAAATGCACAAATTCCCTAAAAAACACAAGCTGCCAAACTACATAGTTTGAATTTATAGGTTAAAATTTTCCTGCAGGGGTACCTGGGGGACTCAGTTGGGAAAGCACCCAACTCTTGATTTCAGCTCAGGTCATGATCTCAGGGTCATGAGATCAAGTCCCATGTCTGGCTCCATGCCTAAGATTTTCTCTCTCCCTTTCTCTCTGCCCCTCCCTCACTCATGCTCTCTCTATATATATAAAAAAAAATAAAAGTAAGGTAACATAAAGTAAAATAAAATAAAATAAAATTTTCCTGCAAAGAGCTCCAGATAGCTTCACTGGGGAACTATATTGAATATTTTAAGGAATAAATAGTACCAATTCTGCATAAACTTTCCCAGGAAATGAAAAAAGAGTAAAAACTTCTCAGCTCATTCTATAAGACTAGCATGACTTTGATGTTAAAATCACAGGCTAATATCCCTCATGAACACAGACTCAAAATTCATAACAAAATTTCAGTAAATCAAATATAACAATATATAGAAAGGATAATATGCCATGACTAACTGGGGTTTATCTCAGGAATACAAGGTAATTTAACACTCAAAATCAATCAAGTTATTTACCATGTTAACACACTAAAAACAAAAATCCATATGATCATGTCAATAAATATAAAAGAAAGAATTTGACAAAACCCAGCATTTATTCCTGATACAAATTCACATTTACTAGGAATAGGAAAGTATACTTTCACCACTTTTATTCAACATTGTAATAGGGATTCTAGCCAGTGCAATAAGCAAGTAAAAGAAATAAAAGACATCCACATTGGAAAAGAAGCCAAATGGTCTTTTTTCACAGACATCATTATAAAGAGAAAATGTAAGGGAACCTACAAAAAAACTACCGCAATGAATCAGTGAGTTTCCAAGGTCTCAGGATAGAAGATCAATATACAAAAAGTAATTGTATCTCTATACACTAGGAACAAACTGATTTTTTTTTTAAACAGTTTCTTTTGGGGGGCATCTTAGAAACTGAATTTTTTAAATGCCAATTATAATAGCACCAAAAATCTGAAATACTGAGAAATAAATGTGACAAAACATGTCCAGATCTGTACCCTGAAAAGTACAACACATTGCTGAGAGAAATTAAAGATGATGTAAATGAAAAGAAAGATATACTATATTCATGGATCTGTAGACTATTATTAGGCTATCAATTCCCTCCAAATGAGCTACAGCCTCAAGAAAATCCCAATCAAAATCCTAGAAGGAAAAAAAAAAAAATCCTAGAAGGCTTTTAAAAAATAAATTGATAAGATGATACTAAAATTTATATGGGAATACAAAGGACCTCAAATAGCCAAAAAATTTCTGGTAAGAACAAAGTTGTAAGATTTACACATCATCTGAATAAAAGACTTATTACAAAGCTATCATTATCAGGACGCCTGGGTGGCTCAGTCAGTTAAGCATCTGCCTTCAACTCAGGTCATAATCCCAGGCCCCTTGGATGGAGCCCCATATTGGGCTCCCTGCTCAGCTGGGAGACTGCTTCTTCCTCTCCCTCTGCCCCTCGCCCTACCTGTGCCTGCTCTCTCTAGCTCTCTCGAATAAATGAATAAAATCTTTTTTTAAAAAAACAGAAAAATAAATAAAAAGAAAGAAAGAAAGAAAGAAAAGAAAGAAAGAAAGAAAGAAAGAAAGAAAGAAAGCAAGCTATCAATATCAAGACAGTGTACTACTGGGGCACCTGGCCGGCTCAGTCAGTAGAATATATAGCTCTTGATAGATAATAGGTCATGAGTTTTTCGGGTTTTTTTTAAGATTTATTTATTTATTTATGATAGACATAGAGAGAGAGGTAGAGACACAGGCAGAGGGAGAAGCAGGCTCCATGCCGGGAGCCCGACGTGGGACTTGATCCCAAGACTCCAGGATTGCGCCCTGGGCCAAAGGCAGGCGCTAAACCGCTGAGCCACCCAGGGATCCCCATAGGTCATGAGTTTAAGTTAAGCCCCACACTGGGCTTAGAGCATTTAAAAAAAAAAAAAAAAAAAAAAAAAAAGAGTGTAGTGTTGATATAGACAATATATCCAATATAAACATATAAAATGATAGAAACAAGTAGAATCCAGAAATAGATTCACATACATATGGTTAACTGATTTTCAATGAAAGTGAAAAGCAATTCAGTGGAGAAAGGATAGAAAAAATATGATGCTAGCACAACTAGAAATTCATATGCCAAAAAACAAATAAAACCCTTCCATCCATAACTCCCACCATGTACAAAAACATTCTGGACCTAAATTTAAGAACTTAAAGCTATAACACCTCTAGAATTAGGAGAAAATCTAAAATACAATACCAAAGGCATGATCCATAAAGAAAAAATTGATAAACTAGACATCAAAATTATCTGCTCTTCAAAAGACACTAAGAAAATGAAAGACAAGCTACAGATTGAGAGAATATTTACAAATCAAATAGCTTATAAATGACTTATATGTAGAGGACATATGTAGGAGGACAACCCAGTTTTTTTAAATGGGGGGAAAAAACATTTTACCAAAAAATATATGAAAGGCAAATAATCAGGGCAGCCCTGGTAGCGCAGCGGTTTGGCGCCGCCTGCAGTCCGGGGTGTGATCCTGGAGAACCGGGATCGAGTCCCACGTTGGGCTCCCCCTGCATGGAGCATGCTTCTCCCTCTGCCTGTGTCTCTGCCTCTCTCTCTCTCTGTGTCTCTAATAAATAAACAAAATCTTAAAAAAAAAAAAAAAAGGCAAATAATCACATGAAATGATGTTCCACATCATGAGTTATGAAGACAATGCAAAGAAAAACTATAATGAGCTACTATTACACACCTATTACAATGTCAAAATTAGACTCACCATACAATGTTTTGGTGAGAATGTGGAACACCTAGAACTTTTCATGTTACTAATGGGAATGTAAGATGGTACAACTGTTTGGAAGAAGCAGTTTGGCGGTTTCTTATAACATTAAATGTATACCTACACTGACCCAGCCACTCCAGTCCCAGGTATCCAAGAGAAATTGAAGCATATTCCCAAAGACTTTTACACAAATGTTCCTAACAGCTTTACCTGTAGCCAAAAATCTAGAAACAATCCAAACATCCATCAACAGGTAAATAGATAAATGATATATCGATGCAGTGAAATACTATTTAGCAATTAATGGGAACCAACCACATACTGTGATGAACATCCAAATGTTATGCTTAGTCAAAGAATCCCGACTCAAAAGACTACATATTGCATGGTTCCCTTTATATGTAAAGTCTAGATAAGGCAAATTTATAGAGAGAGCAGATTAGTGGATGTTAATGGGGCTGGGAAAGGAAGTGGGGATGGCACAAGGGAAGTTTCTGGGGTAACAGAAATGTTAATAAACTGGATTGTGGTGATAAGATACAAGTCTATACTTACTAAAATTACTGAATTGTATGCTTAAAAGGAGTGAGTTTTATGGTATATAGATTATACCTCAATGGAGTTGTTAAAAATAAGAGTACATAATGTATGATTCCATTTATTTAAAAATTCTAGAAAATCTATAATAAGCTAAAGCAGATTAGTGGTTGCCTAGGGATAAGGGAGGGAGTAGGAAGGACAGATTATAAAGGGACAGGAGGAAACTAGGGGTAATGGGTATGTTCATTACCTTTTTTGTGGTAATGGTTTTATGGGTACATATATGTTAAAACAAATCAAATTGCACACTTTAAACCTGTACATACAGTTTATGATATATCAATTACACTTCAATAAAGTCATTATTTTAGAAGTATGGTACCCAGAGAAGAGCAAGCATTCGGCATGGCTGGAGTGGAAAGCAGATGGAGTAACAAAAGAGCAGTTCATATAACCAAAAATGTATTTTTAATGGCTGCACAATTTCTACTTTCCCTTATTAGACAAACCGCTTCAATTTTTTAATTAAATAAATAGCATCTCATCATTGTGTGTAAAGCTCTTTATTTAGGAAACGTTGCTTTAGACTAGATTCCCAGAAATAGAAAAAGAGTATAAATATTTTTAAGCAGGCAGCCCTTGTGACTCAGCGGTTTAGCACCACCTACAGCCCAGGGCCTGATCCTGGAGACCTGGGATCAAATCCCATGTCAGGCTCCCTGCATGGAGCCTGCTTCTCCCTCTGCATGTGTCTCTGCCTCTCTCTCTCTCCTCTCTGTGTATTCTCATGAATAAATAAATAAAATCTTTAAAAATATATATATTTTTAAGCAAGGCAGGCAGATTTTTATTTTTAAAGAAAGAACTTGTTTATTATTTATTATTATTAATTTTTAAAGAAAGGAAGGGATGCCTGGGTGGCTCAGCAGTTGAGCATCTGCCTTGGGCTCAGGGTGTGATCCCAGGGTCCAGGATCGAGTCCCGCATCGGGCTCCCTGTGAGGAGCCCGCTTCTCCCTCTGCCTGTGTCTCTGTCTCTGTGTGTCTCTCATGAATAAATAAAATCTTTTGTAAAAAATAAAAATAAAAAAATAAAGAAACAGGAAGAGGAGATAGGGAGCAAATGATTTTACTTCAGAAACTACAGAGTAATACTAAAAATTTGTAGAGAATGATACAGCGTTGAAACTTGGGCGAAATTTCCTTGGGCCATTTTTTTACTGGCACTTGACAGAAATCATAAAAACCAACCTAATTCCAAACTAACCATAAGTCATATAATCATGCCCCCAGGTGTAGACCTGTTTCATCTTCAAAGCAGCTTTGTCAAAAAAAAAAAAAAAAAGAAAAAAGAGAAAAGAAAGAAAGAAAGAAAGAAAGAAAGAAAGAAAGAAAGAAAGAAAGAAAGAAAGAAAAATTAAAGCAGCTTTGTTCAGAATGATGCAAGGCTTCTATACACATTCTCTTTCTCCATATTGCTATTTCTCCCTCCCTCCTTCTCCTGCTTCTTCCTTCTCCCTTCCTCCGAGGCCCCACTTGGAGCTGCCCTCTCCTAATCAAGCAAGCCAACCCAGTGATTAATACCATAATTCGAGATGACTCGAAAAACCTCCATCATGAGCTACCATTTTGAGTATCAGAAGTCTGCAGGGCCCGCACAGGATGTTCACACTTACCAGGGTCATGTCATCACAGTCCAGGTAGGGGGCCCTCCTTGGTAATACACATGCTACCCAGGTGACTACTTAATACTAAAGAATGGGGGCAGCCCAGGTGGCTCAGCGGTTTAGCGCCCCCTTCAGCCCAGGGCGTGATCCTGGAAACCCGGGATCGAGTCCCACGTCCGGCTCCCTGCGTGGAGCCTGCTTCTCCCTCTGCCTGTGTCTCTGCCTCTCTCTCTCTCTCTGTGTCTCTCATGAATAAATAAATAAAATCTTAAAAAAAAAAGATGATGTTAATTATTAAAAAAATACTAAAGAATGGTTCACAAACATTGAATTTTCAACACATTTTGATTGGTGTCACAACTGTATTCACATAAAATAAAAACTACCACTGTCATTAACAAAAATCCTACTACAGTAAAGACAGTGTCCTCCTGCAACAGCAAAGCCAATGGGGTTTAAAGACATATCCCAACCAGTTCTCAGCAACTGAAGCTGCGGCTGGAGAAAAGAGTGGGGTTTATCTCTGTAGTAGTTACAAAGTTAGGCCTCCTCATAATCTCCTGCAGGAGTGTTAGCTAAAAGCTGGTTTTGAGACTTTGTTCCCATGGCTCAAGTTGTGCCAGTTAGTAAGGCTCTGCTAACCCATCCACACTAAAGCATTCATTACCTCTTGCCTCCTAAGTTAACAAAGTGGCCAACAAACACATTTTCAAATTCATTTGACATAGCAAAAGCCAAATAAGCAGATAAAAAGAACCAGAACACTTAGGAGATGAGAGCAGAAAGTGAGCAGTTATGGGGGAAAAATAAGGAAAAGGTATTATAGTCCAGGCACTAATACTTGTGAGAAAGGAACAGTACAATCGCAGGATCTCTGCACACCCACACACAACAAGGACGTGGGCTGCCCAATTTTTCTCTTGATGCAATAAGCCAGTCACGTGAGGTTAGAAACGGGGAGTGGAGGGCTGGGGTGGCGGGGGCGCTTCGCCTATATGCACGCACACAGAAGGGCGCTGATCACCAAGGCGCAGGAGAGCCACGCAAATTATCCAGGCCAGAGGGCTGGAAGGGCGTGTGGGGCTAAACAATTTTTGGTGAAAGTTATTAGCCTGTCTGCTGCTCAAGTAACTGAGAATGAGGATCTGGGGAGAACTAGGCCCTGAGAAATTCCAAAGATGTCAGGAAATAACAGAAGAATAAATGAGCCCTTGGCAAAAGTTTCACAAGCTAAAGGATTACAAGAAAGATTTTTTAAAAACAAAAACAAAGTGATCAAGCAAAAAACCCTGAAAACCAAACCAAACGAAAAACCTGGAAGAAGAGAAACAGAACTGCTTGGGTTTCTGTCTTAGGTTATGCAAGGCTCTTCTCTGTCACTGCCTACACCCTACACCTCTAACTGCTGGTAAGCTTTAGTAAGCTCCGGCTTTATGTAGAGTCAGCACAAGAATCTTCCGCAGTGAAAAAGGCAACAGAGAGGTGCCCAAAGGCTTGACTTCTTTCTCCTCGCAGTCCTCTGTCCCACAGGAACGCGCTGGCTTCTATGGGTTGAAATGCTGTGGCTGTTGTCTGGAAACGGGGGGATGGTGGTGGCAGAGAAAGGAGCACCTCCTGAAGCCAAACCTTGTATGTGGGGATACCTAACTGCACCTTCAGTTCCTGAGCTCCGAGAACACTCCTCCTCCTTCACAAAGCTGGGCTGGCAGCAGTTAATTGCCAGTGGCTGAACTGCAACAAGCTCCTCCTGCCAATAACTCAAAGGTTCCCAGCACAGAAAGGATAAAATACTTAAACCAAGCAGTACAAGCCTCTCCTTCTTTAAGCTGATAAACGGGAATAAATTGGTGACATTCCTTTCCATTTCTGGAATTGCAAAAGGTCCATAATACCTGCTCTTAGATACAATATATGGATGTTTCCAAAAGGAATGAAGAATGCTACTGACCCAATGCCTTTGCAGGATTGCAGGCATCGCAGGCAAGATGAGCAATGTAGGATACGATTTCTTACCACTTTGGAGGCAGAGTTGCTTGACCTACCTTAGTGCGAACAGTACAAACTAGAAACTAGTACCGCTAGCCAGCCATCCCTAATTAGAAGGAGAAGATCTGCAGCGTTTATACTTCTTTCCCTTTCCCTAGTGCATTAAGCAGAGGTTTCAATTGCAAGGCCTCTCCTAAAAGAAATGTCTACCAGTTCATCATCCTGAATGCACAAGGTGGTTCTAGCACCTACGGCCTTCAGGATAAGCTCCTAAGCGTGGCATGTAAGGTCAAATGTAATCTGTATGGAGCTGAAGCCTTCACTCTGCCCTATTTTTTTTAACAGTGCCTGCAGTTCTCAGCAAGCAATGCCAATCTACATAATGCCTCTGTGCAACACTGCACCAACGCCCCCCTCCCACTCTTGGGGCTCACAGTTCAAGTTCAATATTCCTCCCCCCATGTCCACCCCCTCTCCATGTTAGACCATAAAACTCCAGATTCTTTTCACTAGTATCAATTTCTTGCCCCTGTCCACTGCAGGTGAACAAGAAGAGAAACAACCCCCCTACTAGCCCAGACAACACAGTCCCAGGATCTTCCTTCCAGGGTACACGTGAATTCCCTAAGGCCCAAATTTGAATTTTCACCATCTTCCAGGACACTGTCACATTACCATATTTCTCATTTTACTGGTCTATTTCTCATTTTACTGATCATGATCATCTGGGATTGTGCTGGAGCCAACTCATCTGAGCTGGCTGTGCCCATGTCTCCCAACTCTTTATTCTGTGATTCATGTCGGCATCTCCAAACTAGTCACGATGGTTGTATTTACACGATGGAAACTGCCAATGTCTACAACTCAGGGCTTGTTGTTTTTTTTTTTGGGGGGGGGGGTGGTAAGTATGGGGGGGAATCCAGCTGTTAAACATTTACTACATCATAATGTTTTCCCTAAATGACCTATACTTCCTCTCCTGTGAGACTTAACTTCCTTTTCTTTCTCCCCCCAAATTGCATTGAATCACTTAGAATTTCTCTTCTATGATCAAAAATCACCTAGATGCTCAGTCATTTCATGCTTTATTCCCTATGCCTCCTGCAGGACAGGCTACAGAACTTGCAGGATACAGTACAAAATGAAAATGTGGGGTCCCTGTTCAAAAAGTATTCAGAATTTCAAGACAATGACAGCAGAGCAGTAAACCGAGAACAGGGTCTTTCTAAATGTGGGGACTTGTACAGCTGCACAGGTCCTGTGCCCATAAAGTGGTCCCTGACCACCTATTCTTAACTGTGAGTGTGCGCTTCCCTAAGGATACTATTTCCCACATTATCTCTGCAGTATGAGGGCCCCTTACTCTCCCCACATTTCAGGATCGAAGGTGGGTTCATATTTTACTTGCTCCCCCCTCCCCAATGCCCTTTGCAGACCATTCCTCTTCTGGTTTTTCTGTAAAACCTCTCCCCTCTGCCATCTTGTTGCACATCAACTCTCACCACAGCTGTCCTCTCCCCCTCCTACTTTGCTAAGGGCTTTGACATCTGGCTCTCAAAACTCCTCTTTACCCCAAGTCCCTGCTTCAAGAGTAATAGGGTTAAGAGGACAGACTGGATAGAATCAGACTACCTAGGTTCAAGTCGTGGTACTAACTATATACCAGCTGTTGTTGCCTTGGCCATGCTCCTTAACCTCCCTTTCCCTGAGTTTCCTCATTTATAAAATAGAGATGGTCAGTAGTACTTCATAGGATTTGTTGTATAGATTAAGAGTTTAAACATATCAAGGGTCAGAACAGTACCTGGCACATAGTAAGTGCTCACTCAGTAAACATTAGCTACTGCTATCATCATCATCATCATCATCATCATCACTAAAGTCTATCTCAGTCTCCATGGATAACCCTGCTTCCTGAGTTCTTTGAGCTCCTTGTCTCCAACTTCTACTCTACGCTGCCTCAGCAACCCTCTTCCATAGCTACACCTGGATCCTACAATCACCAGAACCTCTCCCCCTCCAAAATCTTAAATTCAAATATTTCATCCTCTGAGGACTACTTCCAGTCTTCCAGAACCCATTTACTGTGCCCCCCATATCTGCCTCTGATTGAAACCCCTAATGCCAAACTCCTCTATCATAGTCCCTCCTTTATCTGCCTCTTCTTATAGTCTCTCCTTAACCCACTCTCTTGACAACAACCTCAATTTCCTTCTGCACCAGACTGGTGAAGTTCCAACCTTGGGGAAATCAGACTATCAGCCTTTTCTTGACAGGGCTCCTGAGAGCTCCTGAGGAGACTCACACAACCTCGGCAATCAGTACCACTGTTATAAATTTGTAGTCTCCATTGTCAGTGCCACCAGCCATCTATTTCCTTACCTGCTTGGCTGTCTCCTTGTTCAAAGTGCTGTTTCAGATCCTGATCACTCTCTCCAAACCTCTGATTTTACTGCCCACTACCACTGACCTGTGCCCACTTCACCTATCTCTGCTTTTACCCCCAGGAAATGACCTATCCCACAACAGAATAACAGGAATGTGACTAGAATGACCACGATTTCCTCCTACTAGACCCATAAACCCACTTTAGCTACACCTCTATTCACCCATTTCTTCCTTCCTATCATAATCTCGGTCTTCTGCGCTCTGGATTCTAACCCACCTGGCCTCTAAGGCGCGGTTCTCAGTGTGTGTTTCTCAGACCAGCAGCAGCAGCACTCTCCAGGAACTTGGTGCAAATGCAAATTGTCAGGCCCCACTCTAGACCTACTAAATCAGAAACTCTGGAATTGGGGCCCAGCAGTCTGTTTGTAACAAGGCCTCCAGGTGACTCTGAAGGATGCTAAAGTTTGAGAATCACTGCTTTAAGGAAGTATTTGCTACTTATCCCCTTTCCTGTATATTTAACCTCTTTCTTCAGGGCAACAGTTCCCCGCCTGAAGAGCCTCCCTTCTGATTGCTCCACATACCTGCTTGCCCCTCTCCCATCTATTCACTGCACAGCAACATATCTGACCAAGTCATCCCCTGCTTAAAATTCTCTACTGACTTCTCACTGATCTGAAGATAAAGCCCAGTATCTTAAGAAGGCCCCAATGCTCCCCACAACTCACAAGTCTCTTCTTCCACCTTTGGCTCTCTCTATTGAACAAGCCCAGCTCGTCTCAATTTCTTGATCTTGCCATGCTCTAGGGCACCCAACAAACTTTAAAATTGTTCTCTTTCTGCCCAAAATATTCTGCCTGCTTCTCTTCCACACTCCTTCTACCACCTTCTACTTTCTTTACTTAGGGTATTTAAGTTTACCCCTAACTCTCGATTCAGTCCCTATTAGATGCTCTCACGTAGCATTCTGCACTTACCCTCTCAAACCCACATCAAACTTAAAATTATTTAACTATTATAAGTGTAATGTTTGTTTTCCATACCAGAGCATAAGCTCTGTTGGGGTACAAATCATGTCTACCTTATTTACTATAATATCCCTAGTGGGGATGCCTAGATGGCTCAGTGATTGAGCGTCTGCCTTCAGCTTGGGTCATGATTCCGGGGTCCTGGGACTGAGTCCCGCAGCAGGTTCCCTGTGGGGAGCCTGCTTCTCCCTCTGCCTGTGTCTCTCATGAGTAAGTAAATAAAAAATCTTAAAAAAAATATTCCTAGTGCCTAGCTTAGTATAACACCTTGCACACAGTAAATGTGCAATAAATATCTGCCAACTGACTGAGCCTTTGCATACACTGTGCCTCTGTCCAGAATGTTTTTCACTACCTTTAATCTCCCAGCGAAATCTGACACATCTTTCAAGAAATAAATTAAAGATGGCTACCAGACAGGAGGTGAGCAGGAGGGATGGGTGAAATTGGTGAAGGAGATGAAGGGTACACTTACCTTGATGAGCACCAGGTGATGCATGGAACCAGGGAGTCACTATCCTGCACACCTGACACTAACCTAACACTGTACCTTTTCCACACTGGGCTTAGAATTTTAAAAGAAAAAAAAAGAATTTTAAAAGATTTTATAATCTAGTGTAGGTAATAAACACCTAAAGAGAAAAAAGAAATAATACAAATGTTTCTGAAAAAAAAAAAAAAAACAAATGTTTCTGTGAAGCCTTCCCTGCACATACACACCACCTACCTGCTCAAGTGAGTCACTTCCTCTTTCCTATTCCTATTAAATTGTGTACATAACTCTACTAATGCAATAACTATACACCATTGTAAATACCTGTCTTTGTGTCTGGGTCTCCACTGGACTGTCAACTCCCTGAGGGCATGGACCATCTCTTGCTCACCTCTGCACCTCGTGCTTAGAAAAGTACCTCCTGGGCAGCCCCGGTGGCTCAACGGTTCAGCACTGCCTACAGCCCAGGATGTGATCCTGGAGTCCCGGGATCGAGTCCCACATCAAGCTCCCTGCGTGGAGCCTGCTTCTCCCTCTGCCTGTGTCTCTGCTTCTCTCTCTCCTCTCTGTGTATTCTCATGAATAAATAAATAAAATCTTAAAAAAAAAAAAGTACCTCCTCACGTTGACAACACATGTCTAAATGTTTATGGGTGTGTTAAACCTAAGACTGTACCTCTAATATTGCACTGAGATGTTTTTTTCCTAAGATTAAATCTGGATTCCAATTCTAGGTTTGTTATTCATTAGCTGCACAAACTGTTTAACCTCTTTGGGCCTCGGTTTCCTCACTAGGAAAATGGGGCTAACAGTACCAACTTGGAAATACTGCTATGGAAATTAAACAAAATGACACTGTACAACAATTAGCACACACAGTGCCTGGCATGTAGTAGCCTCCCCACTCTGGCTTCAGCTTGATAGAGACAACTAGGACAAAACAAATACAAAAATAAGCCACAGCAATCAAGGGAGGCTGAGTGCAGAATGAGTCACTGCTTTTAATCATTTGCTCAGGAAGATCAACAACGAAGAAACATAATATGCAGAATAAACCCTACTGGTGGTATCCCCCTTGGCATATAAAGCTTGGTAAGAACTCACCCCAGAGACTCTTGGCTAATAGCCACATCTGGCTCCTTACCCCAGTAGGTCAGGTCTTAGTCTAAGGTGCTAGGAATGGCTACTTTAGACTGGAAAAGAAGCCACCCCATAAGGAAGGTGTTTACATGTGGGAGATGGGGAAGAGGGAGGAGAGCTTGAATGTAACCACATCTATCAAGTGTTTTGCAGTCTGGCAGAAAATACCACAGACTCGTTGGTGAAGACAGCACAGAACTGTACTTACCTGTAGCCAAGAACCAGCTTAGACTAGATAACAAGCACATTTCTGCTTTTACAATGGTCAGACTTGCATGCGGTGAACATCTCTAGGGTCCAATTATGCTTGTACATCTGGGCAGCACCCACAAAGATGACACCAGGCAGCTTTAAACATACACTCCTCAGCACAGAGTGCTGCCCACAAGCACCAGCTTTGCTGCTCATGTGTGCCAAATGTAAAAGCAGATTTAACAGTTTCTCTGTTCCTTATTCATAATGTGCTTACCTCTGCAGAACCACTGGTATTCAGATAACCTACTTCCTTGGAGTCATTCATTTCAGAATGCTGTGTCACTATATGTGTGGTTACTTCTTCGCTGGGACTCTCTCTCTTCCAAAGCTTCCTGGTTAAGCTCTGATGGTCACTGGAAGATACAGTGGGTCTGAGCAGAGCTCTGGGTAGTCTCTGTCTCCTCCAAGATGTTCTGCTCCAACCTAGCCCCAAAATATGTGGTACATCATCTTCAGGTGGAAAGCCCAAGTCATCTGCAGTTTGGAACTTTTTAAAAAACACCAGCATGGAATTGGAAGAGTCTGTCCTAAAAGCCCGGCAGCTCTGGGGACTGCTGCAGTCTGCCTGAATGCACATCCCTTCTAACCACCAAAAGGCATGGCAAGAAGAGTCCTGGCAGCAGGCAGCCCAACACAACTGGAGAGAGGAGGTTCCTTCAAGAAGCCGGAGGTGATTTTCTCCCCCAGATCTCAGGCCAACTCCAAATTCTGTCTTCGCTTGCTGGCACCTGCTCTCACTGGCATCTAAAAACAAGGAATGAAAACATTTTAAGATGTAATAAAAACAGACTACTGCTCTGTAAAGAGCCCTGAACACCAACATTTAAGGCTATTTTGAAGACTGGTTTTTAAGAGGGTGGGAAAGCTGTCTAGTAAGTGGAACAGAAGAAGCAAAATAGAGGGTTTTTTGGCTCAGGATGCTTTAGCTTGTAGAAGTACTGTTCCGCACCCATCACTGGTTCCCCTTCTCAATGAGTCCCTTCCACAAAGACCTTTTATACAGAACTCCAGTTCGTGAAACAGAAAAAAAACCAAACAGAACAGTTCTAGGGGATCCCTGGGTGGCGCAGCGGTTTGGCGCCTGCCTTTGGCCCAGGGCGCAATCCTGGAGACCCGGGATCGAGTCCCATGTCGGGCTCCCGGTGCATGGAGCCTGCCTCTCCCTCTGCCTGTGTCTCTGCCTCTCTCTCTCTCTCTCTCTCTCTCTCTCTGTGTGACTATCATAAATAAATAAAAATTAAAAAAAAAAAAAAGAACAGTTCTTCTGGAGGAAGTATAGGGAGGGATGGGCAGAGGCCCGCCACTTGGCCCTTCACTCACGTCCTGGCATTTCTCAGGGATGGTGTGAGCCCCACAAGACCAGGACAGGGAGCGAAACAAGAACAGCTCCCCCTCTGCCCCACGCTGACCTGCAGCAACACACACAGGCCTCGTGGCCTCCTACAGGTTATAGGTGTACCCACTTTCTAACCAATCGTTTGCCAGAGCCAGGTGGTTTTGCACATCACGGTAGCAGCCAGGGCAGAGGTCAGATTACCAAGAAGTTTAATGAGCAGAATTTGCTAGAATGAACTTCCTACTGACAAGCCGTGTCATGATAAGAAATAAAGGAACAGGAGTACAACAGTGACCTACCTACTGTGGTGAACATAAATAGCATGGTTCAAAATTCGGGCTAATGTTGCTTCTGGATAAACTTCTGGGCTACTGAATTATGTCAGGCGTGGCATTAATTTTCCTGAGGTATTACCTCACCTCTGTGTTCGTAGATGAAGAGAAGTCAAAGCATGTTCTAAATGAAAGCTGTTATACAGAGTTCATGTAAGGTCCTAGTTACATGGGTATCTGCACCAACTATGGTCGGGGTTATACGGGGCCAGAACCAGGGGGAGGCAAGATAGCTGCCTCGCATACAGAACCTATGAAGGTACACACTTTCAGAGTCACGTAAGTAGAGTTGGCTCACCCCATCTTGAGAGTGAGGGCCTCCTTGAAGTTTGCGCCCTAGGTGTCTCTTTCTTCACCCTAGCCCTGGCCCTGGGGTTAGAACGTAAAATATATTTTAAAATGACACACAGAAAATGTGCAGTAGAATCAAAACACTGAAGAGGTAGATAATCATGGATGCGTGTACACAAAACCGAAAGGGGGCTCTGACTAACCCAAAACAACAACGTGCTAATCAGCCACAGCCAACTTGACTCCCAGGAAATACTGACAAAATGTCCAGCAGACTCAATGTGCACACTAGTCAAATGAGAGCTAGGAGGAAAATAAAGGCAGGCTTCTGGATTACTGAGCAGGCGCTGTGGAAGCCAATCTGCCATTGTTCATTAAAAGAAAAGAGAGAGACATTGGCACAGACCTAACATCAGACGAGGCAATTTAGAAACCTAGAAAAAAATAGAACTTCCTCAAGAAAAATGAAGAAATAGCAACTATGAAAAAAAAAATGAAGCTACCAAGAGCTACAGAAATACCCCTCAAATCCTCATCCACCTTCCCACACAGTAACCAATGGGATGAATCTGGGTAACAGCTATCTGAGTATACAGACTGTGTTGAAATCAATAAATGCGGGACGCCGGGGTGGCTCAGCGGCTGAGCATCTGCCTTCAGCTCAGGGCGTGATCCCAGGGTCCTGGGATCGAGTCCCATGTCGGGCTCTCTGGGGGAGCCTGCTTCCTCCTCAGCCTGTGTCTCTGCCTTTCTCTCTCACGAATAAATAAATAAAATCTTAAAAAAAAAAATCAATAGAGGGCTACATCAGTAACTACTGTCAGTGACCTTTATATCAACTTTCCATCATTCTTCTCAGAATAAGTCTCTCATATTTAACATAGTGAAAAGCTCCACACAGATGGAAATAACGTGCACTTTTCTGTAAGCCACTATTTTATTTAATTTTGAAAATGTACTGTAACACCCACTTTTGCCCCCGCAGGAGGGAGTGCCAGAGGTCCTGCCCTCCCACTGTGAGCAACTAAAAAAATGAGAAGATAAATGAAACAATTGTTCTTAGACAATGAACAACAGGTGGTCCAGGACTGTGATCCCAGAGAGGAAGAAACAAAGGAAGGTGAGTCCTCTGATCACCCTGGCTTGCTGTATGAAAGTGTGCTCTGGAGAGTGGCACAGGGAAGGAGAGCCCAAGCAGACTAGAGCAGACTTGCTGAGTTGAGGAAACAGAGTTTAAGGTGACTGTGATAGCTAGAATTTTGGAATGAACAACCAGAAAAGAGGAAGTGACACAGAGAAAGAGCTCCCAATATCTAAATAACGGTTCCTTCCGATCTTTGACTGAATACTAGTTTACCCCAAGTAGAGGTTTGAGACGACATGAGGGAAATTAGAAAATATTTTGAACTGAATGAAAATGAACACATAACATAAAAATTCATGAGATGCAGTAAAAGCAGGGTTTAGAGGGGACATTCACAGTTTTAAATGCTTATTTTAGAAAATAAGAGAAGTCTAAAATCGATGATCTAGAGAGACACACTGGGTGAAGGCCACGTGAGGACAGAGGCCAAGACTGGAGCGCGACAGCTATAAGCCAAGGAACACCAACGACTGACAGTGACCACCAGAAGCTAAGAAGGGTCACAGAAGGGTTTGACCCAGAGTTTCAGAAGGTACCAACCCTTTTTTGTGGACTAGACTCTGGAACCGTTAGCTTATCAGGATTTTCTGCTCTTACCTAAGAGAACAGTGAAGGAGACAGAGGGCTCCAGGACTACCAAGAGTCCACATCCAGGGATCACTGACATTTAGGCATGTGGCTGTGACCTTTACCTAGACTGAATGGGGACACCTGGAAGCCACTCAGTGGACATGCACAAGGATGTGACGTTGGAAAACCATGAGAATCTAAGGGGCTTCTCTTTTTCTTTCTTTCTTTTTTTCTTTTTGCTTCTCTTTTTCAAACCAAAATTAATCACCTGACTGCAGCAAGGAGTAGAGCCCTGGGTAGAGGTGTGAAAAGTTTGGTCAGGTGCCTATACAGTTCAGGAGTACTGGTTTGAAGCAAAGGCATCAGTCCTAAAGCAAAATATTTCTGAAGGATCACCTCTGGAAGAGCAACCAAAAGGTGTCATTATTGATACAGGCCTGGAATGGGAGGACAGAAGTTCTACAGAGAAGCAGCTCTGCAATGTGGGAAAGTCTTTATATATAATTCCTCCTTTATCAGCCATCAGAAAAGTCTTACAGGACAGATAACCCATTAATGTAAAGAATGCAGGATAGCCTTCATAAACAGCAAATTTCCAGTAAATCATCATAAAATTCACATAAGCAAACAACCTTATAGATATACTCAATGTGAAAATTTCATAAGGACTCAATAATTATCAACTATCAGATAATTCAATGTAGAAAGAAACCTCATAAATGCAACGAATGTGGAAAAGCTTCCAAAAAAGAATTCTATCGTTTTAAGTCATCAGAGAATTCATACCAGACAGAAACCCTACATACTGCAAAAACTGTGGGAAAAACCTTTGCTCAGAACCCAGCCCTTACTCATCATGAGAATACATAGTAGAGGAGAGCCTTTTAAATGTAATGAATGTGGGAAAGCTTGCAGGGATACTCAACTGTGGTGGACCAACATCAGAAAATCCATACTAGTGAGAACCCATACTGGTGTTATGAATGTGTAAAAGCCTTTAGGGAGAGCTCAATCCTTATTAGTCATCAAAGAATACATACAGGAGGGGTGCCAGCATGGCCCAGTTGGTTAAGTGACCGACTCTTTGATTTCAGCTGAGGTCATGATTTTATTAGGGTTGCGGTATCGAGCCCTACATTAGGCTCAACATAAGATTCTCTCTCCCTCTGCCCCTCCTTTACCAAAAACAAAAACAAAA
Organism: Canis aureus; assembly: GCF_053574225.1. Lineage (NCBI taxonomy): Eukaryota > Metazoa > Chordata > Mammalia > Carnivora > Canidae > Canis > Canis aureus. The sequence continues at coordinate 13,239,676 of NC_135623.1, read as the reverse complement.
ACAAAAAACAAAAAACAAAACAAAACCACCATATAGGAGAGAAACCCTGTATCACTGAAGTATATGTGGGAAATCTTTTGGGTATATATTATTGACTGGACATCAGAAAACTCACAGTGAAAATAAACTCTATTGGTGTAAATGACTATGGGAAAGCCTTTATGAAGAGCTTACTGGATTTGAGAGAATTCATACTAGACAAAAATCCTATCGCTGCAAGAAATATGGGAGTCTTCAGACACACCTCTGGCCTTGCTGAACATCAGAGAACCCATATGGAAGAAAACCTCAGAAAGTAACGAATGTGGGAAGACTATTCCCAAAGTTCAACCCTTAAACAACACAAGAAAATTCATAACAAAGAGCCATCAAATGTAGTTAGTGTGATAAATCACACAGAAAGAATTTATTCCTTCTGAGAATCAAAGAGGAGACATTCAATAAATTATACATTTAGCAAAAATATTCTGTGTATCTCTATGCCGAAGAACTTCTCACTTGGGAGGATTTCATTATAGTATGGTTTGTGCTGGTCAAATATTTTAAAAACTTAAACGTCTATTAGTTGAGAAATATTTACTATAGAATACTACGCAGCAACTGAAAACAATGAAGTAGAAATCTATACATAGCAACAAAAATAGCCCCATGAGGGGTACCTGGGGACTGAGTTAGTTAAGTGGCCAGCTCTTGATTTTAGCTCAGGTCATGATCTCAGGGTCCTGGGATTTAGCCCCACATTGGGCTCCACACTCAGCAGGTAGCCTGCTTGAGGATTCTTTCTCTCTCTCCTTCTGCCCCTCCCCCAACTCACACACACTCACACTCTCTCTAAAATTAAATAAATAAACCTGAGAAGAAATGAAATATCTCCACAATACGTTAAATTAAAAAAGCAAATTGCAGGGAGCACCTGAGCACCTAACCTCAGTTGGTTAAGCGTCAGACTTCGGCTCTGGTCATGATTTCTGTGTCCTGGGATCCAGCCCAGCCTTGGGCTCCTCATTCAGCAGGAAGCCCACTTGTCCCTCTCCTTTTGCCCCTCCCCCCACTCATGCTACTCTCTCTCAAATACTAATATCTTTTAAAAAATAAAAAGAATTTTAAAAAGCAAGTTACAAAAAACTTATGTATGATGATTTTATTTGTATTTTTTCAAATGAAGCTTTTTTTTGTTTCTACATATACATTATATACATCCCGAAGGATCTGGAAAAATGAAGGCCAAACATTAACAGCCAAAAAAAATTTTTTAATCAATGATCTATACCTTCATCATAAAAGCTAGTAAAAGAAGAATAAATTATAACCAAAATAAGTTGAGAAAGGAAAAAAGAGTAACCAATGAAACAGAAAACAAAAAACAGAGACAGTTGGGGTGCTTGGATGGCTCTGTGGGTTAAGTGTCTGCCTTAGGCTAGGGTCATGATCCTCAGGTCCTGGGATCAAGCCCTACATCAGCTTCCTGCTCAGCAGGGAGTCTGCTCCTCTTTCTTCCTTTGCCCTTCCTCACTGCTTGTTCTCTCTCTCTCTCTTTGCTCTTCCTCACTGCTTGTTCTCTCTTTAAAAAAAAAAAAAAAAAGAGAGAAGGAGAAAATCAATGAGACCAAAATCTGGTTGGTTGAAAGATCAACAAAACTGATAATGCTCTAGTCAGACCGATGACAGAAAAAAAGACAGTAGTCACCAATTAACAATATCAGGAATGATAGAAGGGACAGCACAGCTGATTCAATCAGTCAGGGGCAGCAAACTATGGCTCAATGGCCAATTCCGGCTACTGTCTATTATTAAAAATAAACTTTTATTGGAACATGGTCATACTCATTTACTTATGTATTGTCTATGGCTGTTTTTGCTCCACAGTGGCAGTTAAGCAGCTGCAACAGATTTTCGTCTTAATACTCACAAAGCATAAAATGTTTATTACCTGGCCATTTAAGAAAGTTTGCCAACCCCTGGTCTAAGAGAATGCACTTTTGCTTGACTGACTATTCACTAATGAGTAGAGCATAAATTTAGATGTTAACTTATAGAAGACTGACAAGTTACAAGTGATTTTGATTTTTACAGAGATGCAAATTATTTCTGTCTAGTAAAAGATAACCTCAAAAGTTTAATTAATAAGGCTCCTTTTCTTCCCACCTAGCTATTATCTTTATTTCTTTATTCATTCATCCATTCAACAAATATTAACGGTACATCTGTTTCACGCTAAGCATTGCTTTGATAGAGCTTATAATTTAGATGGGGGAGACAGATTAAACAGACACAATAATGAAGTAGAACTGCAAACTAATGTAAGTGTTCTGAAGGAAAGAAATTCAGCTTTTACAGAATAAAGGTAGCTAAATTTGGAATTTACTGAACAGCTACATTATCGCATACGTGACATGCTATCAAAGATATTCACTGTAGGGGCGCCTGAGTAGCTCAGTTGGCTAAGTGTCCAACTCTTGATTTATGCTCAGGTCATGTTCTCAGGGTCGTGAGATCAAGCCCACACTCAGCACAAAGTCAGCTTGAGATTCCCTCTCTCCTCTTCCTCTGGCCCTCCCCCGTGAAGCTCACAAGCTCCCTTTCTCTCAAATAGTAAATAAATAAAATACTTTTTTAAAAAAGATATTCACTGTATGTTGTTTGAAATGAAAAAATATTGGAAATAACATAAACTTCTCAACAGAGAACCATGCAGTTATGGGGATGAATAAGGCTACTCTATATAGTACTAGTATGCAATGATATTTGGGATACACCATGTAGAAAAAGAAAAGTTCAAAGCAGTTTGTCTAGTATGCTACAATTTGTGTGGGGAGAAAAAGAATATAATGTTTATGCATATATATGCATAGACTATTTTTGGAAGAATATTCAAGAAGTTGGCATGGTTGCCTTTTGCAGGGGAAACGAGGTAGCTCAACAGACTTAAGTGAGAGACTTTGTTCACTAAATACCCTTTTTACCTTTTGAATTTGCACAATGTACATGTATTATCTTTTGAAAAATAAATTTTAAAAAATAGAAATTTCAATGGCTTCCCAGGGCTCTTAGAATGATAACCAAAATCCTTAACATAACTGAGAGGATCCTATATGATCTAGATGATGCCTAAGTTTCTGGCCCCACCTCATAGCACGCTCTTCCTCTGTCATTATGTTCCAGTCCACCAGCCTTCTTGCATTCCTCAAATGGACCATGCCCCCTCTCCTAATGGGGCTCTGTGCACGATGCTCCCTCTACTGGGAACTCTCTTATCTCCCATCTTTACCCAGCTAACCCCGCTTATGAGATCTCCATTCAACCATCATTTCCTCAGAGAAGCCTCCATGCCACGTCAGGTCTCTTCACTTATACACTCTTTGGGCCTTGTTGCCCTTTCCAGTGTGATCATCTGCTCAATGTTTTTCCCCACCACCGTACCTCCAATTCTGGCATGGCACTTGGCACATTACACTGCAGGTGCCCCAAAATATCTTTTTGAATGAATGTACAAATAAAGGCATGCATGTATATGCATGCATGAAGTACTGAAAGAATCAATGAACAAACTGTCAGGAAATCAGGTGGCCTTGTATCAGGTGGGTCATACGGAAGACATCCAGGCTCATGACAAGACTTCAAAAAGAGATGAGGCCCATATGCCACCTAAATGAGGGGAGTGAATGATGGTTGGTAGATGAGTAATGACTCAGGGTAGGAAGTGGCATAAACCTCGAAGAGCAGAACTTTTTCCATGACACTGGAGGAGGACTGTTCCAGAAGTGACAGTGAGGAGTGATGAGGACATCAGTTCCACCTCCAAACTCAGAGATACATGAGAGATGGAAGAATGAGCAACCATCGCCTGCAGGCTAGAGGCAAAACCATGTCTTTCTCCAGAGAAACCCAGGTCTCAGAATATTCCATCTAATGTCTTAACTCACAAGCTGGAGTATAGAGAAGGTTTAATAACTCAATGGATTCTTGTCATAGTTAAAAAGTTGGGAAGGGAGGGGTGGGAAATGTGAGTTGAAAAGCACAAAGTTATACAGGAATGTCAAATCAGACTCACGCAAATCACAATGGTTAAGGCACTTTCTAGCAAGAAAAAAAGAAGAGGATGGAAAATTATGATGATAAACTGATGACAGGGTTGCTGCCTATCCATTCTCGATATAATGCAGTGAAAGGTTTGAGGTAATTCACAGAGGATGTCTGTGGAATCCGGGGGAACACGTTTAGAGTCAGGGAAAATGGCCAAGGAAATTTATGGGAATTAAGAGGTCGAAGGGAAAGTAGCAAAAAATTCTAATTTCCTTGTTGTTCCTAGCAGCTCTGTTCAAATTCAGATCTTTGAAAGGAGAGAAGATAAAAGTGGGAGTCGAGGAGGGGGGTAGCTATAAGACTGGTTTGCCTTGCAAAGGTCTTCTTTTGCTTCCGTGGCTCTCTGACGTAGGTCATATAAACTACACAACTATATGGTGGTATAAAAGAGAAACATTTCAGAACCCAAACACTCCCCCTGCTTTATAAGGTGACCTGGAAGCCTCAGTTAGAGATCTCATCCATCACTCTGGGCAAGACAAGAGTATGTTCAGTGATGGAAGGAACAATCTGGGTGTCCACACAGGATGTTTCAGACTCTCCCTATTTCACCTGCACCTCTTGATTGCTGAATTCTTAAAATTATTATTAAAGCGATGGGTAAGATTATGTGACTCTTATCTGACAATCTGATCCTTTGTCTTAGCTCAAGGGAATACAGCCTGAGACAGGAAACATGGTCTGAAGCACTTATATCTTTGACAGTGACCAAAAGTAAAAGAAATGTGAAGCATGGAGCAGGTTAACTCCCTATGGCTTGCTAAGAAAATCAATCCAAGAGTTCCCAGTAAGGACAGGAGGTACTCTGATCTCTCAGTTCACATGTTTATTTAGTGGGATTTTTATGGAGGGTTTTTTTTTAATTAAATGTTATTTAATGTTGCTCCATTATGTGTTCAATAATAAAAATATGAGAGGAAAACAGTTCTTTTCTATCCACTCAGTGGATCATAATTCTTCCTCTTAGATGGCTAGAAGACATGGGTTCCAGATTCAGTTCTAGGTCCATCATTTACTATAATTTAACCTTTGAAAAGTAATTTAACCTAAGATTCAATTATCATTGTTTTCATTGTTGTTACTCTTGAGAAAAAGAGTTCATCAGAGGAGGAAGCAGGGGAGCACTGGTAGAGTCAATATTGGATTCTAGAAGTAACTTGGATAAAAGGTAAGATGAAAATAAGCTCCAATTTTAGATCAGTTCCTTTCCTGCCCACGCCGCCATAGCCTGGCTCTGCTCCCAGGGCCTAAGCAAAAGCAATATTAAATCCTTACAAAAGAGGGCTTACATAGAACCTTAGACTGAAAACCCTTTTGGAAAGTCTGGAACTCACTGTTGGTAGGAACACGTGGAAGGCTCGCGCAGGTGGAGTACAGAAGGGCAGAGCCAATCCCTTTCCTTCTAAAGCCATGCTAAAGCAGACCATACAGGGCTCCCATATGTACTACCTGGAGGATCCCCAAAACAGGAAGCTCTGGAGCTAGCAATGCTTACTTATAATTACCACCTCTCAAAATTTGAATTCTAATAAATCTAGCACAAAGTCTAGACCAGGTTTCATAATTCCAAGTAGTAGGGTGTTAAGGTCTATAGAATATATAAATTATTGCCAGAGGAAATTCATCATACTTTAGGAAGCTGTGAACAACTCTAGAAATACTGAGAGGCAGTGCTGTTGCCTCTGGCATTTGTAAATCTCAGGTAACAAGCCTGACTTTTCCAGCTAATTTGGAAACTTCTCTGGCTAGCAACCAAGAAGGAAGTAGAACAGAATGCCCGCTCTGTTAGGAAACATGCTGTTAAGGTCGTTGGGAATTCAGAGTGCACCAAATTCATCAAATTGTATCCCAATGAGCAATTCCCTCCCTGACATGGAGGGGATGAGAGTAGAGAGAATGCCCTGACAGTATTATTTAAAAAAAAAGAAAAAAAAAAGAAAAAGAAAAAGAAAGAACAGTTGGTACATTCTTCTGTTGGGGGGCCAAGTTTCTGTGGACAATAATGCATGGTGGAGAACATTATATAGGTAAAATTTGCAGAAATTTTTTTAAGACTCTATTTCAGATAGAGAGAGAGAACACGGGGGCAGGGGGCAGAGGGAGAGGGAGAGAAGCAGGCTCTAGGGTGAACAGGGAGCCTGACGTGGGGCTCCATCCCAGGACCCTGGGATCATGACCTGACCTGAAGGCAGATGCTTAACCGACTGAGCCACCCAGGGGCCCCTTGCACTTACTTGTTAACATCCATGGAATTCTAAAATTCTAGAAAAGGTGTTCCTTTTCTAGAAATCTCACAATTTCATTATACGGTCAAGAATCCATTCGAAGCTTTCCTTTGATGATTCTATCTGTAACTGTTATCAAGCAGTAAGGAGCAGCCTTCAATCTGATGAAGTCAGTGACTAAACTGGCCCCTCCCCAGCCGGCTGCCTGCAGCCTAGCCGAGGCTTGCCTTCTCTCAGAAGCAAGAGTCTCGGCCAAGATGGCTGCCACGTGGAAAGGAGACAAGCAGGCATGTCATCAACCCCAAAAGACTCGCAGGAACTGTTCAGGTACAAACCACCCCAGGGGGCACCCTCCACCTTCCTTTTGACTGTCAGCATGTCTGTCACCTGCACACCCACTAACAAACAAATACAAAAATGGTTCCAGTGACTCGCCACACCAGTTCTCTCCCACGGGGGTTAGCACATTCAGAAAGCAAAGCAGAGGAGGTACCTAAATCCTCCGAAGGGCGCAGTCAGGTATTATGAAGTTTGGAAAATGCCAGGATAATAACTGGTGCCCTCTCTCCTCTTCAAAAGGGCCAACACTTTTCTCCTCCACTGCACACAGGTTAGATTGAGAGGTGGCAGCAGCCTCACAAAGCGGCCCTTTTGAAAAGAAAATAATTACCATTCATTGCCTTTGCTGTGTGCCCAGCTTTGTTAAGAGCACAGTTTGTTAAATGTGGTGGTGGAGGTGACTTGCTGAACCAGAACTGCTAAATAAGAATCAATAGGCTTTGTGTCCATATTCTGAATCCCTTCCCTTGACTGTATGTAACATTTCCATTCTTCCCAAAGACCATCTCGATCAAAGACGGACTCCCCATGGAACCAGCTGCCCAAAAGATTCACGTTAACTCTTGATGGTCTGCGAGATGGAAAACAAGCTTCAACCACTCGAGCACAAAACCCGAGCCTTGTAGCACTTCTCTGGTTGAGAGTACTTTGAAAGAGTAAGAAGTCCCTTCCCATAAACATCGTCACTAAAGAAGTCTTAAAGGTACTGGGTTGTGGCGCATTGGTGAAGAGAAAAACCATAACGTCTCTGCAGAAGGCGGCAATATTTACAAGGCAAAAGAGGAGGAGGACGTTCTTTTAATCTACCTGCTTAAGGTAGAATAACTGATACTTTGCAGGTTAAACCAACTATGAAAAGCCACTATCATTTAAGTTTGGTTTAATGAAAAAATACATCCAGTCTCCAAGGTAAGGGTGGTATAGAACCTTCTGGAAAACTGAGTCTAAAAAACCATCGTTTCCAAAAGAAAAATCCCATATCAAAATCAATACCCTTATTCCATCTTACCCTATCTTCTGTCCCCCACCCCACAAGTTGAGGCTGTGGCCCATGAAATAAGACTGCCTGGGTTTGAATCTCTATGCAGTCAACTTACTAGCTGTGCCATCTTGGGTCATTTTTCTTGGTTTCTTCATTAATAGAAAGAGGAATGATGGTAACTGTGCCTAAACTCAGAGGATTATTATAGATATAAGAAAAGATAAGCTATGCAAAGTACTTAACACTCTGCCTGGCATGTAGTTAACGCTCAGAGTATATCAGCTGCCATTACTTTCAGTGTAACTACACTTCATTTAAGTGCAGGCACCACTTCTTTCAAAAAGTCTTCCTTGAGGAAACCTTTACCCCAAGACTCCTCTCTGCATATGCTCTTTCACTGAATTTCTCTCTGTTTGCCCTCCTCACACACTCTGCCCCGTTTAAGTGCTGGCGTCATATCTTCTATCTTTGTATTTATCTGCAGGCCCCATAAAATGCTTGGCATTCAAAGAATTGTTTAATTTTGAACATTTAACCAACATTTAAATAAATCTATGCAACTTTTTAAACTAGTAAAACCAGCAAATGATGTCAGCTCCACTATGGAATTACTTGAGTGGTCATCATTTGAATCAGCTCCTTACCGTTAATTAATTTCCTTGGCTAAAAGGTGGCAGGGATAAGAGAGGAAAAGCAAAGTTCCCAGTTCACTAAGAAATGAGAAATAGCTTTCCGAATTAAATTGGAAAGAGCCCTGAATGGGAGGTTCGAGATGTGCAGAAAGAGAAACTGAAGAAAAGCCAAATGGGTTAAGAAGAGGTTGTTGAGTCTAACGTGAACAAATGGAGAAGAGCCTTTCCTACCTAAACCTGAAAAGTCCTTTCAAATCACAAAGCAATCTTTCCTCATGAAAGGACCAACCAAATTTCAGTTCCCTGAGCTCTCTATTTTAGGCCAATCCATTTCACTCAAAGGAAGGATAGGCTTTCACCATAGAACTTTCTGAACACTGTGCCAATGAAGAATAGTTTCCAGTCCACCTAGACAAACGGCCATCCATCGTGGATGACACTAGATCCATTCAATTTTTCTTCTCCCGAGAAACGATGAGAAGGAAAAGAAAAAAACTCCTCAAAGTTTTGGACACCCAGGTGGGAAAGATGGAAACCAGTCTATCACAATTCTAATGCCTCTAACTTCTACCTGACATTTATTAAAAAAAAAAAAAAAAAAAAATCAAGTTTGCATTACTTGGACATAGCTATTAAATTCCAAAGACCTATCTGTTAAGGTTTAGTCCAAAGCCATTTTCACAACCAAGCTATGAGAGTAATCAAAAACACTGGTAGAGCTGCAAATAGCTCTCCTGCCATATAGTCATCTGCTCAAAAATGATCCAGTCATCAAGGAGTTTATAATATTTAAAGGCGGACTGGAGACAAATGATTAAACCATGTACTAAAACACACAAAAACCCCAAAAACCTGTAACTAGGGGGTTATATGGCTTCATATAATATACTCAGAATCTCCTGTTTCGGTTTTTCTCCCACCACCTTATGACTAAAAGACTCTGGAGAATGCTGTCAGCAAGAAGAGCACGCCTCCAAGCCACAGCATGAAGGAACCCACACCTCTCTAAGTAACTCTGGCTTTGTACTTCAAAAAGCACAGGTATCAAACGATAACAGATAAACTTCAGCCTGTACATAAAAGCAGTTCTAAAAAGAAATTGTTTTTCTATAGAGAAAGCCCCCAGGTATGATGTTATAAATCCAGCTATTCCCTATACGGCCCACTTGTAGATGTTATTGTTAAGAACCTGCAGTTGACTCTGTCTCTGACTGAAGGGCTGATAAATTATCTGCATTCATCACAATCATATCAACCTTCTCTGGAAACCCACACAGTGAACCTTGAATCAGAGCACTGCTTTGTTTTTTGGGAAGGTTTAAAAAAATTTTTTTTTTGCTGGCTGATTTGGTTTTTTTCTAAAGAGAAGGTCATTTGGAGGACTGTGGCAGAGATATGTAAATTAAATAAAATGGCAGTGAGCTTGGGAGGAAATAAGGAAATAACAGCAAACCATGAAGTGCTATTTCAGCAGAGATGGCCAACAGAGGAAAAGTTTATGTCAATTTATCCATTAAAAATCTCTTTTTGGAGAATTATGTAAGTGTCAAAAAAAAAAAAAAAAAACAAAACACCCTGCAGTGGGCTGAACTGGGACATGTGAGGACTCAATACAACCAAGCTTCAAATACTTAAATATCTTAAACCACTTTTTGCTTATAGCAAATAAAATGCAGAGCTACAGATGCTTTCTCATCTGTGTGTAAATGAAAGCAAAACTGTGTGAGTAGTTAGTATTCTTAGAATTTCTGAGAGCCAGTTTATTTAAATTAAATCCAAGCCAATCTGTATCTGTACAGAAATAATTTTCTCAGGGCTCTTATTCTCTAGACTTTACAGAGCTGTACATACTCCTCTTTCTACCTCTCCCTCTGAGATAAAGAAGTGAAAAGAGCTCTGCAGGTTAAAAACCACTTCAAATAAATCTAGGAGAAGGAAGTTCAAAGGGATTAGAATATCACTTTGTCTCACCAGCCTGTTATAGAACAGGGTTCAGTTCTTCCCTGCCCGATTCTTTGTGCTCCCATGGCGCATCTTGGAATTTATCATGCTTCTTTATGTTTCTATATCTATCTCTGCCTCCATAGTGTGAACTCTCTGATGGCAGGAACTGGGTTTTATTTAGCTGGAGACAGTGTCTGTTGACCTGAATTGTAGGTACCTACAGTATGTACATAACACCTAGATATTAATTATCAGTAAGTGATTTGAATTAAGCATCTTAGAGAAGGTATTAAGAGCACAGTAAACACTGCATTTGAGCCACTGAATATAAAACAAGGCATACAAAGAACTAGGGATCACAAATATTAGGAAAGCGTAATCTAGTTAAAGTCATTGACATAATGCAGCACCAGCATTCAGATAATTTGTCCTATTCGGTTTATTTACTGTAGTTATGTGGCTTTTAATAGATTTCATTTTGAGGACATGTACTTATAAGTATCTTTCTCTTATATCTCCATTTTCAATTCATTGTAATAATATACATTCTACTGACAAATAAAAGTTGGGGCAAAATGGTCAATACATCTCACTACCAAATTATCCAGTATAGACTCCCTCTAGCCACAGAGAGACTGGCCTTTCCTTATCATCATCTGTAAAATAGCAATGTTACTCTGCTGCTTCAAAAGTGACATTAGTCCTGGGCAGGGCAATAAGGATCTCCAAATGTGTGTGTCTGTGTCTCTCTTTCGCACGTGCAGACACACACACACACACACTCCTCATAGGCACAAAGGAAAACCCTTGAAAACACATCATCAACAGGGCCTTCACTCTTTACCTCTTCCTCCCCACTAACAGAGGCAGCCATGCTGCCAAGGCAGCAACCCCCACGTGAAATATGAAAGAGTGGAGGCGAAACAGCTCAATCAAAACAGCGTGGAAAGGAAAGGAGGGTATGTTTGTCAGTGAAAGTCTCCGTGGAAAGGCCAGACAACTTCAGCTTCTGCCTTGACCATCCTGGGCAAATAACCCTGCTCAGGGTCTGCTTACCTGAGCTTAGACGCCAAGCCCTCCTTTTAACCTTTCACAAAGAGGTAACATGAAAATTCACCCCGTTATCTGAAAAGAGCATGGTGAGAAATGTCAGGGTGCGGCTTCTAATAAGCATACACTGGAGAGCACAGCTGAGAACATTTTTTGAAAATAAGCAGTTAGAGACTGATGAAGTAGAGCACACAGGTAGAAGAGAGCTCTGCACTGCTTCTGCACTTGGGGCTGTTTTGCTGCGGGCTAAAAGCCACAGACTGCCCCAGCAGGATGCAGATTACTCAACTTTCTGAAATGGAATCAGGCTCTTCAGTTTCTCTCTTCATTTATTCTGATTAAGGCTCACTCGTTTTACCTGGCCCACTTCCATAAGCCTCCAGCTGACTCAGGTTGCCCCCAGTTAAGGACAATAAACACGGACCTGTATTTGCACGTGCACACACACACGGGAGCCATTTCTTTTTAAGCCTGAATCTGAAATTAGAGTAGTGAAGTAAAACCAAATCAACATAAACTCCCCATCTTCCAGGTCCGATCATACTAGTCATTCTCCTTATTACCTAAAAGTGAGAGAATCCGTGAGCACACATTTACTTAAAACGTAAATGTGCTGCTGGATTAGAATCAAAGCATAATGTTAAGCCAGTTGGAAGAAAGACAGCATTCCTAAAAATCCTATCATTCATTGGGAGTGTTTGGGAAGGAGAACCGGAATGAGCTACACTGGGCACTCACAGTTAGGCAGCGGCAGCCTGCAGTCGGTGGCGTTTCAGTTAGGCCCTGGCCAGCATTCCTCTATGCTCCCATTTCTCCTAGAACAGTGCCTGTAGGATGGTTAATGCACCATTCAGGGTCATCCTTAACTCCTGCTTATCTTAGGATATTTTACAGTTTCGTTTTGTGATCAGCCAGAGAAGGTCAGAATTTAGAGAACTCAGCGCTTGCCTGATGCTGAGCACTGGAACCATCCACCAGAGGCCCTGAGTAACCAACCTGATGCCAAAAAGGCAGGAGAACACTGATGCAGAAGAGGGTTGGACTGGCGGGGCATATATAATACTGACGAAGTCACCAAAGGACAAACATCTCCAAGGCAGGGGCAAAGGCTGCAGCCATCACACTTTCCCAAATCTCCAGATAACCACCCTCATGGCTTACTTGGGGGCATGGGTTATTAAATAGTCGAGAGAGTAAGCTGGATTGAAAGGGAAGTTGGAAACCTACTGTATCGTAGACAGGGGCTTCACCTACACAATTCTTAGCAAAAGGTTCCTCCACTGAGGCCAGACATCAAATTGCCTAGTCACCTATATTTCTAGGATTTTGCAAGGAAGACTGGGTCTTTACTGTTGTAGAATTACCCTGCGACCCTAGGGAGGCATCAGCCTCTTTGAAGGGAATCTTGATATTAGTAACATCATCCCTTTCAGAGATTTTCTGTGCCCTAGGAACGGCAAAGGAATCAACACACTGCAAGCTCCAGGAGCGCAGAGACCATGTCTGTCTTACTCCTCATTGCATTTCTAATGCCTATGATTTTAAGTACCCAATAAATATGTTTTGAAGGAAGGGACTAACAACTTGGGCAAGCTACTTCTGACACAAAATCCAAAAGTGCTATTGATTCAACCCCAGTCAATCAAAACAATAACCAAGCCCTAGCATGAGGCTTTGCCAAGTGAGTTTTGGGGAAAGTGAATCAAGATTGAAGGCCGGGTGGTATCAGTCAGCAGAACAGAGTCCTCTTCCAAAGGAAAAGTATCCCCAGCTAAAAGAGGAAACATGCAATCAGCTATGCTCCTTAGTGGCAGGTTGTTAGTAGAGAAAACACACAATATAGCTCATCCTGTCACGGCACAGCTTCAACCAACCTCAAGCCTATAAAGCCATATCAATGGAGGCTTCCTTGTCCTGAAAATACAGAAAGGCCAAATGCCTGCCTGCCTTCTACTTCTAAAAAATGTGGGAACTGAGATCCACTGGGTGGAGACTTAAGAAGCTAGCAGAGACCTGAAACCTGCTGCCCAGAGTCACCTTAGACAAGAGTTTAACCGAATAAGATTTTACATTATCATTTTATAAGCACTAGAGTTAACATTTGCTGAACTGTTATTTATGCAACTGGGAGTAAGCTAAGTATTTGCATGAACATTTTACTTAATCCTTACAACAATCCCTTGAGAGGTGCTGTCATTCTCACTTTACAGATGAAAAATCTGATGAAAGGTGGGTTTCAGTAACACCACTTAGAATATAAGAGAACCAGGACTCAACTGATGAACAGATGAACTGATGTCCCATTACTGGGATCCCTAGGTGGCTCAGTGGTTGAGCATCTGCCTTCAGCCCAGGGTGTGATCCCGGGGTGCCGGGATGGAGTCCCGCATCAGGCTCCCTGCATGGAGCCTGCTTCTCCCTCTGCCTGTGTCTCTGCCTCTCTCTGTCTCTCATGAATAAATAAAATCTTTAAAAAAAAAAAAAAAAGACCCATTCTTGCAACTTCTTCCTAAAACTTACCCATTACTGTCTGAAATCAAAAGTGGTTCAAGGATCCTAATTAACTACAGAGGCTGACTTTTCTTAAGGAAGCTCTTGGGGTGACTGGGTGATAGGCACTGATGGGGGCACTTGACGGGATGAACACTGGGTGATATATGATATGTTGGCAAATGGAACTCCAATTAAAAAAAAAAAAGGAAGGTCTTGGATGAAGGATAAGAAACAAGAGTTGAAAAGGCAGGCTCTCAAACCAAGAGCTATGCATTTGACCCAAACTTTTCTTTTTTTTTTTTTTTTTTTTTTTAAAGATTTTATTTATTTATTCACAGACAACCAGAGAGAGAGGCAGAGACACAGGCAGAGGGAGAAGCAGGCTCTATGCAGGGAGCCCAATGCGGGACTTGATCCCGGGTCACCAGGATCACAACCCAGGTTGCAGGCAGCGCCAAACCGCTGTGCCACCAGGGCTGCCCTGACCCAAACTTTTCAATACTACTTATCTGAGATGTCCAAACGCTAATCACACACAGTTCTTGATCATGTTCCTACCAATTCCACACAATACCATGAACTGGAAGCTGTTCCAATTAGTAAGATTTTTCTGCAATCTCCAAAATAAGCAAAAAGGTTTGCTTTGGCACTGCAATTGTTATTTTGTTTTTTATAAATTCCTCCACTTTTATCATTCTCTCCCTTGAGGAATTCCTGAGGCAAGTCCATTTCAGACAGCTTTTAAATCACATTGGATTTACTGCCCAATTATGCCATTTTCTTATTCCTCTTCACTTCGTCACATAGGTTAGGAAATATATTTGTGTTTGCGTTATGTTTCTTTTTCTAAAAAAAATACTTTATTTATTCATGAGAGACAGAGAGAGAGGCAGAGACACAGGCAGAGGGAGAAGCAGACTCCCTGCGGGGAACCCGATGTGGAACTCGATCCCTGGAGCCCGGGATCACGCCTTGAGCCAAAGGCAGATGCTCAAACGCTGAGCCATGCAGGGGCCCCTGCATTATGTTTCTGAAGGACAAAAAGAACCCACTAGAATTATACTCCAAGATACAGAGCAAGACTTAAGATGATTATCTTTTACTGAAGAATGTTTAAGCAAGACACAATTGCTTCATTTCATTGGGAGAGAGGCTAATTTTAGAGGATTTTCACTGGTCTTAGGTCAATTAAATTGTGATATAACAAGATCCCAAAGAGTTGCTCAATGCTAGCTGAATTTTAGAATCAAAAAGCTTACATGGTTTGTGTTAACAACCAGAAAACTCTACCTTCCCCCAGCTGCCACGTACTCAAGTCATCATCCTACAATCTGAAGAGACAGATTTAGGATTAATAATTTATCACCTTCCTGTACTGCAATGTAGTTAAGAATATAGGACAGTCTGGCAGGAGAAGTTCCTGCTGAAGGCTCATCGCTATGAGATATGTTCCATTAGTCATCCACCTTAAATTAAGTGCCCAGCAGATACAAAAAGAGCAGAGATATAATGCCACCTAAAAAGTCTTCTGGAAATTCTTTTCTCCTAAAGATAAGACCAATGCATGGTCAAAATATATTACTCTCTTAAAAGTAAAAGATGCAACTTGGTCTGTCCAGTATGATAGCCCTCAAAGTACAATCAAAGGGTAGAGGCAAAGGAGGAAAGTGAGCTCAGGTGCCTTCTGTCTGCCAGGGACAAATGTAGGCAGTTATGAGGACAAAGAGGGAATGGTAACTAGTGGGGAAAGGCTTCTTGCTAAGGCAGGAGCTGTCTTTGTTCCATCTGCAGTCTCTATGGGGAGTTGGGAACCCAGAGTATGGGACTAATTAAAAAATAAAATATGGCAGGGGTGCCTGGCTGCCTCAGTTGAGCATGCGACTCTTGATCTCAAAGTTGTGAGTTCAAGTCCCATGTTGGGTGTAGAGATTACTTAAAAAATAAAAAATAAAAAAATATGGCAGAGGTAAATGGGAATCAAGATACCATCTTTATAGGGGCTCCCAGGTGCCAAAGTCAGTTAAGTGACTCGGTTTGGCTCAGGTCATGATCTCAGGGTGGTAGGATTGAGCCCGGCATCGGGCTCCATCCCCAGCACACGTTCTGCTTAAAAGTCTCTTCTCCCTCTGCTCCTCCCCCTGACACTCTTGCTCGCATGCGTGCTAAGAAAAAAAAATGTATCATCTTTATAATAAGTGATAAGGTGACTGGAGAACATAGCTTAGATGTACAGTCGCAAATGGGCTTTCTAGTACTTAATCAAGCCAAGGCAGCTGGACACATGCAGGCTGTGCTGGCATGGGCAGACCAGTTAGAGCATGGCAGGGAGGGGACACTGACGATCCTGAAGACCGGCCATTCCATACAACAGGATTCTTTTCCAACCTCACCAGTCAGAAAAACAAAACAAAACAAAAAGACACTATTTTGGGGATCCCTGGGTGGCTCAGCAGTTTAGCGCCTGCCTTTGGCCTGGGGCACGATCCTGGAGTCCCGGGATCGAGTCCCGCGTCGGGCTCCTGGCATGGAGCCTGCTTCTCCCTCCTCCTGTGTCTCTGCCTCTCTCTCTCTATCATCAATCAATCAATCAATCTTTAAAAAAAAACAAAACAAAACACCACTCTTTCATTCAGGGAGACCCAGAGAAAAGGCAGGAAAAAAAAGAGCAAAGATTACCTTCCAAATATTGTTCCCTCCAGTATTTGGGATTAGGGAGACACTGGAGAGGGAGGAGCTGTGAGAAGAGGGAAGTCAAGTGCCCATTAAATGAGCCAAGACCGAACAACAGAGTAGGGAAGAACAGTTTCTCCTCAACACATATATTCCCGCATGGTGCTATTTCTAGCATTATCTTTAGGTTCACCCAACAAACCTTTATTACCACCTACTATGTGCTAAATGCCATGTGTGTAACTATGATTAAGACAGTGTCGTGGAGCAGACACGCAAGTGAGTAATCACAGTAGCCATCTGCTCGCAGCCACGTCGGCTAGGATTACTGACATTACTGACTTAGAACCGAGGTTACTGCTTGGCATACCTGGTACCAGACTCACCACCTACCACAAATAACTATAAAACTGGACAAAATAATATACGAGACAACTGTTTTTCAGGCAGGAGAAACAAACAGGCAGTACGAGGCTGCAATCCCCCAGAGAGGGGAACCTTGAAGTGAGCCCTACAATCGCCCAGTTCTCTGCAAGAGACAACTTCCCAACCACAGCACCTGGAGCCCAAACAGGACGCCAGGGTCTCCCTGAGCCCAGCAGGTCGAGATCTACATTTGGCTACGACGGGAGTAGGGAGGAGCTGTGAGAAGAGGGAGCCCCAGAAGTCCTTTGGGAGGGTCCCTGGCCAGGCTGAGGACTGGGATGTAGAGGCACAGGGCAAGACCTGAGGTTTATTAGGTAGCAGACACAACGTGGCTGAGCGGGAAACAGCATCACTAGAGGTGGAGCAGGGCTGGAGGGCAGGAACCAGAGCACTCAGGGATCTGACTCGGCCAGGGCGAAGAAATCACATCAACACCACAGACCCGCGGACACCAGCAAGGCCTCATCTTAGGACCAAGGACCACACTTTAGAGCAAGAGCTACTCTGAACCTCTCTTCGCACAGCCCCAAACCACACAGGACAGCATGGTGTGATACAGGAGTGTACAGACACTATGACAACACTGAAGAGTAAGTTCAAACCAGGGGCCTCAGGGACCGTATCAGAGGGGAGCTTAGGGGGGCCCCTGGGTGGCTCAGTGGTTGGGCATCTGCCTTTGGCTCTGGTCGTGATCCCGGGGTCCTGGGATCGAGTCCCGCATCGGGCTCCCTGCATGGAGCCTACTTCTCCCTCTGCCCGTGTCTCTGCCTCTCTCTGTGTCTCTCATGAATAAATAAATAAAATCTTAAAAAAAAAAAGAGCTTGTTTATCTGCATCAGAATCCCTCAGCGAGCACAGTAAGGGCATATGCAGAGGAACAGAGACTCCACATGGAAGCATGAGACCGGATTCTACAAACTGTGACTCGCATGTGGAGGAGAGGAGTGTGGAATGACTCAGGGATTTCTACCTCGGAATGCAAGTGGAGGTGGTCTTTTCCGCACTCTAGGGAGTACAGGAGGAAGAGGGGGCAAGGACCATGGGTTCGGTCGTGATGCATTAAGTGAGAGGTAGCTGTGGGACATCCGGTTGGAGATGCGGGACACACAGGTGGCTGTGTACTCTGGAAAGGAGTACATGACCAGCTATGGATTTGGGAGTAGGGAGCACACGGGTTACAGTTATGGAGAAAAATGCAGTTGCCCAGGGGGAGCACGCAAGGGTGAGGCAAGAAAGGGGAGAAACAGAACCCTGAAGAACAAAACACTGAAGGATCAAGCTGACGAGGGAGTGAGGGAAGAATAATTAGAAAGCACTGGAAGGGGGACAAAGAAGAGCTCCACATCCCTGTCTCTTCACCGACCATGGCACAGGTCTCATAGGTCCGTCTCCCTCAGGAAACTGGGCGTTCTTCCAGGGTGGGCAGTGTCATACTGCGCTGTTCCGATCTTTTTTTTTTTTTAAGACTTTATTTATTTATTCATGAGACACACAAGGAGAGACATAAACACAGGCAGAGGGAGAAGCAGGAGCCCGAGGCGGGACTTGATCCTAGGACCCCGGGGTCACGCCCTGAGCCAAAGGCAGACGCTCCACTGATGAGCCACCCAGGTACCCCTGTTCTGATCTTTACTATCCTCCTTCCTAGCCCAGGACCAGTAAGTCCTCAAAAACTCCTTCTGAACTAAGTACTTTTTCTCTGAACTTCCTTGTTAACTAATTGTGTGATCTACTTCCCAGACGCAAGGGAATGTCAGTAAAAGTTTTCAGAGTCAATTGTTAGCTTTAGACCTACAGGAGCTTCTGTGACTCTCCATGGTTTAGGTCTCCAGTGCTGGCTCAGGCCTCCTCACCTCCCACACACATACAGCGTAACTCTTCAGATATACATATTCTTTTTTTAGCTATGTTAACATTTTTGTGAATTTTTTTTAAGATATTATTTATTTATTCATGAGAGAGAGAGAAAGAGGCAGAGACACAGGCAGAGGGAGAAGGAGGCTCCACGCAGGGAGCCCAATGTGGGACTCGATCCCAGGTCTCCAGGATCATGCCCTGGGCCGAAGGCAGGTGCTAAACTGCTGAGCCACCTGGACTGCCTTTTGTGAATATTTTAATCACATCTTGTCTCTCAAAGGCATTGGTCTCCTTAAGGCACTGAGTGTGTGTGTTTTAAGCTTTAACTCTCAACTGATAGATTGTTAATTTTAAAGTTTAATTCTCAAAGGACAATTCCCTTGTTTCTAATGTATTGATTTATTCAGTCAACAAATATTTTTATGATGCACCTGCTATATGCCAAGCACTCAGTACTTGCTGAGAATACCTAGTGTAAGTAAAACAGGCAAAACTTCTCCCCTTGAGAAGCTGAAGCTGATCTCTATTGCAGGAACTTTCAAACTTTCGGGGTCACCTCACTTTTGTCTGCAGATACTGATAATCCCTAAGTCCGAAATGCTATTTTTAAGCCATTTAACAAAACATTAAACAGAAAAATAGTGATTCAACAGCCCATAAGGAAAATACAGAGCATCTTTTGTCAAACACACTATAATCACTGCTTTCCAGCAGTGGGCTTCAATGCTGAACTCCAAAGTTGAAATCAAAAAGAAGCCCACTATACATAAATCAGTGGGTGTCTAGGGGTCTGTAAGAGATGGGAGGAAACTGCCAACTGGTAAACAGGAATGAGGAGAAAAGGAGAGCTGCCTTATTTTGGTTTTTCAGGAATAATCCATCTAATCTGTAAGCTAATGACAACAGCAAACAATTAAGAATGTGTTTTATCAGAGAAAAAGTAAGAGCGCCGATAAAAACTGAACAAACTCATAAGTAGGTAAATACCGACTCAGGCTGCCAACACCAGATTTTTCCTGCTATTATTTTGTTGTTGCTTTTTCAGGTGGTTTTTTTCCTCCCTTATCAAAAAAAAAAAAAAAAAAAAAGTTATACATGTACATTGAAAAAAAGATCTGGAAAACACAAAAACTGTACAGAGACTACTCAAAAAACTGAGTAAACATTTAATTATGTATCTTGTTTCAGACTTTGTTTTTTTTAATGTTTTATTTATTTATTCATGAGAGACACAGAGAGAGAGAGAGGCAGAGGGAGAAGCAGGCTCCACGCAAGGAGCCCGACGCGGAACTCGATCCCAGGTCTCCAAATTCACATCCTGGACTGAAGGCGGCGCTAAACCGCCGAGCCACCAGGGCTGCCCTGTTTCAGACTTTCTATCATAAAAGGATTTTTCTCTTTTGACAAAATTAGCATCATCGTGAATACACAGTTGTATATCTTGCTTTTATCACTGGACATTAGGAGTATTTCCCATGTGCTTATTTTTCTAAACTGAATTTTGACGTTGGATAATATTCCACATGTGGACATGCCATAATCTCACCTTGCTCCTATTGTTGGGCAGGTTGTAAGCAATGTTTTGGAATGTGGAATAAATGAATGTTGATGAATGTTCTCATTTACAACCATCTAAATATATCCTTGAGATAAATTCCTAAAGGGGGAATTACCAGGTCAAAAGATACTAACCTCTTAAAAAAAAAAAAAAAAAAAAGATACTAACCTCTAAAGGATCTTGATATTTATGCCCAAAGTTCTCTGTTCAAACTTCCCAGCACAGTATGAGGGCAACCATACCACCCCTAGGCAGCACTAAATATATTTATTTTGATCTTCGTCAATATGATAAGCTAAAAAAGGATACATCATTTTAATCTGTGGTTATCTGGGGCACCTGGCTGGCTCAGTCAGTGGAGCATGTAACTCTTAGATCTTGGGGTTTGAGCCCCACATTGGACACAGAGGTTCCTCAATTAAAAAAAAAAAATTGAATCTGCAGTTCTTTGGTGAGTAATGACAATGTACGTTTTTAAATGCTTATAAATCATCTTAATTTCTTATTTACGGTACTCTCTGTATAGATCTTATTTTCTAAAAAAAAAAAAAGATCTTATTTTCTTTCTATGTCATTTATTCATTTTTTTCTATTAAGATAAATGTCTTTTAAGAAGTTGATGTGGAGAAACTCTGATAAATTGAAATATGTAACATATCTGTCATGCGCTACCTTCATGTTCTCTGAGTCTGAACACATGGTAAATGCTCCAAAGTTCCCTAAAAAAGAGACTGGTACAATCTAATCCCCACCTGAACCACTCCTAACAATACTTTTGTACCTCTATACCCAATCTGCTCACTGTTGTTTTGAAGCACCCAGCTGAGGTGATACTCAAGACTAGCCCCGTAAGCCCACAGTACTCTGCTTAACCAAGTGCTAGACTCCAAATACAGAAACACTCAGAAACCCTTCTCCCTCCTCCATACGCAGAATTCCTCAAATAACAAGCTGCTCATTGTGATTCGGCGTACAAAACCATCTTACTATATGTTGGCAAATCGAACTTCAATAAAAACAAACAAACAAAAAAACTGTCTTTGATCCTCCAAAAGATTACCTGTGGCCAGAAGGCAGAGCATCAGAAGAAAAAGTGTGAACTCTTGAGTGAACAGACCTGGGTTTAGACTCCTGACCCTGTCGTCTTCTTGCTGTGTGATCCTCGTCAAGTCGACCTTGCCTTTCCGGGCCTCAATTTCTTTATGTATAAAATGAAACTAAAACTATCTGTTTTAGGATTATCATGGGAATTAAGCAAGATAAGATATGTAATGTTTGTAACCAAGGGCCTGGTATTTGGTAGGCACTCTTCAAAAAAATGCAGTTTTCCTACTCTGATGATGCTAAATCAGTTACTTATTTAACTCAAATGATCTTACATAAAATGTTGGCCGGAAATAGTTAGCTGTCCCAGCAAAGCATCATCTGGGTACAAAAACATTTAGGTCAGCTTTCTGTCAACTCCAATTTCCACTGCTATAATTATGCAATCATCAGCCACTATGGCAAGACAACGAAAACCCCAAAGCTGACACAACTGCAATTGCTAAATACAGTAATTACTTGATTCTCTAGATCATGACCATTGATCCCTTTAGGAAAGCAGCAGAAATCTTTGGAATTATAGGAGCAAAAAGCTGATGAGTTGTCACAGGCAGTGGACTCTACGACACAAGGCTTTTGTCACTGCCCAAACTGGCAGCACACTGAGAAGTCTTTCTGAAACTGCAGTTCTCTCACATTCCATATTCCAAAAAGAACAATGTCAACCAAAGAACTGCAAGAAAAAAAAATGACGGGAACAAATAAGATTCTTGGAAATTCAACCTTCTTCACACTCTTTCCTGGCAAGAGGTTCTAGCCTGGTGAAGTAATAACCTCTAGGAGGAAAGCATACTTTATGAAATCTATCAGCATAACCTCTTTCTATAGAAAAAGCAAGGAACACATTCTTCCTATAAGTGAAGGTTTCTTTAGGAAAGGAAAGGGGAAAAAAAAAAAGGAAAGGAAAAGAAGTATCATTTACTAAGCATCCATGTTCACAGCGCTGTATTACATGCTTTAATTACAGTGTTTCTCATATGGAGCTACTAGGTAAGTCTTAGCCTTCTTTACAGACAATAGGTAACTTGCTCAAGGTTTCATAGTTGTTGTGTAGAAAAATCTAGGGCCAGGACCCAGGTCTTTCCAACTTTCAAATGTCTTTCTTTTCATTACATCTTCACCAAATCTTAACATGATCATGCCGATTCCCCTTTATTTTAATTGTGTTTCCAAAACAAATAAACACAACAAACTAAGATTCCACCAAAAGGATGACCCTTTCTGGCAAGTAGCAGGTTACTTTTCTGCCTCCTACTAGTCTTTACTATGAACTGAAAGACTCAGAGTGTCCTTTATGTCTTAAATCTATAAAGAAAACGGTACCTGTTGACAACCATAGAGCGCTGAAGCAGAAGCAAGTATAAAATAGGTACAGGCTTCTCAACCATTTCACGTATATCTGCCAACAAAATCCCAATAAAATCCAGGAAGCAGGGCTTGGCTTGACTCCCAGCCTCTTCTCCATGGCCTTCCAGAAAGGCGGAACCAGTTCACTACAAAGACAGAAAGAGAAGAAATGATATGCCAAGTAATTAACAATTGATTCCTCGAAATGCAGAGAGCTGGAGAATGTGACAGATTAGGGGGAAGAGAAATTTCAAGTTTGTCTCTCACTGCTCATACCTGCCCGTAAATTTTAAACCTGAGCCTTGACGAAGCCTATAATTATCAGGATAAAAACAGAGTAAGGGATATGAAATAAATCCATCGTGAAACTGAAACATTTTACATCGTATTATTTTCTAAGGTAACAGTAAGACACCTGTGTGGATGCATGTTAGGAGCACCAGCCTGAAGATAAGGTCTGAGTTTCAGCCCCAAGGCTGCTCCTAACAGCTTTGTGATTTTGACCAAACACACCTTTTTTTACCTGTGAAGAGTGTGGACTATCAGAGGTATGGGTGACCCAGGAGTTTTATCTAGCTGTGCTTTAAAAATATTTTCAAGGCAAAAAAATTAAAAAATAAAAATAAATATTTTCATGACTGTCTTTAGGGAACACACGCACTCTCCAGTTTACTGCCGCCCCACTGCTATGATCTTAAAAATCTATCCTAGTTACAATTCTATCACCTACCTGATCCCTAGAATCATTTGCAACTCCTGACTTGAATTCATAGGTACGCTCAACAAATATTTGCACGGCCCTTATCACATGCTCGACATTGTGCTGGCTACTCCAGAATCTAGGAGGTGGATAATTAGGTCCCTTCCAGGGAAAAAATGATTCTCATCTGTTTCATCTCTCTTTTTTTTTTTTAACGTATTTATTCATGAGACACACAGAGAGAGGGGGGGGGGGCAGAGACACAGGCAGAGGGCAGAAGGAGGCAGACAGAGGCAGAGGGAGAAGCAGGCTCCACGCAGGGAGCCTTGACATGGGACTCGATCCCAGGACTTCAGGATCATGCCCTGGGCCAAAGGCGGCGCTAAACTGCTGAGCCACCTGGGCTGCCCTGTTTCGTCTGTCTTATACAACTTCCCTACATGGTACAAATTATTATATAAATCTTGGCAATATCATGAGAGTTGGTTGAGTTCTGAAGAAGCTATTCAAATTCTTCTGTCCTGCGTACCTGTCACCCACATGTGGCAAATGACCCCAACCCCCAACCAAAGCCAACATACGGGGAGATTGGCATCACATGGGCCGGATATCAATATTGACTAATACCAGGAAATAGACACGCGCACACACACATAGCTGCAAAACTGAGGTACAGCCCACCCAAGAAAAGGCTTTGACCGAGCCTCAAGCATTGAAGGACTTCTTTGTCATTCATTTCCATCCATTCTGATTTCTAGTAGTTTTGAAGTTGTATGTTAGGGAGCAGGAAGCTGAAAGATGTGTGCGCCAGGGACATGCTCAAGGGATTATGAAATGGAGCCTAAGTTAGAAAGTATATCCAGCAACTTCTCTAGCCTCCCAAGATGGAACAGTGAGTGTGCATGTGCGTGTGTGTGTGTACGGATCTTACCCAACACATTTCTGCCTGCCACAAAAGGATTTTAAACTCAAAGTGACTCAACACCTGTCATCAATAGCCTGACAGGTGGGCGACAGAAGCATAAAAGAAATGAATAGGTTTTTGAAGATGGGAGTTAATAAACACCACTGAATTAGCAAGCTGATTAGAAGTGCAAGGTCTTACGAGCCGAGCCATGCTTCAGAGAGAGGCAGAGAGAGCTCTTTTCATGTGAACTCCCAACCAGCCGCGCCTCTTAAATAAATCCACAATTGCCTAAATGCACAAATCACTGCTAGGGTCGTCAAAGCCTTGCTGACCGGAGGCTGGAACAACAAGAGTCGACAAGATCCAAATGGTTTGTTATAGAATCAAAGGATAGAAACACGGGGGGGGGGGGGGGGGGAACACACACCCCCTCCCCACCCCCACGATACTTGACAATGGAAAAATCTAGAAAAGCTTGCAATGGTTCTGGCATTTAGGGCGTTACAAGCACACCCGAAATAAAAGCACTCTCTGGTTGCAACAGCTGTTCCGGCAGAGCAGGGGGGTAATGTTTACTTAATGCTTCAAGTTGATGGAGGGGAGAGGGGGGATGTATCATAGTTCAGTCTGTCAGCTACATACGTGGAACTCCACTTATGTACACAGCGATAAGATATGTTTGAGCAACGACAAAGTCTGAAACAGCCTATTCAGCTGGTATGAGTAATCGAGCATAAAGCTCTTTAAAAAAAAAAAAAAACACAAAGTCTCAAGATAGTTGGGAAAGTTACAGAGCAGACTGCCATGAATAACTTTGCTTATATTTGCAGACACTGTTTTCCAAATAGCTGGGAAAGTGAACAGACTGTTCTGGGAGGTCGTCTTTCCGATTTGCTCCTAGCTCCCCGGCCTGTTCATCACGGAGGCGAAGCGCAAAGACACTCAGCTCATGCTGCTCACTGGCTGCACCGGGGAGGTGGACTGGGGCGCCAGCAGCAGGAGGCGACGGGACCAAGCGCCTGCCCGAGGTCGCCCGAGGTCTCCCCCGAGGTCGCCCGAGGTCTCCGGCCCCGCACACCCCGCACGCCCCCTTCGTGCTGGCGTCCGCGGGGCCTCCTCCCCCGAGGCCCGCAGCCCGCAGGTGCAGCACCGCAGCCCGGGGCGTGCGCGGCCCCGCCCCCCTGATTCCGCAGCAACTTTGTATCCTGGAGGGGAGATGGAACGCAAGGGCCTGCAGCTCGGGGCGCGGCTGCAGAGGTCGGGGTGCGGGGTGGGTAGCATTCCCCGAGCCCGGGCCGTGTCTAGGGATGAAGATGCTGCACGACCAGGCCCCGGGCCCTCCGGCCGGGACCCGAGCTCCGCACCTGCAGGGAGCCAGGAGCGGCGGGCTGCCCCGCGCCGCGCCGGGAGCGCCACCTCCGGGCCCCCAGAGCGCCCGGCCAGCGCACCCTCCGGAGCAGCCCGTCCCGCCCGCCCCCGCCCCCCGCCCCCCGCGCTCAGGGGTCCCCGGCCCGGCCGCCAGCCGCCCCCGGCCACCTACCGGGGCTCAGGGCCGCACAGCGCGGCCCCGGCTCTCGGCGGCCTCCGCCTCCTCCCGGTCCATGGGGTCGGGGCCCCAGCCTGCGCTCCCCTCACCCCGAGGAGGAGGGAGAGGAGGAGGAGGAGGAGGAAGAAGGCAGCGCGCGCTCCCCACCCGGACAGCTCCCCGTCGCTCTGCCTCCCAGGACGCCGACCGCGGCCGGAAGCGCCGCCTCCTCCTCCCGCCTCCCCGGGCTCGACCCGGAAACACACTCTCCACGCGCCCCGCCCCCACCCCCCCGCCCGGAAGTCAGCGCCAGCCGCGCGCCCGCGGGGGAGGAGGGGCCGCGCTGGGGGACACAACTACGCACGAGCGAAGGAACCTGGGCCCCCAGGCTGTCGCCTCCCGCTCTCCACGGGCAGTCCGCGCCGCGCTGCCCGCCCCGCGCCGACCCCGCGCCGGCCCCGCGCCCCAGGCTCGGGCAATACCCACAAGCAAGATGGCGGCGGCGGCGGCACGCCCGACGGCTCAGCGCCGAGGCCTGCGATTGGCCGGCGCCGCGAGTGAGGCGGCCGCGGATTGGTCGGGAGCGCCGCGGGGGTGGGGGTGGAGCCGCCGCCGCCTGGAGCCGGGAGTGGGCAAAGCGGCGTGAGCAGCGGCCCCAGGCTCCCGGAGCAGCGCGCTCGGAGGCGGTTTGGGCGCTCGGGGCCGCAGCCTGGTGAGCTCAGCCCCCCTCAGGCCCTCCCCTGCACCCCGGCCGGGGCCTCGCCGACCGGCGCCGACCGATGCCGCCGCAGCCCGGGGACCCTATCGCCACTCCATCGCGCCATATCGCGACATCATCGTGCCCTGTCGAGACTCCATCTTGTCACGGCCCTTTTCAACATCTACCTTTCTCTCTCTCTCTTTCTCTCTCTCTCTCTATATATATTATTATTTTTAATTTTTTTTAATCCTCCCTGTCATCTCTGGGGGCTGTCCATGTCGTGATTTTGCCGTGATCTCTGCGTGACATCACCGCGCCATCGTGAAGTGTGATCTCATCGCCGCCCTGTCGTGACCTCATCAATGTCGTGTTGTGACCTGGCTGCGGCGGGACAGGTGGTGACCGCCAGGGACCCTCCCCTTCTCATCTCCCCATCTCAGCCGCCCCGCTCCGATTATCCGGCTTGTGGATGCTCCGTCGTCCTGGGAGCCACCCGGGACCCCCGCTTGCTTCTCCGGCCCCGGCCGGCATCCACGGGCTGGGGGCGGGGCGGGGAGGGCGAGGAGAGGGAGCGCTAAGGGTTAATTCTGCTGCTGCTGCTGCTGCTGCTCCTGCTGCTGCCCCTGGTGCTGCTGTTGTTGCTGCTGTTGCTGCTGCTGCTGCTGCAGCTTCTGCCCGAGGGAGGGAAAGGAGAGGAGGCAAGGAGCCTGCGGGGGCGACTCGGAGCCCTGGCTGGAGGGGTGGGGTCCCCAGGCGGGCCTGCGAGGCGTCCCTGGTCGGCCCCCTGCACCCTCACTCCTGCAGAAGCCTGCCTCCTGCCTGTTTTAGAGAAGGGAGAGGAAGGGAAACCTAGGATGCCCTTTTTCCCTCGTGTCAGCCTGAGTCCGGATAATCGAACTTCACCCGTGTGTGTCTCCATTCCTTCCTCTGTGTGTCCTCACCACTCCCTCCGGGTGTGCCTGGGTGGAGGGAGATGAAAGCTGGCCTCTGGTGCCCAGGGGCAGCAGAGCAGGGAGGCCAGCAGCTCCCTCCCACTGCTGTGCAGCTGAGCAGCGGGATGTGTGGTCCTTCCTTCCCGCTTTCTGGAGGTGACCTTGGACCAGGGTCCCTTCTTCGTCCCTAAGGACTTGAGGGTCCAGTGCCTTTAAGGGGCTGCCACAAGGGAGGTCAGTCTTGAGGAACCCATCCCTCCTGATCCCTCCCTCTGTGCTAATCCCTCCCTCCATCCTCCACTCCCACCCCCACCCCTCCTCTGCAGAGGGATGCTCAGTCCCTCTTGTGTTCACAGTTGGGCAAGGCGGGCATCATGGCCTCGGATTGCGAGCCAGCTCTGAACCAGGCAGAGAGCCGAAACCCCACCCTGGAGCGCTACCTGGGAGCCCTCCGTGAGGCCAAGAATGACAGCGAGCAGTTTGCAGCCCTGCTGCTAGTAAGGAACTGACCAAAGATTGGGAGGTGGGAAGGGCTGGGTGGTTGGGCCCCCTAGGAATGGGGTCAGAAAGTCCCCAAGGATGCATAGCTTGTGCTGGCATTCCTGGAAGCACCCAAGAAGACCCCAGATGCCTACATTTGGCATCTTCTTTGCTCCCCCTGAGTATGGGGGCAAAGGGGAGAATGGGAGTGAATAAGGCTTGGGGCTCTAGGAGCCTCGGAGGAGGCTGCCTGGGTCTGCTCTCTGGGGCGTCCCGGAGCAGATGGGAGCTGACTCATAGGGTGACAGCAGCAGGTAGTAACTAGTGCAGAGT
Organism: Canis aureus; assembly: GCF_053574225.1. Classification (NCBI taxonomy): domain Eukaryota; kingdom Metazoa; phylum Chordata; class Mammalia; order Carnivora; family Canidae; genus Canis; species Canis aureus. The sequence goes on along the minus strand of NC_135623.1, from coordinate 13,211,389 downwards.
ACTTGAGGGCTGGGGATGATTGCTCTGGGGGTGGAGAGAGTAGCAGAACTAGAAGTAGCTGGGAAGGGGTCCCAAGGGATAGCCGGGATGGCAGTAGCTAGGCTGGGGGTGAGGGAGCTGTGTGGGGCTCAGCCCTGTTGCAGGAGCCGCGCTGGGGCCAGCAGAGCAGGAGCTGCAGTGCTGGGAAGGGGGGGTTGGTGTGTGGGGGGTGAAGGGAGGAGGGAGTACAGTCGCTGCTTGTTTGCCATGGCAACAGGGAGAAGGCTCCAGAGTCAAGGGCTCACACTGCAGCAGAGGAGGTGTTGAGGTGAAATGTAAGGGGAAATGTTTTGACAGGCAGAGTGGCGAGACACAGGAGCCATTTCCCCTGAGAAGGTGGCAGGAATGGATCGGAGGCTGCTTTGGGGGGAGCAGCTAAGGAAGAGACCCTAAATCCCCGGGGGATTTTAAACTGAGCTGTAAGCCCAAATCGGGTGTCGGCATCCAGATTAGACGTCGGCAAGAACTTCCCAAATGACCAGGTGATGGAATGGCAGGAGCTGGGGATTGGACCTCCCCTCTGTGGAAATAATCACAGCTGAGGGATCCCGGAGGTCACAACAGTCCGTCTCCCATGGGAGGAAGGAGCAGGATGAAATGATCTCTGGGGGGCCTTCTGACCCCAGAGCGAGTCCCCTTCCATAACCTCATCTTGCTGATGGTCAGCTCCCCAGGGGGCAGGGGCCAGTCTTCCTTTCGTCCTGCTGATAGCACATCCCCGCCCCCCCCCAGGTGACCAAGGCAGTCAAAGCAGGGGACATCGATGCCAAAACTCGGCGGCGGATCTTCGATGCTGTAGGCTTCACCTTCCCCAATCGTCTCCTGACCACCAAGGAGGCCCCCGATGGCTGCCCTGACCACGTTCTCCGAGCCCTGGGTGTGGCCCTCCTGGCCTGCTTCTGCAGTGACCCTGAACTGGCCGGCCACCCCCAGGTCCTGAACAAGATCCCCATCCTCAGCACCTTCCTCACTGCCCGGGGGGACCCAGATGACGCTGCTCGCCGTTCCATGATCGACGATACCTACCAGTGCCTGACAGCTGTGGCAGGCACCCCCCGGGGGCCCCGGCACCTTATTGCTGGCGGCACCGTGTCCGCCCTGTGTCAAGCATACCTGGGGCACGGCTACGGCTTCGACCAGGCCCTGGCGCTCCTCGTGGGGCTGCTGGCTGCCGCTGAGACCCAGTGTTGGAAGGAGGCGGAGCCTGACCTCCTGGCCGTGTTGCGGGGCCTCAGTGAAGATTTCCAGAAAGCCGAGGACGCCAGCAAGTTTGAGCTGTGCCAGCTGCTGCCCCTCTTTCTGCCCCCGACAACCGTGCCCTCCGAATGCCTCCGGGATCTGCAGGCCGGGCTGGCACGCATCCTGGGCAGCAAGCTGAGCTCCTGGCAGCGCAACCCCGCGCTGAAGCTGGCAGCCCGCCTGGCGCACGCCTGCGGCTCCGACTGGATCCCAGCGGGCAGCTCCGGGAGCAAGTTCCTGGCCCTGCTGGTGAATCTGGCGTGTGTGGAGGTACGGCTGGCCCTGGAGGAGACGGGCACCGAAGTGAAAGAGGATGTGGTGACCGCCTGCTATGCCCTCATGGAGCTGGGGATTCAGGAGTGCACCCGCTGCGAGCAGTCGCTGCTCAAGGAGCCCCAGAAGGTACAGCTCGTGAGCATCATGAAGGAGGCCATCGGGGCTGTCATCCACCACCTGCAGCAGGTGAGGGCATAGTGGCCACACAGGGAGCCTGGGGGTGGGGGCCGGAGGTGGGGTGGGCAGAGGGCCAGGCAGAGGGATGCGGTGTGACAGGGACAGGCCCAGATGCCCACTCGGGCCGATCCTGCAGCGCTCCCGGGAGTAGTGTGGCCGAGCCTCCCTCTCCCTCCCTCCCTGAGCCTCCACACAAGCACCATACCACACACCATATGTGCACTCGCATCACAGTACACACACACGCACACACACAACACGGTGGCTCCCACTCACAGCCCTCCGCCCGGTACACACGCACACGAGATGGAAGCAGCCTGCTTGGCTCCGCCTCCCGCCCCGAGTGCGGCACCTGCACATGCAACACACGCACCCCGGCACCGGAGCAGGGCCAGGGCTGCAGGGCCAGGCCTGCAGCTTCCTGGCCTCCGGGGAGGTCCCGCTAACTCCTCCAGGTCAGGGCCGCCAGGGGACCCACGAGGGACCTTCCAGCCTTGAGCTACTTCAGGGGGGACGGGGATGCGAGTGGAGTCGCAGCAAGTGTGGGGACATGTTGTCTGAAGCCCCCTTAGCTCAGCGGCGTGCCCCGAGGGCCTGCTCCGTGCCAGGCGCCTGTCGGGTACGTGCTCACTGTGTGCCAGGTGCTGGGTGCGCAGGGCCGGCCTTCGAAGGGCTCAGGGGCTGGAATTCCCCTCTAGGTGTGGTGTTCCTAGGCTGGCTGGCATGCTGTCCCGGCCGGGGAGGGGGTCTGGTCCTGCTCCATCTCACGGGGGTCCCATGGCAACAGGTGGGGCCAGAGAAGCAGAAGGAGCCCTTTGTGTTTGCTTCGGTGCGGATCCTGGGGGCCTGGCTGGCCGAGGAGACCTCATCCCTGCGCAAGGAGGTCTGCCAGCTGCTGCCCTTCCTTGTGCGCTATGCCAAGACCCTCTACGAGGAGGCCGAGGAGGCGAATGACCTCTCCCAGCAGGTGGCCACCCTGGCCATCTCCCCCACCGCCCCAGGGCCCACCTGGCCAGGGGATGCTCTCCGGTGAGTTGGTAGTTAGAGTCTGTCCAGCCAGACTGTCCTAAAGAAAAGTGCAACAAGGGGACACCGCCTCACCCCTAGATTGTCCGTGCCAGGCTTCCCGACTGGGGCACGAGATTTCCTCTAGGATTATTTCTGGTTTCTTGGGTGGGGCTTGTTCACGCAGGACTCCTGGTCAGCCGAGTCTCCCCTGCCCACCTCCGAGTTGTCCGTAGAGAGAGAACTCGTGCTTTCCAAGCGTTTACTACACACTAGGCATTCTGCTCTACCGTTGACAAAAAAAAAAAAAAATCCCATTTGGTCCACACGGCAGATCTATGGCCTAAGGCTCATCCGCGCCTTCAGGATGAGCAAACCAAGACTCAGGGTTAAAGTAAGTGGGCCACGCACACGCCACGTGGCGGAGCCCGGGTTCAAGCAAGCCCAGGCCCTTGAAGCACCACCGCGTGTGCTGTCTCTGTGGGGCCCACGAGGCCGGGTCCTTCACCCCCGCTGTCATTTCTCACAGGTGGGATGCCCCCCAAGAAAGGGAATCCTCGTGCCTTTGTCTCCGCACCCCTTACGCATGTGTTCCTTCCACACCCCCAGGCTCCTCCTGCCCGGCTGGTGCCACCTGACTGTCGAAGATGGGCCCCGGGAGATCCTGATCAAAGAGGGAGCCCCCTCACTTCTCTGCAAGTATTTCTTGCAGCAGTGGGAACTCACATCCCCGGGCCATGATACCTCAGTGCTGCCCGACAGCGTGGAGATCGGCCTGCAGACCTGCTGCCACATCTTCCTCAACCTTGTGGTCACCGCACCAGGGCTAATCAAGTGAGGCCGGGGAGGAGGTTGGAGGAAGCAAGGGGGGCTGCTCAGACTGTCTCACATCTGCATCTCGACGCTGCTTCCCTGCGCCCGTGCGTTCCCGTTAGTGTTAGAATGGATGGCTCTCAGAGCAGAGGCACCCCGCACGAGGACCGGGCCTGGCCGGAGCCCCGCAGCTCCCACCGTAACCCAGGCTCCGCTCCCAGATGGCACCAGGGCCCACCACTAGCTCCTAACCCTGCTGCCTCGTCTCTAATCCTGCCTGGTGAAACTGGGAGCCCAGGACCCCAGGTTCCCCCAGGCCTCGGTGTAAGGAACAACCCTCAAACAGTCCCCCCTTCCCTCCCTGTCTCCCCAGGCGAGATGCCTGCTTCACGTCTCTAATGAACACCCTGATGACGTCACTGCCCGCACTAGTGCAGCAGAGTGGCAGGCTCCTGCTGGCTGCCAACGTGGCCACTCTGGGCCTGCTCATGGCCCGGCTCCTCAGCACCTCTCCAGGTAAGGCCTGGGGCCCCGGCCCTAAGGAGTAGGGGCCAAAGACCTGGCTGCACCTGTGGGCCTCCAGGCAGAAGTCCCTGTTTTCAGGGGATGTTTTTACAGAATTTTCCAAAGGAGAGGAAATCTCTCTGTGTCTCCGTCCCCCACTCTACCCCACCCTTCTTCCTCAAATGATGACATTCTCTTCCTTCTTGAAGACTTTTAAGGCAAGGTCTGGTGGGTGTAAGTACAGGCCTGCTCAGAGGCACAGGCATAGGCACCTGGAATCCCAGCAGCCCAAGGTGGAGCCGCCCCCACCCAGGCCTTGAGTCAGAAACCTTATTCCTCCCATTGAGGTTTTTCTCTGCTCAGCACCTCACCTCCCTGGTGACAGGCTTCAGCACTTTGCTGCTCCTCTGCACGCACCTTCTCCGCAAGCCTGCCTCACCCCGACTGTGTGCGGGGGGAGGGCCAGCCCCTCCAGCCCCTGCCAGCCCTCCCTGTCTCCCACTTCGGCCGTGGGTGTCTGCTTGGGTCCCTCTGTCCCCGCCTGTTCCCTGTGCCCCATCTGTCAGGTTGGAGGAGCTGAGCAGATGCCTGGGAACAGGGCGTAACGAGCCTGTCCCCTCAGCTGCCTCTCTGTTCCCCGCGCAGGGATCCCAGCAGAGTCTCCTGGCAGCGGGAAGGGAGCGAGGCAGTGGGCCAGGGTCAGCCCCGTGTTCCAGCTTGTGGCCCCTCTGCCCCTGAGTGGAGCCCCAGGGCTGCTCCCCCACAGATGCCACTGGTTGGCCTGACCCCCTTCCACACAGGGTCTGCGGGAGCGAGGTGGGCCCCTGCATGGGGGTGAGGGAAGCCCCATCACCACCCCCTGGGCCCCCTCTGGCACCCTCTTCTGGCCTAAGAGTCAAATCAGTGCCCAGCCTGTGGCTCCCCAGCCCGTGGCTCTCCAGCCTGTGGCTCTCCAGGTCCGTGGCTCCCCAGGCCCGTGGCTCCCCAGCCCGCTCTCCAGCCCATGGATCCCCAGCCCGTGGCTCTCCGGCCCATGGCTCCCCGGCCCGTGGCTCCCCGGCCCGTGGCTCCCCAGCCCGTGGCTCTCCAGCCCATGGATCCCCGGCCCGTGGCTCTCCGGCCCATGGCTCCCCGGCCCATGGCTCCCCGGCCCATGGCTCTCCAGCCCATGGATCCCCAGCCCGTGGCTCTCCGGCCCGTAGCTCTCTGGCCCGTGGGTCCCCAGGCCCGTGGCTCCCCAACCCGCTCTCCAGCCCATGGGTCCCCAGCCCGTGGCTCTCCAGCCCCCTGGCTCTCCAGCCCGTGGGTCCCCAGCCCGTGGGTCCCCAACCCTGTGGCTCTCCAGCCCATGGGTCCCCAGGCCCATGGCTCTCCAGGCCCATGGCTCCCCAGCCCCGTGGCTCCCCAGGCCCATGGCTCCCCAGCCCCGTGGCTCCCCAGCCCCGTGGCTCCCCAGCCCCATGGCTCCCCAGCCCCATAGCTCTCCAGCCCGTGGGTCCCCGGGCCCATGGCTCTCCGGCCCGTGACTCTCAGGCCCGTGGCTCTCCAGCCCGTGGCTCTCAGGCCCGTGGCTCTCCAGCCCGTGGCTCTCCTGTCACAATCCTGTCATTACCCCGGCAGTGGGAAGGGCACCCAGAGGGGGAGTGTCCCGAGATTATTATATTTAATGCTCACAATGGATCACTAAGGTTAGCACTGTTGGCTCCGTTATAACAAGTAAGGAAACGGGAGCCAGGAAAGTGCATTCCCCAGGGTCACTCAGTGAAGCGAGGTAGGGCTTGCACCCAGGCCAAGGGCCAGAGAGGAGAGTCATGGAGAGGGCGGAGGAGGTGGAGGAGAGGGCCTGGGGAGGCGCCCGCCCGCCCACCTCACGGCCCCTCGCCCCCTTGCCTTCCAGCTCTTCAGGGCACGCCGGCCTCCCGAGGTTTCTTCGCGGCCGCCATCCTCTTCCTGTCACAGTCCCACGTGGCACGGGCCACCCCCGGCTCGGAGCAGGCCGTGCTGGCACTGTCCCCCGACTACGAGGGCGTGTGGGCCGACCTGCAGGAGCTGTGGTTCCTGGGCATGCAGGCCTTCACGGGCTGTGTGCCGCTGCTGCCCTGGCTGGCGCCCGCCGCCCTACGCTCCCGCTGGCCCCAGGAGCTGCTCCAGCTGCTCGCCAGCGTCAGCCCCAACTCTGTCAAGCCCGAGATGGTCGCAGCCTATCAGGGCGTGCTGGTGGAGCTGGCCCGGGCCAACCGGCTGTGCCGAGAGGCCATGAGGCTGCAGGCAGGTGAGGAGACGGCCAGCCACTATCGCATGGCCGCCCTAGAGCAGTGCCTGTCGGAGCCCTGAGCGGGTGTCCGCTGGGGACGGACCCGGGGGTGGGCGGCGAGGGAAGGTGGGAGGAGGCATCTGCCCTGAAGCCCCCAGACTGGACCCCCTCCCCAAGCTCCCCCCAACACCCCAGCTTTCTGGCTTTCTTTCCCGAGGGCGAGGGCGCAGGGCCCAGCCCTCAAGTGTAAGGAACTGCGTCCGCCCCCCCGGGCCCCCCCGGGGGCAGGGACTGGCTTGGAAATCCACGCGGCCGCCCCTGCCAGGCTGGGGCAGGTTGGAGCAGCCCCCCCAGGAGGGGGCCCTGGGTGTCATGGTCCCCACGGCAGGCCCCCCGCAGGAGGGAGGCCCCAGGGTGGGACGGGCCTGGCAGGAGCTGGCTGCCTCGGCCCATGTGCCCTGCCGGCCAGGGTGTGAGCTCCCCCAGGCTGTGGTGTCCCCTCTGGCCTCCCAGGTCCGCGTCCTTCAAATTGGCCCCTTGGCTCTCGCCCCTGGCCCCTTGGGTAGAGAGCAGGCTCAGACCGCTGACATGGCAGTTCTTCCCATCAAATTTGCTGACCCAAGGTCTGGGCTGCCCCGTCCTCCCAGGGAATTCTGGGGTGGGCAGGCCTGGTGTGGGGGTGGGGACACCTCCTTCCACCTGAGCCTCCTTGAGGGGACCCAGGATTCCTTAGGGCCTGGTGTCTAAGCTTCTGTGTCGTGTTGCAGCAGAGTGACGATGGGGGCTGGGGGGTTATTTATTTTGCCTGTCCTTATCCCTGCTTGGGCACCTGAGCATCTAATCCCTGTCCCCCTCGTGCCATCTGGCTTGGCTGGAGCCAGGAACAGGAGGGACCTGTCCCCAGAATCCGCATGTTTCCCTAGTGATTGCACCCCATCACCATCATGGTGCCTGGCTTCAGTTCCCACCCCTGCTTAGGCTTCCTCTCTGCAGAGAGACGCGACTGGCGGCTCCAGCAGGAACCACCTTCCTTAGGAACCCGGGGGACCCTCCCCCTCTGACCCCTTGCTTCCATTCCCCTTCCCTCCCCCAGTGCGTTCTGTGATCGCCACGTTCAAAGCTGTGCACATGCAGACACAATAAATGTTCATTGGTGACAAGGTGGCCCACGCGTGGTCTGTCCTGCACCTTCTCTCTTCCTTCCCGCCTCCCGCAGCTCACATCCACCATTTGCTGGACACACACCCGGCCAAGCACACTTCACAGGTGTCCTGGCCTTTAGCCCGCCCAAGAATCCTGCGACACAGGCATTATCCCAATTTTGCAGGTGAAGGCACTTCAGCGCGGGGAGGCGGTTGGCTCGAGGTGATGATGTGCTAGTGAGTGCCGGAGCCAAGAGCCAGCAGGCCGCTGAGCGCCCAGCCCGTAGCCTGGACCTCCCAGGGCAGGGTGGCAAACGTGCTGAGGCGGCCAGGCCCGGCGGGGCTTCGGGGCTTTTGTACAAGTGAAGTGCTGACGCGGAGGGCCACCCAGTACTACTGCCACGCCCTCCAATTTTTAAACAAAGACAAGTCAGAAACCCTCAATTTTATGCAAAATCTGATTTTTGAATGTTGATCCATTTTTTAAAATGAAATCATTACTGCCCCCAATTACATCTCCAGGCCAAACGTGGCTTTTAGGCAACCAGCGGTTCACCTCTTGTTTTTCATGGTTTTTTTTTTTTTTTTTTTTTTGCAGATTTTATTTATTTGACAGCACAGGCAGGGAGAGCAGCAGAGGGGGAAGGGGAAGCAGGCTCCCCACTGAGCAGGGAGCCAGGATGGGGGGCTTGCAGTGGGGCTCCATCCCAGGGCCCCAGCATTGTGGCCCAAGCTGAAGGCAGACACTTAGCCAACTGTTCAGCTCTGTTCTATGCCAAGGGGGAAGGGGAAGGGTCCTGAGAGCTCCAGCAGGAGACTGGAGCCAAGCACCTGTTGCTTCCCCGGGCCTGAGCCGAAGTGGTCAGACTGGAGCCAGACCAGCCCCAGCCCCCACCTGGCGGACCTCCCTACCTAGGCCCTCCAGCCAACAAGCGCTCACTGAGCATTTCCCATGTGCCTCTGCTGTTGGCTGTGCATGGGCGGAGGAACATTACTTACTAGAGGTCCTGACAGTCCCGTTCCTACATTGGGTGCCCTGGAGGAAATACGAAAGACGGGCCTTGCCGTCAAGCAGCTTAAAATCTAGGGAGGGGACAGTCGAGGCACCAGCCCCTTCAGGTGTAATCAGCTGCTTCTATGGGGGTCTGAGCAAAGTATGGCCGGAGCATAGGAGCCCCTCTGCTCTTACACTCAATAGTCTGAGAAAGCTCAGGAAGTTTTTGCCCTGAGACCTGGGGCTGAGGAGAGGCTTGCCAGGCAGACGAGCAGAGGAACCGCGGTGTAAAGGCATGCGGGCTTGGGAACTGCAAGTAGCTCGTTGTTGCCACGTAGCACGTGAAGAGGAGGCTGGGCCAGTGGCTACGGACCGGACCTTGCAAGCCCTGGCGTGCCGTGCTCACAAGCAGACCTGTGGGACCACGCTGAGATTTGTTTTCGCCAGACCGAACGTGATCCAGTTTGCATTTTTGAAAGATGACTGGCTGCGAGGGGGAACTGAGGCAGGGAGCTCAGAGAGGAAGTACCGAGTCTGAACTAAGCCTGTGGCAGGGCAGGTGGAGAAGATGCAGGAAGGAGTTAGTTATCAGGGCTTGGTGATTGGGAGTGAGGAGGGATCCAGAGCCCTCCTGGATACCCGATCTGGGCCACTAAGTGGATAATGGGGCCATTCACCATCACCGGGAACGCTGGGAAACAGGTTAATGCAAAATACAAGCTCATTTCGGGAAATGGCGAGTTCATGCTGCTTGTGGGGTACCCAGGGGTCGCCTGCTTTCTGTGGCCCGGAGCTCGGGGAGTTGGGAGTTGCAGGTGCGGGGTCTGGAAAGTCCTGGGCCCCGGTCGGCCAGGGCGCGGCCACGTTACCAGGCCCGCTCACTCCTGGGGCTTCTGCGGCCAGGGCCACAGGCGACCTGAGCTGCCGTCGTGACACCGCCAGGTGGCGCCTCAGCATCTCCTGTGCCACCTGGTCCCGTGGCCCGGCCTGGTTGTGTCACCAGGGCAAGCCGGCCGCGGTCTTAACAACCGATCCAGACACAAACTCACTTTTTGAAGAGGGGGGTCGCGATGAGCCGGGGAGACGGTGCCCTGCTACCTGCGCACGAGCGCCGCTGTGTCTCCTGCGTCCCTGTGTGTGTGTCCCCCACCAGGGCCTGCTGGCATGCAGGCTCCCTGACAGCCGGCTGCGCCCCCCCCAGCTCCGGCATCCATCGTGCATTGGAGGGGCCTTCCCGGTCCCCACCCCCCCCCATCATCCTCTTGTGAAGCAGCTCATGAGCCGGAAGGGACGATCAGCGCGGCCCAGGGGGTGGGGGCGCCCAGGGTGCCTACACTGTGTGTGCCCCGAAGACGCCGCGGGGAGCCTCCCGAGCCTTCCGGGCAAGAAGGTGACACACTCCAGGCCCCCGACCGCTTCGTGCAGCTGCAGGTGGGAAGGGTGACGCCAAGCGCGAGAGCCATCAGGGAGCTGTCACCACGTCCCTAGTCGGCAAACCCCAGCGAGCTGCTGCGTCCCCTTCCGAGTCTACAACACGCAGATTCCAGGCCCCAGGCTCAGAGGCCCCGCTTCAGGAGGCCGGGTGACGTCCGGGAGGTGGCACCTTGGCAGGACAGGGGCGGCAGGGGATGCCGGCCCCGGAAACACACTTTGGGGACTACCGGGGGCTGGGGGGGCTTCAGGCGGCCGCCCCCGTGGGTGTGCGCACCTCGCGAGAGGTACGGATCAGACCACGGGTGACAGCCTGCCCGCAGCCACCAGGGCCTTGAGGATGAATGACTCGCCCTCGTCAAGCGTAGATGGGAAGGAAGGGCCGAGGCTGCGACCCTGACAGTGAGTAGCGACGTGGCTGAGGAGTGGTCGCGGGGCGGGGGGACAAGGAGGCCACAGGGGTGTCTCAGGCCGCAAGGAAGTAGCCAGAGGAAGCCCTTGGAGGCCCCTGGACGGACAGCCTGTCCACTCCTTACGCCCTTCCTGCAGCCTGCCGGACACAGCCGGGGGTCCCCAGGGCTGGGCATGGGCATCGCCAGCCTTGGGCCTCCCCCAAAGGGTGCCACGCACCCACCCGCACCCTCCTGTCCTGCAGCCTCGCTTCTGATGTCCCGCCGCTGAATCCAAGAGGTGAGGAGGGGGGGTCTCGTCACAGATTCACCCCCGCACGCACAGACCTGCGTGACATACACCAGACCTCGGGTCCGCCCTGTCCGACTGGCTCGTCCACCCCCCTAGCTGGTGGCTCCAGCCTCCAGAAACTTCTCAGTGATGCTGCTTCTAGCCTCTTCCTGCCCCACGGCCCCCCAGGCTGGGATGACCCAGGCCTGAGCTCCGCACCTGCCAAATGTCTCTGGGATCCCCCCTCACTTACCTCACTGGGATCCTCTCCTCCACTTACCTTCTGGGGCTAACCCCCCCTTCTGTCATCCACCGACACATTGTCACCTCTCCTTTGGCATCATCCGCTTCCCTGGAAAGGGGCCTTGGAAACATACAGGCCTCTGTGACCCCCCTACTTTGCTGTCCCACTGCTTGGAGTTGCAGGAACTGGTGTCAGAGAGGAAGAGGGATGTGGGGGAGCACAGGCCGAGGGGGTCAGAACTCCGTTCCCAGTGCCCGAGTGGCAGGCAGTCTCGGGTAGGAGTTCCCAGCACCAACCCTCAGCCAGCCACCCGACCTTGGGCAAACAGGTTCAGTCCTCTGTGCCTCGTCCTCCCCTCTAGAGACACGGCTGAAATGACCCAGTCCCACCAGGTACTTAGCACAGAGCACGGCACACCCTGTACTAAGTACTTCTGCGAGGATTTCTTCTAGGCCTTGGTCTCAGCATCTTCTTCCTTTAAACAAGGAAGCTTCCTCGCTTCCTTCTGCTTTTTATTTTTTCTTTTTAAGATTTTATTTATTCATGAGAGACACGGGCGGGAGGGCGGAGGGGGCAGAGACACAGGCAGAGGGAGAAGCAGGCTCCATGCAGGGAGCCGATCTGGGACTCGATCCTGGGTCTCCAGGATCATGCTCTGGACTGAAGGCGGTGCTAAACCACTGAGCCACCAGGGTTGCCCCTGCTTTTTATTTTTTCAAGTTGTTTTAAAGATTGTATTTATTGGGATCCTCAGGTGGCTCAGTGGTTCAGCGTCTGTCTGCCTTCGGCTCAGGGCGTGACCCCAGGGGCCGGGGATCGAGTCCCTCATCGGGCTCCCTGCATGGAGCCTGTGTCTCCCTCTGCCTGTGTCTCTTCCTCTCTGTCTCTAATGAATAAATAAATAAAATCTTAAAGAAAAAGTGTGGAAAAAAAAGAAAAGAAAAAGTGTGGGATCCCTGGGTGGCTCAGCGGCTTAGTGCCTGCCGTTGGCTCAAAAAGTGTGATCTTGGAGTTCTGGGATCAAGTACTGAGTCGGGGTCCCTGCAGGGAGCCTGCTTCTCCCTCTGCCTGTGTCTCTGCCTCTCTCTGTGTGTCTCTCATGAGTAAATAAATGCAATCTTAAAGAGAGAAAAAAAAAGATTGTGTTTATTTGAGAGAGAGAGAGAGCAAGAGTACACAGGCTGAGGGAGAGGCCGACTCCCCGCTGAGCAGGGAGCCCGAAGGACAGGAGCTCAGTCCCAGGACCCTGGGACCATGACTAGAGGCCAAGGCAGATGCTTAACAAATGAGCCACCCAGACGCGCCCCCCCCCTCCTGCTTTTGAAATTCCTGCTCCTCTAGTATTCCTCTCATTTCCCTTTCTTTCATCCTTGCCCCTGCTTCTCGGGAGGAGAGGGCTGGGTGTGGGGAGAAGGAAAGGTGCAGGACCTTTTGGGGCCTGGATTGTGCTTGAGCGCCGGCCAGCGCCTGCCACAGTGACACACGAGCACACAGCCTGCGCATGTCAGTGTGACGACTGCACTCCGTCCAAGTGGGGCAGTTGCACACATAGTCACTCAACAGTGTCTTGGTGTGAGAGGCCTACACTCCCTGTTGCCCAGCCTCCATCTGGCCTGCTGTCTCTCTGTGCAACCTGCTTCCTCGGAGCCTGGCTTGGCATTGGGACTTACCAGCCGGCAGGAGGCTGAGGACAGGGGCCCCTCTGGAGGCGGCTCAGGGAGCCGGGGCTGGCACTGCACACCCGCAGGCATACACATTACACGCTGACACATGCGTGCCCTGGGCCAGTGGCTGGAGTCTGCCGCTCTCACACTGCTTCCACGTTGCCGAGGCCCCATCCGCAGTCGGGCCAGGCGCCTGCTGGAAGGGTTGATACCCATTTTACAGGCCAGGAGGCTGAGGATGCGCAGGAGCAGCGTTTGCTTTGCTCAAAGGCAAGTGAAGGCGACAGGGCCCATCCCAGGCCAGGCCCCCGCATCCTGGCCTCCAACCCCTCTTGGTTCGCGCACAGCTGGGAGAGCTGCGCCCCGCTGGGGCCGGTTCCCGCCCCGCCACCCTCCCCGCCGGGTCCCGCCTGCGCCACGCCTCCCCCTGAACTGTCGCCGGGAGAAGGGAGGAGCGGCCACCGCGTGTCTCTTTAATGCGCGCCCCGGAGGCCCAGCGCGCCCCCGCCACTATAACTGGAGCGCATGGAGCGGCCGCGCTCAGACGGCGGAGGGCGGGCGCCGGCGCCCCGGGACCCGCTTGCCCGACCGCGCCCCGCGCCCGCCCGGCCCGGCGCCCCCCATGGACCCGCCCCGGGGCGCCCGCCGCTGAGCGCCCGCCGCCCGCCTCGCCCCCCGCCGCGCCCCCCGCAGCCCCGCGGGCTCCGCAGGCCCCGCGCGTCCTCCTGCAGCGCCCGCCGTCGGGCGAGGGCTCCGCCGCCCCATGCTGGTGCACACCTACCCCGCCATGGTGAGTCGGCGCCGGGCCGCGGCCGGCCCCTAAGCATCCCCCGGGCCGGGGCCGGACCCCCGTAAGCATCCCCCGGGCCGGGGCCGGACCCCCCGTAAGCATCCCCCGGGCCGGGGCCGGACCCCCGTAAGCATCCCCCGGGCCGGGGCCGGACCCCCGTAAGCATCCCCCGGGCCGGAGCCGGACCCCCCCCCGTAAGCATCCCCCGGGCCGGGGCCGGACCCCCCGTAAGCATCCCCCGGGCCGGGGCCGGACCCCCCCGTAAGCATCCCCCGGGCCGGGGCCGGACCCCCGTAAGCATCCCCCGGGCCCCGCGGCCGGACCTCCGGCCCGCCGCCCCGCCCCGGGCACCCCCGGCCCGGCCCCGCCGCGCCCTCCTCCAGCCATCCCCCGTGTCGCCCCCGGGCCCCCGCGCGCCGCTCCGAGGGAGACCCCAGGCCCCGCGGGGCGCGCAGGACGGGTCGGACCCCGCGGGCCGGGGTGGGGGGTGCCCGGGCGGGTCCCTGGGCGGCGGCCGCTCGCCTGACGCGCCCCCCGCCCCCAGGAGCGCCCCGACGGGCCGGGCGCGGCTGCCGTTGGGGCCCGCCTGCCGCCCCTGCCCCCCGCGCCCTACGGGCCGGCGCCGCCGCTGAGCCACACGCCCGCCGCCGACTTCCAGCCGCCCTACTTCCCGCCGCCCTACCCGCAGCCGCCGCTGCCCTACGGCCCGGCGCCCGACGCCGCCGCCTTCCCGCACCTGGCGGCGGACCCGTTCGGCGGCCTGGGCCCCCTGGCGCAGCCGCAGCCCCCGCAGCCCGCCTGGGCCGCGCCCCGCGCCGCCGCCCGCGCCCACGACGAGCCGCCCGGCCTCCTGGCGCCGCCCGCCCGCGCCCTGGGCCTCGACCCGCGCCGCGACTACGCCGCCGCCGCCGCCGCCGCCGCCGCCGCGCCCCGCCTCCTGCACGGCCTGGCCGAAGCGCCCCTCGGCCTCCCGGGGCTGGCGGCGCCCCCCGGCCTGGAGGACCTGCAGGTGAGCCCCGGGAGGGCGCGGCAGGTGCCGTCGGGGCGCAGCAGGTGCCCTCGGGGCGCTGCAGGTGCTCTCGGGGCGCAGCAGGTGCCGTCGGGGCGCAGCAGGGGCGCTGCAGGTGCCTTCCAAGCGCGGCAGCCCAAGCCCCTTCCCGAGTTCTCCGTGGCCCCCGCACCCCTGTGGCCCCGCCCCAGAGCCCGGGGCGGGGGGGGGGGGGTGCGCTGGGGCCGTGCCTGCAACAAAGAGAGGCCCAGGCATCGGCTAAGGTTCCAAATAAGGTCGCGGGCCAGAGGGAGGTATTGGGGCTGCAGCCGCCAGGCCGCCCCCGAATGGGGGTGCTGAGCGCAGGGGAGTGGGGCCTGGGGAGGTGACGGGGCCTAGGTCCCCAAGCACCCTTACCACAGCCTCTCCTATTTTCAGGCGGTGGATGAGCCGGGAATGGGTTTCCTGGACCAGTCTGTGATCAAGAAAGGTAAGGAAGGCACAGCAGGTGGCTGCGGGGGGCAGAGGGGGAGTGCCGGCTGCAGGGGGGAAGTGGGGGAGATGATGCAGGCTGCAGGGGGAACTAGGGGAGACAGTGCGGGCTGCAGGGGTAACTGGGGGAGATGGTGCCAGCTGCAGGGAGATGGGGGAGACAGTGCGGGCTGCGGGGGAGGGGGGAACTGTGGGACACGGTGCGGGCTGCAGGGGGGGGAACTGTGGGACACGGTGTGTGGGGGGGAACTGGGGGAGACGGTGCAGGCTGGGGGGACAGGGGAGGCGGTACGGGCTGAGGGGGACGGGGACACGGTGCAGGCTGGCGGGTACCGGGGACACGGTGCGGGCTGCAGGCCCTACCGTGTGGAGCTTGCCTCCTGTGCACCGCAGGCTTCAGCTGCGGCCGGCAGCTTCCTAGCCCGGGAGAGAGAGCGGGGCGGCAAAGAGGGGTCCCCTCCAGAGCTCAGGCACATGGCAGGTCGGGGTGTGGCCCCCAGAGCCTGCAGCCTGGGCACACTGAACCCCCGGGGCTCACTGCAGCTGGGGGCCTGGAGTTGCACGGAGGGGCCTGGCCGCCCCTGCCCAGGGGAGGGAGCACTCGGGCTCCGGAACTAACTGGCCGTGGGAGTTAAACTACTTCGCTGATTCCTAAGAGGCCGAACGGAGTGCAGTTCCCGGGGTTCCCTAAACGCCCTCCTCCTTCCAGAGCCTCAGCACTTCCCGGCTTCCGAGCCTTCCTTCCCAGCCTGGCCGCCGCAGAGTGGGGTGGGGGAAGCGAGGGTTTTCCTGGGGGCATTTCCTGTTCTTGCCGGAGCCTCTTTCCACATTTAGGGTGATGGGACTTGGCGTGTGGATATATGGGGTGTTCGTCCGAGGGCGGGATGTCCTGCCCCTGGATGTCCTGCGTGAGTTCGGGCTCCTGTGTCTGGCGTGTTCCTTTCCCAGGTGTCTTTCTGGTGTTTCTTGGCTTGGGAGTGTGTCTCCGTTGCTGAGTGTGTGATGCGTGCCCAGGATGTTGGTGTACATTTCTGGGAGTTTGGGAGTCTCTCTGTGTGTGTCAGGGTCTTTGTTGTGTCCTGGAGTTTGTTCTTTGCTCCAGAGGATCTCTAGGCATGTGAGAATCATTCCTGTGCCTTTTGGGGGGTGCCTGTGTCTCTGCACTAGTGAAAGCTGGGGACGTGAGACCTGCCCTCCAGTGGATTTTCCCGCTGGAGGACCCAGTTCTGGACGTGCCAGGAAAAGGTGAGAAAGTGAGAGAGAGACACACAGAGAGTCAGAGGGGTCCAGGCTTCGGGTGGGCTCCTTAGATTTAGGGCAGGAGCCCCAGGAGGAATTCCATGGCACACACGAGCCTGTGGGGCCTGGTCAGGTGCCGCTCCCTCAGGATTTGGCTCCGGTTGTTTTCCGAAAGAGCCGTTTCAAGCCCAGGCATCGTTTGCACTTCACCTGTTCTCGGGGGAGGCTGGGCTGAGGCTGGGGTAGGATGGGGCGTGAGGCCTGACCCTCCAGGGGCCGGGGCTGGGTTGCCAGGGGCGGAGAGCTAGTTGGCCAGCCTAGAGTGTGGGGGTACAGGCCCCGAGCCTGGAAGAGAAGGGCCTCTTAGTGTTGGCCTGTGTCACCCGGATGCAGGGATGTGGAGGGGAAACCAAACCGGCTTCCAGGAGCCGCTGAGGTGGTGGATGCGGCCCTGACTTAGTGGACTTTTGGGAACACGCAGGACGGAAGAGCTCCATCTGCGCTTGGCAAGGGCCTGCGGCTGGGCTGCGTCCCGCCCCGGACAGACAGTGTGGCTGCGGTCCCCAGCTCCCCACTTCTGCCCAGGGGGTGGCCTGGAATGGGGTAGGGAGGGGGACTAGGCTCACTGACTCCCTGGGGCCAGCCCCCCCCCATCCCAAGCGTGCCCGGAGCCTGCGAACCTCTCCGCGGGAAGTCGTAGAAGGCTCCGCTGGGGCTCAGAGTGCCTTGACCTCCAGTCCAGAGCCAGGCCCCGGCCAGGAGACTGGCGGTGACGAGGCCCTGGATTGGCCCGGACATGGTTTCTCTCAAAGGATGGGAGCTGCCATATATTCTGGGTTCCAGGCAGGCACCGGGCTCCCCAACAGTGGCTCCAGAACCACAGGGAGGACCGCGGGATTGTCCTGAGTGTGACCCACTGGGCCCATTGGGCCGTGCAGGTGCTGGTGCCTGCTGGGCCTCGGGGGGGCGGGGGTGGGTGTGGGTGCCCGCTGGGCCCCTGGGAAGCAGATGTGGATGTGGGTGCCCACTGGGCCCTGGGGGCCGGGGGTGGGTGCTGGTTCCCCGCTGGGCCCTGGTGGGGGGCGCTGGTGGCCAGTGGGCCCTGGGGGGGGGTGTGAGTGCGGGTGCCTGCTGGGCCCTGGGGGGAGGTGGGTGCTGGTACCCGCTGGGCCCTGGGGGGGATGGGCGCTGGTGCCTGCTAGGGCCTGGGGGGGTGGGTGCTGGTGCCCACTGGGCCCCTGGGGGGGGTGCGGGTACCTGCTGGGCCCTGGGGGGGGTGGGCGCTGGTGCCCGCTGGGCCCGGGGGTGGGGCGTGCACAGCCCCTGCACCGCACACAGTGCCAGCTCTTGGCCACCTGGGTGCCCCCCTGGGCCAACGTGGCTCACCCGGGAGCGGAGTGGCCAAGAGAGAGGGGTGGGAGCCAGGCTCGTGCGGAGGGAGCGCCTGGGTCCCCAGGTGCGAGCTGGGCCTTCCATGGCAGCACCAGGGAGCAGGGGACAGGGCCCGCAAAGCTGTCCCCAGGCCCTGACCCGGCGGCCAAGCAGGTGGCCGGGTGTGAGCAGTTTCCACAGGGACTTGCACCGTCTCTGTCTCCGCAGGACCCCGGGCGGCCGGTTGGTGTCCTCCTGGGCCCTCCCGACCACGCGACAGCTGCGGCGACACCCAGACGGCCCTCGGGCCTCTGTCACCCACGGGAGGCGGCCGGGCCCTGGCCCCCTGGACGGGGGGGGGGGGGGGGGGGAGTCGGGCGGGGCTCGCTGTGTCGGTTGTGCGGCTCCGCAGCCCCACCAGAGGGCCGCTAGGGTTGAGGTCCTGGGCACCAAACCCCAGAAGCCGAGTGGGGGTTCGATGAGGGGAGCCTGACCTTGGCTGTGAAACCTTCGCTGCCCCAGGCACTCGGCCTGCAGGGGGAAGGAGGAGCCAAGCCTGCGCCCAGGACCCCCCTGGGACGGGGTGCTGGCCTGCTGGCCCTGGGTGTGGGGGCCCCTGGGTGTGGGGGGCACAGAGGAGAGGAGAGGCTGCGAGCGCTGCATCTACTGCCCAAGTCAGGTACTCCCGGTTTTGCAACCTGCCGAGCAATGGGGGCTGGCGGGGGCCAGACCTGGGGGGAGTATTGTCTGGTGGAGAAACACGGAGAGGTGTGAGACGAGGAGGAAGCTGAGTGCTTGAGGCTGGGGGCTTCCTCCAGGAGAGGTGAGCGCGGGTCTTCCAGGTGTTCCACGGGGGTTTGTTGAATGAATGTGTGACGGGGTTTGAAGTCAGAGTGCGCTGCAGAGACATCCAGCCAAGCTACTGTCCCCCAAGGAGACACAGCACGTGCAAAGGCCCTCCACGCGGTAGGGCCAGGCCGCCTACAAAGGTTCAAGTCTGCGTGGGTCCAGGTTGTCCAGCCGCAGCTGGGGGGCCGCGGTGCAGGGAGGAGAACTGAGACGAATCACGCCTCCCTTCCAAGAAGGTGGCTGGTCAGCTGGGCCTGGGGACGGGCCTTCCTGCTGGGCTCTGTGGTCCAACCCAGGGTCTCCAGGGAGGGGCTGAAGTCAACGGCCACCGTCCCCTCCACTGTCCTTGGCTCTGGGACTCCAGGAGGCTGGGGGCTTCCGGGTGAATCTCCGCAGGGCCAGGCCTCGGGTGCGGAGAGCGAAGTGCTCACCTTTGAGGCAAGGATTGGATCAATATAAATATATTTTTAAAAAAATATTTATTTGTTTGCATTAGAGAGAAAGAGTGCAAGTGGAGGGAGGGGCGGAGGGAAAGGGAGAGAGAATCCTTAAGCAGATTCCCTGCTGAGCACGGGCCCCTGAGAGCATGCATCGGGGCCCCTGAGAGCATGACCTGAGCTGGGGTCGGGAGTCACGTGCTTAACCCAACGAGCCACCCAGCGCCTCAGGTGGATGACATATCTTAGCGGTGCAGCATTTTTAAAATTTATTTATTTATTTATTTATTTATTTATTTATTTATTTATTTGAAATATATTTTTTTAAATGGTTTTCTCTTTATTGGACCCCACTGACTTTTTTTTTTTAGATTTATTTATTTATTTATTCACGAGAGACACAGAAGGCGAGGGAGGCAGAGACACAGGCAGAGGGAGAAGCAGGCTCCATGCAGGGAGCCCGATGCAGGACTCGATCCCAGGAACCTGGGTCACTCCCTGGGCCGAAGGCAGGCGCTCAACCACTGAGCCCCCTGGGGCGTCCCTCTTAGTGCAGTATTTTAAAATAGGAAGCACTTGCCACAAATCCATGATGAACAAAAAATCAGAGTTTCACGTAGAGAGAGGAGGGGACCCGGCACTTGCACGTTCCTGCCTCACTTGCCTCCCGGGCCCTGGTCGCCCCAGAAGGAGAGGGGAGGCCCAGTGCCGAGCAGGTGGGGGTCTGGGTGGTGGCTGAGGCCAGGAGGGTGGGCAGGTGAGCCCAGGTTAGTTAGTGGGAAGGAAACTTAGCCAGTGGGTGGGGGGGTAGTGGGCTGGGCAGGGTGGCCTCCCCACCCGTCTGCCTTCTCCAGCCGCACCCCTTGCCCCCATGCACCCTGAGTGTGGGCTGAGGAACCGCAGGCATCAGAGGCCCTGGAGGTGCCTGTAGAGCCAAGGTTTCCCGGGTGCCTCTCGCAGCGGGGGGCCCTGCAAGCTCGGGCAGGAGCCTGCCTTCGTCACGCAGCCACTGCAGTCAAAAATGTACATTCCTGAAATCAGCCATGTAATGGTATAATTCGATGATTTTTAGTCAATGTACAGAGTCCTGTAGCCGTCATTCCCAGCGTTCGGCCCACGGCCTGTGCATCACCCTGAGATCTCTGCGTTCTGCCTGTGGCTCATCCTCACTCCCGCCCAAGGCGGCCCCATTTCCAGACACGCTGCATCCGTGGAATCCATAAACATGCCAGGGGTGCATCCAGCAACTTCTCCCTGTGTAGTGTTTTGGAGGCTCACCTGTGTCAGGCAGGTGTGAGTAGTTCTGCTTGGGTCCCTTGTTTCCTTGTGTTGTGGGGCCGCACCCCGCGGCGTGCGGGGTCACCCGTTGCTGGGCGCTCGGGATTTTGCACCCTCGGGCTGCCGTGCTCATGCTGCTCCGATCACTCACACACGTCTGTGTGCACACCTGTGTTTTCATGGCGCTTCGGTAAATCCCGGGTGGTGACATCCTGGGCGTCACGGTAAGTTGGTATTTAATTTCCTACAGGCCTGGCACGCTGCTTCCCAGAATGTTCTGTTCCACATTTCTGCTCCAACAACAGGGCTCCGGCCTCACCTACACTTGACATTGTCTTTTTTTTCTTTTTAAGATTAATTTATTTAGGGACACCCGGGTGGCCCAGGGGTTGAGCGTCGGCCTCCTTGATCACATATGTGATTTTCTACTGTTTCCTTCAAGTTCATGATTTGTCTTTCCATTTTTTTTAAATAGTGCCTTCCGAGGTGCAGAGGTGCACAATTCTGCTGAGGTCCCGCTTTATCACTCTTTTCTTTTACGGATCGTGGTTCCAGGGTTGAGCCTCGGAACCCACTCCCCAGGCCAGGGGCACAGGGAGTTTTTTCCTGCCTTTGCTTCTAGACGGAATTGAAATTTCAGTCCGCTTCCTGGGAGAGTCTTTTGCCTCCTCCCCAGATTCGGTGCTCGGACCGTAGCTGCCCGCCGTGGACGCAGCGTGTAGACAAGTGGGTGTCTTGTGTGACCGGCTGGACGACCAGGAGCTCTGGTGTTGGTGGTAGGAGTGTGTGCGTGTGGAAGGCTTGTGCTTGTGCCGTGGGGGGAGGCCGGGGAGGCAGGGAGGACGCCACGGGCGTCAGGCAGTCGGGGAGCCAAGCACCAGTGTCCCTGCTCTGCAGTCTGTGCTGCTTTCATTCTACCTTCATGACTGTCCCTTTCTCACGCCACCGCCTCCCCAGCCTTGGTTCCCATTCCTCGTGCCACTTCTTTTCTTTTCTTTTCTTTCTTTCTTTCTTTCTTTCTTTCTTTCTTTCTTTCTTTCTTTCTTTCTTTCTTTCTTTCTCTTTCTTTTCTTTCTTTCTTTCTTTCTTTCTTTCTTTCTTTCTTTCTTTCTTTCTTTCTTTCTTTCTTTCTTTCTTTCTTTCTTTCTTTCTTTCTTTCTTTCTTTCTTTCTTTCTTTCTAAATTGTATTTATTCATGAGAGACACAGAGAGAGAGAGAGAGAGAGAGAGAGAGGCAGAGACCCAGGCAGAGGGAGAAGCAGGCTCCCTACAGGGAGCCCAACGCGGGACTCGATCCCAGGACCCCGGGGTCATGCCCTGGGCCTAAGGCAGGTGCTCAACTGCGGAGCCCCCCCCAGGCATCCCCCTCTTGCCATTTTGGAGGGAAGAGGCCCCAAGGAAAATGGGAAAGACCCTGGGGCTCGGGGAAAGGCACAGAGCCTGGACTTCCTTTCACACACACCGACACACACACATGCGCGTGCGTGCGTCCACCTGTCGCACACCTACGCCGGTGGCACCTGGATCTGCATTAACCTGGCGCAGGCCCTGAGCCGAACTCCCATCAGGAGCTGAGGCCCTCGCAGCCATCGGCTCACTTGGGGCCATGTTCCCGCTGCACCCAGGACCACGGAAGCTGTGACTGCGCAGCAGGGACCGGGCCTCACGCGGGGGGGGTGGGGGGGGCACCTGCCAGTCTGACCCCGGAGCCCCGTCCACGCCAGGCGTCACGGTTTGTGCCGCCACCTGTTCCATGTGCGCGGCCTCTCCCGGGGCCTGGCCTTGGGGAGCCCCTGGTCGGAACACAGTGGGGCTGGAGGACAGAATTTTCTATTCCTTCTGACTTATTTCTGTTCCTTTGCCTTCGGGGTCATGCGAGAGGGAGGCCGGTCATTCCACCCTTCTTTTTCTTTTTATTTCATGGATTTGTAGAGTTGTTTGGTTTGGTTTTTTTTTTTTTTTAAGTCAAGCTTGAGGTGTAGGTAACCTTAAAGGCGCGTGTCTTTGCATTTTGACAAATGTCAACACATAGTCGTGCAACCACTGCAATAGGGAACAGCTCCATCACCCAGATGAGGTTCCCTCGTGGCAGAGGGACACAGGGGACGAGGGACACAGGTGAGCAGGGAAGCTGTGCACAGGCTCGGGAGGCGCCAGAGCAGGAGGTGGGGATGGCACACTGTCAGCCCAGTGTCACGGGCCCGTTGGGCTAGGACGCCTTGGCCCGTCACCCCGGGAGGAGGCTGCAGTCAAGGAAGGGTCCACGGTGGGGACGCCTGGGTGGCTCAGTCGGTTGGGCGTTCTGCCTTTGGCTCAGGTCACGATCTCGGGGGCCCGGGTCGAGCCCCATGTCAGGCTCCCTCCTCAGCGGGGACCCTGCTTCCCCCTCCTCCTCTCCCTCTGTCGCCACCACCCTGCTTGTGCGTGCTCTCTCTTAAATAAATAAAATGTTAAGATAAAAAATTTTTTAAATGAAAGGTCCATGAGGCAGGGTGGGGCCAAGAGCAGGATCAGAGACTCTATTTTTTTTTTTAAGATTTTATTTATTTATTTGAGAGAGAGAGAGCGCGCGCACAAGCAGGGGGAGCGGCAGAGGGAAAGGGAGAAGCAGGCTCCAGACCTGGGGCTCGATCCCAGGACCCCGGGATCATGACCTGAACCCAAGGCAGGCGCTTAACTGACTGAGCCCCCCAGGCATCCCCACCCTCCGAGACTGTTTCTAATTAAAATCTTGTTTACATTAATTTAAAAATATACGGCATTAAAGGGGCGCCTGGGCGGCAGAGTCGGTTGTGTCCACCTCTCGGTTTCAGCTCAGGTCGGAACCTCAGGGGTGTGAGATGGGGCCTCAGGTCAGGCTCCGCGCTGAGCCTGGAGTCTGCCTAAGGTTCTCTCTCTCTCAATCTCTCGCTTTCTGCCCCCCCTAAAGTTATAACCTGCAGTAAAATACCGTTCATCTTGCTAGATGAGTTTCTGGTGCTTCCCAGGGCACGTGGCTCTTTTGCTTCCCCCTGGGGTCCTGCCCCGGGATGGGGACTTGCCTGCAGTGGGACGTGTGCTGCTCACCCCCTACACATCCTGCGCTTTTCTCTTCTTCCACTCGTGACCTCTCTGACCTCCTGGCCTGTGCCTGAGGGGTGGTTTCACTACCAATGGAAAGGACAGGGATGCCCCCCTCTCCGTTCAGGCTGCTCCGCTCACTCATCCCACAGGCACTGATACCCGCTTGTGCTGAGGCCCTGCCGTCCAGGCACCCTCCTGGTCGGGGAGGAAGAGCCATGGAAGCTGGGGTGGGGGTTCAGGGCGAGGAGGCCAGGTCTAGACGGGGCTGGGAGGCTGGGGGCGCAGATGGTGCCCGCACTGAGGCTGGGGACGGAGGCGCCTGCTCAGGAGCACGGAGTCCTTCTGTGCGGCTCGAAGAGCTCATAGCCTAGTGGCCCCCCTTCGCAGGTGGCACTCCCCCATGTTCCCTTTGGCCTGTGCTGGGTTTTTTTTAAGACTTGGGATTGGTTGCCAGGCTCTAAGAATCCAGAGCCTTCACAAAGAAATCCCAAATCCTGGAGTCATCGGTAACCAAACCAGCCAGGAGTCCTGGCCACGTTGGTGTGTCCTGTGTGATCACCAACAGCCGAGTAGCAGGTTTCCATAGGGCGGCACCTGTCCCCCACACCTTGCTCACTGGCTACCTGTTTGCCGCCCCCCTTCGACGTCTAGAGCCACTAGGCACCTGTGGCTGTTGGGCACCGGCAACGGGGCTTGTGCGAATTAAGATGCGCTGGAAATGTAAGGCGTGCGTCGCATTTTGAAGGCTAAGTACAAGGAAAGAATGTGGAATCGCTCATTAATAATCTTTAAAATACGGATTACGTGCTTCCATGATAGTGTTTTTGGCATATTGGGGTAAAATAAAAATATTAAAATTAACCTCACATTTCTTTTTGCTTTTTAAAAATGGGGCTACTAGAAAACTTAAATTTATAGTCTATGTATATATAAATTATATGCGTATATATAGGACAGTATATTTTTGCTGGTCAGTCTGGGTCAAGAGCCTAAAGGACAAATGGGGGCCCGGGCAGTGGCCAGAACGCAAAGTGGGCGAACGAGGGCGTCACCTGGCAGGTGCTAGGATGGTTAAGGATGTGGACTTTGGAGTCTGATCAGGGCCCAGGACCCGTCTGTGCTCCCCGCCTGCTGTGCCGTCCGTCTGAACCCCTCTGGACTCTCTGTTTCTCCGACGTGCAGTGGGGACGTAATAGCACAGACCTCGCAGAGCTGTGGGTGTCAAGCCCTTGTGTGCAGTTGACGCCCGCCGAAGGATGGGCCACGTCGTTCTGGCCACGGCAAGGAAGCTGGGATTTGACTCGAGGGGCGTGATGGGCAGCGCCGATCTTAGTCTGGAGGGTGATGTGCATGGGAGGGGCCCTGGGCCCGTGGGTGCAGGAGGACGCGGTGCCGGGAGGGAGGGGGCGGTGCGGAGGGCGGCACCCGGGGCCTGGCTGGGTGTCCGGGTGTGGGTGCGAATGCACCCCCGTGTCCCCAGCCTTGCTTGCCTCTCATGCCCTGGCATGCGGGCCTCACAAGCGGTTGCTGGATGGCTGCAGGACTGCGGTGCTGCCTCGCAGACCCGCGTGCAGGGCTTGCTCCCGGTGCCCCGCCTGGCGGCTCTGTGGCCTCCCTTCTCCGGGCCTCACTCTCTCCAGCTGCAAAATGGGAGCAGCAGACACGGGCCCCTCGTGGGCTGTGCTCAGGATCCCGCAACATCACCCATGCGAGTGCAGAGTGTGGTGGGTGCTACTGAACTAGCTGCTGGCCTCAGGCTTCCCAGGCAGCCCCCCCACCCCGGGCTGCTTTCTCCCCCGAGGCTCTCCCTTCCCCTGAGGCTAAGCAGCTGGATGGAGGTTAGACAGAGAGAACTTTCTTTTGGAATCAGGATTATCCAAGTGGGGGTGTTTTTTCTGAGTTGTTTTGTTTTGAAGCAGGCTCCACGCCCGGTGTGGAGCCCAACACGGGGTTTGAACTCCCGACCCTGAGATCATGACCTTAGCTGAGACCAAGAGGGGGCGCTGCACCCGCTGAGCCGCCCAGGTGCCCCAGGTGCTCCCTCCGAGGAGGTTTTAGGAAAATTAATTTCTGGGGGCGCCTGGGTGGCTCTGTCAGTTATGCATCTGCCTTCAGCTCAGGTCATGATCCCGGGGTCCTGGGATCGAGTCCTGCATCAAGCAGGGAGCCTACTTCCCCCTCTCCCCCTGCTTGTGCTCCCTCTGTGTCTCTCTCTCAAATGAATAAATAAAAAAGAAAAATAAAAGAAAACCTCTGAGAGTCCCTTCACCGCCCCACGCGGATTAGGAGGCAGAGAGCTTTGGGGCGGCCCGTGGGGTGTGTGTCTTCACTCCGGTGTCCCTGAGCGGCCCACAGTGACGTGGCGGGAAGGGCGACAGGGCCCTAAAGGGGCCGGACCCGTCCCACCCTGTGAGGGACCCCAAAGTCCCCAGACACCCCCCCCCGAAGCAGGCAGGGCGAGCGGCGGGCTCCTGGCACAGACCCCACTGGCCTGGCCTGGAGTCCCGCCTCCGGGTCCCCCTCCCTCGGGTTGCACCTGCCCGGACACCCGGACTCTGCAGCAGCCGTCGGGGTCCCAACGGGGCGCCCGCCAGCTGGGGAAGGGGAACAGGTGCGGGGAGCACAGGAGAGGGGAGCCCCGCGGCCGTTTGTCCCGCCCGTCCGCTGCGTGGACTCGGGGAGTCCCGCTCACCCGCGGGCCTCAGTGTCCCCTTCCGTAAAGTCCGGCTCAGCCACGCCCCCGCTCTTGCTTCCGTCTGCAGCCCCTGTGCCCCCCAAAGCCAGCGGCCTGGCGGCCCTCTCGCTGCCCAAAGACGGCCTGGGTGGTGGCGTCGTGAACCCCAGCGAGGTCTTCTGCTCGGTGCCAGGCCGCCTGTCGCTGCTCAGCTCCACGTCCAAGTACAAGGTGACGGTGGGGGAGGTCCAGCGGCGACTGTCGCCTCCCGAGTGCCTCAATGCGTCCCTCCTGGGTGGTGTCCTTCGCAGGTAAGACGGCCAGCCACAGCTCCTGGCCGAGCCCCCGGGGCCCACCCCACCCCGGGCCGCAGCCCCTCGCCACCTGCGCGTCCGTGGGGACCCGTGCATGTTCTGGGGGAGGCCGGGGCCCCAGCGGCTCCCACTGGCCCGGGGCTGGGGGCAGGTGAACGAAGAGGCCCGGCCGCAGGCAGGGGACAGACGACCTCCCCGTGTCAGAGCGGACCGGGCTGGGTCTGGCGAAGAGAAATGCCGTCCTCATCCTTGCCCCCAAAGGGCCCCAAAGGGCTCCCTGCCCCCCGTGGAGCACAGGCCTCTGGTCTGGAGGTCCGTGCACCGTCTTCCTTGGCGTCTGTGTGTCTGTGTGGGTCCCTGTCCCGGGGAACCCTACCCAGGGTATTTGTGCTTCGGGGCCACGAGTTTCTTGTGCCTTTTGGTTTTTTAAGATTTTAGTTCTTCATTTGAGACAGAGAAATACAGAGAGGGAGAGATGTCAGAGGGGGAGCGGCAGAGGGAGAGGGACAAGCAGGCTCCCCGGGAGCAGGGGCCCACAGGGCTCGATCCCGGGACCCCAGGGTCACGACCTGAGCCCAAGGCGGACGCTCAACCACCTGAGCAACCCCCCCGGGTCCCCAGGGTTCGATGTGTCTGAGGATGGTGGGGGATGGGGGGCACCCAGAAGTCTGTGTTTCCTGTGTCCCTAGAGTGTGTCCCTCGCCGTGTGACCATGTGTGCTCGCAGAGACGGGCAGGTGTGTGTTTACCTGTGCGCAGCCCCACACGGAAGCTGCGTTGTGCAGGTCTGGGGGTTCGCCGTTCCCGGCCCCCTTGGGCTCCCCGGGGGGCTCGTAGGAGTCCATGCGTGTCTGTACATGTGTCCCTGGGACCTTGGCTGGCGTGAACGTGTGTTCCTGTGTCGCTCTCTGCGTGTGGGTCTGTTGGGGTGCGTGTCCATGTGGATGCGTGCTTATGCCTTGTCCCCTGGTGACCATGTGACTCGGCTCCTGTGCTAAAGTGGGGGGAGCCCCCCAGACCCCGTCGGTCCTCCCGCACCCCGGCTGTCCCCGCTGCCATGGAGGGGCCTAGAGAGAAATGGGGGGCTCTTGGAGCCATGGCCCAGGCCCCCCAGCCCCATCTCGGCCGCACAGCCAGTGAGGTTGGGAAGAGGTTGGGCCCGGGCTGGAGGGGCCCCAGGGGGCCACAGGGGTTGGGGCGGCGGGGCCCTGCTGGGCTGGCGTAGCCACGCGCCTCTCTGTGGCCTTCACGGTGTCTGTGTGTCCGTCTGTCCCCTCGACGCCAAGGGCCAAGTCCAAGAACGGGGGCCGCTGCCTGAGGGAGCGCCTGGAGAAGATCGGGCTCAACTTGCCCGCCGGCCGTCGCAAGGCCGCCAACGTGACGCTCCTGACCTCCCTGGTGGAAGGTGAGCGCGGCCTGGGGGCGTGTGACCGAGCTGGGCGGGACTGCCCCCGACGCAGCGTCCACGCAGACGGGCGTGTGCGGGCCTTGTGGACGGGGGCGGTGGTGGCCGGGGCTTGCACGTGGTGAGGGGAGGGGGCGCAAGCGTCCCTTTCCTGGAGCCTGGGGACCCTGGGTCAGTCTCCTGGAGGCCGGAACCCTGGGTCAGTCGCCCGGAGCCCGGGGACCGTGGGTCAGTCGCCCGGAGCCTGGGCCCCTGGTGAGCTCGCCTGCCGCCCCAGGGCTTCGGGGGCCCCAAGGGGCGGCAGCGGGGTGTGCAGGGAGGGAAGCCACGGAAGCAGGCGCAGGTGCAGCCGGCCGGGGCTGGGGCTGGGGTGCGCGCCCCGGGCTCCAGGCCCCACGCTGTGTGCAACCCGCAGGAGAGGCCGTGCACCTGGCCCGAGACTTCGGCTACGTGTGCGAGACCGAGTTCCCGGCCAAGGCGGCGGCGGAGTACGTGAGCCGCCAGCACGCCGAGCCCGCGCAGCTGCCCGGCCGCAAGAGCATGCTGCTGGCCGCCAGGTGAGCACCCTGCCCCGCGCCCTGTCCCCCCACCCCGTGGCCCCCCCTGCGACGGAGCCTCCGGGCGCCGCGCAGTCCCCAGCAGGTGCCACCCCAGCCTCCTGCCCAGGCCTCCGATCCCTGAGCAGCCACGCGGCCGGGTCCCCGGGACCGTGAGGCCTTGGGCTCCGGCCTGAGCCACGTGCCGGGTGCAGGACCCTAATCCCGGCCACGGACTGGGCGCGCCTCGCACCCCAGCTTCGTCCCCGCGGCTGCTGGGTGACAGCACCTGTTGGCACGAGGACAGCGGGCGCAGGGGGCGCAGCACCGAGGCCTCCGTCGTGCCCACCGCCAGCTGCCATCCCGAGACCACTTCCGGAAGGTTCCCCGTTCTCCCCAAATCCGTGAAGCTCAGGGTGTTTGCGACGGGAGGCCGGGGAGCAGCCGTGACCACGGCGGGTGTGAGGCTCTGGGCGCGGCCGCGAGCAGCGGCGGCCCCGGGGGTGGGTGCGACCTCTGTCCCGACGCCCGCACCTCCCCGGCAGGCAGATCTGCAAGGAGTTCGCCGACCTGATGGCGCAGGACCGCTCCCCGCTGGGCGCCAGCCGCCCGGGCCTGCTGCTGGAGCCGGGGGTGCAGGGCCGCCTGACGCACTTCAGCCTGCTCACGCACGGCTTCGGCGGGCCGGCCATCTGCGCCGCGCTCACCGCCTTCCAGAACTACCTGCTCGAGTCGCTCAAGGGCCTGGACCAGATGTTTGCAGGTGCGGCCGGCGGGCCCGGGGAGCCCGAGGCCCCGGGGAAGGACGCCAAGCACCGCAAGTGACGCCCGGCGGCCCCGGGGGCTCAGAGCTGCAGGCGGCGGGGACCCGGGTGCAGGGACCCCTGGGGCTGCCCCCCAGCCGCCACCTGCGTGCCGCTGCCCGGGCGGCAGCTAGGGCCTGGCTTGGGGCACTGGAGGGGAAGGGGGCAGCCGGCGGCCTGAGGACGGGGCGGCCCAGATGGGGGGAGGAAGGCGCCTCCTCCTCCAGGACGGCAGCCATCAGAGGCCTGTCTGTCCCGGGCAGTGGGGCAGTGGCCGTCGTCCCCAGATGCGCAGGGTTAAGAAAGGGTGCAGCCCCCCTGTCCCGACCCGAGGACGCGCTCACCGTGTCCTGCGCAGAGGCCCTGGAGCGGGACTGCAGGGGGCCGGGAGCTCCGGGGGACACGGGGCCGGGGCCGAGATTTTGTACCTGCTGCCGTTTGTCTGGACCCCGCCGTCCTTGCACCCCTGCGACTCTCCGGTCGCTCCCCCATTTTCTTAATAAAAGCTTTTTACCGCGTCTGTAGCCCAGGCCGCGGTGGGGCCCCAGGTGGGCACGGGCCCTCAGGGAGTCATGGGGCTGCTGAGGGCACCAGTGGGAGCACCAGGGGCAGGTGGCGCCGTTACCGGCTTTGCCACGAGTCCCAGGCCCATGGACTCCTGTTCCTTCTGTCTGGGGGGCCAGGGCCGTGGACTCCTGATTGGCAGCCTCCGTGCAAAGGCGACCGTGTGCCTGTCGGTGCGTGTGACCCGGCACCAGGGCGTCGCTGGGGGGTCTGCGGCAGTAGGGATGCGGGGACCCCGCGTGTGTCCCACGCTAACCTGGCCACTCTCTTGAGTCCGATCCTCGGGCGGCTCTTCCCTCCTCTGTGCACAGGCCCCTACCACGTCAGCCCCCAAGCAGTCCCGTTCAGTCCCCTGCGGTTCAGGCCTGTGACAGGCCCCCGTCCCCCCGTCACCCCCACTTTTCTCCCCCGCCTGCCTCGGCCTGGCTTCCTTCGCAGCAGCCTGCTGCCGCCCACTAGCAAGGTCACCGACGGCTGCAGTGTCCGGTTCTGGACTTAGGGGCACCCGACGCGACCGACCACCTTCTCCTCGGCGACTCTTCTCTGGCTCCCCACACCCAGTTTCCTCTGACCTCTCGGTGTGACCTTCCCTGGCGGCACCTCTCTGCCCTCCAGGTTTGCGGTGCCCATGCACGTGCGACGTCTCCCCGGGACTCACAGGGTCTCAGATGTCCGTCCAAAATGGGGCGCGTGACTCGGGTCCCCCAATCTCGACCTCGGCCACACTTCCCCTCCACCCAGCTGCTTACGCCGGAAACTGGGGAGTCCCACCCCTCCAGCCAACCCATCAGAAGGCCTGGGCGCTGGTCTTGTCGGCCGGGGCGCGGGACTTGATCCCAGGACCCCAGGGTCATGCCCTGGGCCGAAGGCAGACGCTCAACCTTCCCCCCCCCCACCCCCCGGTGCCCTTAAGCTCTGCTCCTCACCATCCCCTGGGCTCCGGCCACACTAGCTTCCTGCCTGTTCCTGCAGTGACCACTTAGTCTCACGCCTCACGGGGGCCACAGCGCCCGCTGTTCGCGTTGTCGGGAATGTTCTCCAGCCAGTTCCTTGCAGGTGGTGTGGCCACAGATGTGGAGTTCTGCGGAAGTGGAGGGAGCGTAGCTCTAGGCACCGTCCCCTCGGGCAAAGGCCCAAGGATGTGCGTTCTTCTGCAGAGAAGGGCCACTGCCTCATCGCGTCCGTAGGACGGGAGGACTGCAGGGGAGGCTGGAAGTGTGGGTGTTCTGCTTCCGCCAAAGCCCTGGGCCCGGCCACAGACCCCCAACTACAGAAGCTGTTGGGGACAATGAGAAGCTGAGAGAACACGTCGACAGATAGCACGTAATGCTTAGCACGTAGTAAACCAATAAAAGGCTGTTAAGTGTCTCTAAGGTGGACAAGCAGGAAACCGGTTATTATTATGAGTTATTCGGGGCTGGACAACTTGCCCTGTTAACCACGGAGTCCTAACCAAGTCTTATTTTAGATATGGGAAAAGTCTATCTTAGCATAACTTGACAAAGGTCACAGAGCGAGCAAAAGGGACTCGTGCAGGCGGGTCTCATCCCGCGCCTCCACTCCCACTGCCCCACGGGCCCTCTGCAGAGCGCAGGGAGCGGAGCAGGTCCAAGGCTCTGGTCCCCCAGTATACAGTCAAGGTGGGGACAGTGCAGAGGAAGGAACGCACGGAGGAGAACATAGGTGGCCTAAGAAGCTTCTAATGGGGTCTCAGCATTTGGTTCCTCCCAGTAAGGTTTGTTCGTTATTCCACAGGCGGGAAAAACTGTGTTTTAGCCTCTGATAAACTGGGTCTTCCCCTAAGGAGAAGCAGATGATAATTCAAGTATATACAGACAGATTGTGCAGCCTCTTTTTTGCAAAGCAGGTAGATGTGGATTAAATGGGAGAGTTGGGCAAGCATCAGCTTTTGGAGTTTACGTTCATTTAGAGAAAAGACTTTCCTGTTTTTCTTTTGAGGGATCACGGGGATCCAGGAGGAGTAAGAGTAGCCTTTAAACACCTGCCCACTTTCAAACCTCGTGAAGTGAGGTGGGCGAGGCCTTCCTCCTAAGGCGTGTTCCTAACTCACACGGGAGGGAGCGGAGGGCAGCCGGTTACAATCCCCGATGCCCCTCCTGCTCGTGCAGCGTCGCTGCTTTGGGCAAAGGGCCATGGAAGGAGGCAGTGACAGGAAAGGAGGCAGTGACAGGACTCGGGGCCGGCTCAGTGGGGACTCGGGCAAAGCAGCCTCAGCCACTGCTGCTGCGCAGGGAAGCCAAGCACCTGTCAGGCTACCTCAACTCTGTCCGCTTCCCTAACCTCTTCCCTAGTCCGGGCTGAGCTTCCCGACCCTGAGGCCGACCAGCCACTCTTCTCCATCCTGGCCCCTCTCCCCCCAGGTCAGGGAAGGAACAGATCGTTCTCCACGTATTAATCACCTAAAGCAGATGGGAACCAATCGGAAGACCATCCTGAGCAGTTTGGGCAGGAGTGTTAAAAAATCAGTGACTTCCCAGGGTTTTCCAAACTTGAGGCAATCAATTTAGAGGGACCCAGTTGGCATTTAAAAAAGAATCTGGGGGTGTCTGGGTGGCCCAGTTGATTGGGCATCTGACTCCTGGTTTCAGCTCAGGTGATGATCTCATGGGTTGTGGGATGGAGCCGCCTCCTCCTCCCCATTGTCCCCCCACTCAGGGGGGAGTCTGCTTGAAAGTCTCTCCTTCTGCCCCTCCCCCATTTTCTTTCTCACCTTCTTGTAAATAAATCTTTTTTTAAAGATTTATTTATTTATTTATTTATTTATTTATTTATTTTTTATGATAGACATAGGAGAGAGAGAGAGAGGCAGGGACACAGGAGGAGGGAGAAGCAGGCTCCATGCAGGGAGCAGGACGTGGGACTTGATCCCGGGTCTCCAGGATCGCGCCCTGGGCCAAAGGCAGGCGCTAAACCGCTGAGCCACCCAGGAATCCCCTAAATAAATCTTTAAAACAAGTAAGTAAAACAAAATCTGATAGAAAGATTAGAAAACATCAGAACGGACCACTTTATGACTCAATCGCACACATAATCTGTATGAAAGGCTTCATGCTGGGGGATCCCTGGGTGGCTCAACGGTTGAGCGACTGCCTTTGGCCGGTGCATGACCCTGAGTCCCGGGATGGAGACCCACGTTGGGCTCCCTGAATGGAGCCTGCTTCTCCCTCTGCCTGTGTCTCTGCCTCTCTCTGCGTCTTTCATGAATAAATAAAAATCTTAAAAAAAAAAAAAAAAAGGCTTCATGATGCAATGCTTAACCTTCTTCTTGTAGGTATCTACAGGTGTGACGTCAGATGCAGGCTAAGTCCATAGAACTTCATTTGGATCCAGGGCTTTTTTTTTTTTTTTTTTTTTTAATTGGATCCTGGGCTTTATGAGGTCCCAAAGAGGGAAGGGACTTGGGGAGCTAGCACGAGAGAGGATTATGAAATGCCTACCATGTCAAACTAAAGAACTGGGTTTTATTCTATAAACAGTGGGAAACCGTCAGGAAGTTTTAAGTGAATGGATGGGCACTGGGTGTTATGTTATAGGTTGACAAATTGAATTTAAATTAAAAAAAATTTTAAATAAAAATAAAAAATTTTTAAAAAATTATAAAGAGTTTTAAGTGAAAAGAGATACAGATGATCAAACTTGTAGAGCACAGAGAAAGAACTAGAGAGGAAAGAAATGAAAAGTAGAGAAGGCAGGAGGGTGTTAAAACAGTCCAGGAAAGAATGATGGGGGATACATCAGAATACTAGAGATAGAGATTTTTACTAAAAAAGATTTAGGAAGTGGGATCCCTGGGTGGCTCAGCGGTTTGGCGCCTGCCTTTGGCTCGAGGTGTGATCCTGGAGTTCCGGGATGGAGTCCCACATCGGGCTCCCCGCATGGAGCCTGCCTCCCTCTGTGTCTCTCATGAATAAATAAATAAAATCTTAAAAAAAAAAAAAAAAGATTTGGGAGGTCAAACTGCTAGAACTTGTTGGTGACTATGTGAAGGTAGAAGAAAAAGAAGGCACCAAACAGGGCACCTAGCTGTGTATCAAGTGGTATCCTGGCCTGTATTCCAGAACAAAAAAAAGGACATCAGTGGGAAAACTGAATAAAAGCTGGAGTTTAGTTGATAGTAATGTACCAACCCATGTTGGTTTCTTCGTTCTGATAAATGCACAGTGGCTACTTAAGACGTTAACCCAAGGGGGAACCATGTGAGAGGTATACAGAAACTCTGTATTATCTTTGCAACTTTCCTGTAAAACCAAATTTATTTTAAATTAAGTTTATTTAAAACAAATGATGCTGGAACGCCTGGGTGGCTCAGCGGTTGAGCATCTGCCTTTGGCTCAGGGTATGATCCCGGGGTCCCAAGATCAAGTCCCACATCAGGCTCACTGCAGGGAGCCTGCTTCTCCCTCTGCCTGTGTCTCTGCCTCTCTCTCATGAATAAATAAAATCTTTTAACAAAAAAATAATAAATGTTGCCAGGGCATCTGCTTCGCTTATTTGGTCGAGCATCTGATGCTTGATCTCAGGGCTGTGAGTTCAAGCCCCACGCTGTTTATAGATTATTAAAAAAAAAAAAAAAAAAGATGCCTAGGTTTCTGGCTTGGGGATTTGGGAGCTAGGTGACTATTACTAAGATGGAATGCTGTAGAATTTTGGAGGAAGGAGATGGTAAAGCTCAGCTTTATACATATTTGATGTCCCTATGGCTAATAAGTTGATCTGGAGCTCAGGAAAGAGACCTGGGTTGGAGAAAGACTGGGAATCAGGGTGGGCTGGTGGGCTTATTTACCTAGACTGGTCTGGGGACACGTAACATTCAGAGGCAGAGAACTACTTCATTCCTGGGGAGGTGTGGATGCAAAATACGGAACATACCAACAATTACATACTTACGGAGCATGTACGCGTGCCAGGCCCTGTTCAAAATGCTTTACTTCATCTCATGGAATCCTCATAACCATCTCCCATGGAATAGATACAATTTTGACCACTTCACAGATGGGAAAACCATGAAGCAGGAAGGACCACCTGTATTTTAGTAGTACTCAACTGGGGCAAGCGTCGGACTCACCTGTGGAGCTTTAAAACCGGATGTCCTAGAAAAAGATTCAGGCATCAAGC
Source organism: Canis aureus (assembly GCF_053574225.1). Taxonomy (NCBI): domain Eukaryota; kingdom Metazoa; phylum Chordata; class Mammalia; order Carnivora; family Canidae; genus Canis; species Canis aureus. The sequence goes on along the minus strand of NC_135623.1, from coordinate 13,176,988 downwards.
CAAAAGCCCAAACCCATGCATATTCATAGTGGCACTAGAGTGCTGGGCCAGCTGTGGTGAAATGAATCATCTCTTTCCCCCATTTATCCAGTGACTTTCTCCTTATGGTAGAAAGCATTTACCATTGTTGTGTCAAAGAGTTTATGACATTCTCATCTGATATTAACACAATACTGTTAGTATGACTGTTCTAACCTGTAGGTAACAGAGAGATGGTATTTTCAGATAAAACCTATCTGTATCTGGTATTAAGAGTAGCAGAGAACTGGATAAAGTAGGCCTTATCCTAGTTTAAGATCAAATGGGGGGAATCCCCGGGGGGCTTAGCGGTTTGGCGCCTTCCTTCAGCCCAGGGCGCGATCTTGGGAGTCCCAGGATTGAGTCCCGCGTGGGGCTCCCGGCCTGGAGACTGCTTCTCCCTCTGCCTGTGTCTCTGCCTCTCTCTCTCTCTCTCTGTGTCTATCATAAATAAATAAATCTTTAAAAAAAAAAAGATCAAATGGGGTTTGAAGTGCAGTTCCTGGGCCACCAGCAGCAGCATCAACTGGAATGGTGGTTGGACTGAGTGATTAGTAAATACTTTTTTTTTTTTTAACTCAGCAAGCTGTGTCAATACAGCTCAGTACATAGTCCCCCCCAGAGGACTGGGGCTCAGGCTCAAGTTTGAGGACCACTCTCTAAAGAAACTTTCACCCAGAGGTATTCTATTATGGTTGAAGATAAGAACTACTTGGGAAGCTTCAAAAAATATTCCTGTCTGGGCCCCAAACCTACTTAATTAGAATCTGGGAGTAAGGGAAGCCTAGGTGGTTCAGTTGGTTACGCATCTACCTTCAGCTCAAGGTCACGATCCAGGGGTCCTGGGATCCAGCCCCAAGATGGGTTCCCTGCTCAGCAAGGAGCCTGCTTCTCCCTCTCCGTCTGCCCCTCCCTCCGCTCCTGTTCTCTAATAAATGAATAAAATCTTAAGAAAAAAAAAAGATTCTGGGAGTGAGTACAGCCTCATCATGTACCCCAAAAAAAGAAAACTCCCCAGGTGATTCTGATACAAACATCCAGTTAAGAACCACTGTTTTAGTGGCACCAAAAACCATCTACACTGTTCATTCCAAAAAAAAAACTAGGAAGTAAAACAGATATCTGGTTAACTGCCTATAGTACAACTTAATAGAACATTACACAACTGTCAACAAGAAAAAGATAGCTATACACACACACACACACACACACACAGATACAGGACAATCTCTAGTATAGTGTTAAAGAAAAAAATGTGTAGAACATTTAAAAGTATTTTTAAGAGGGAACGTGTGTGTGCGCGCGCGCGCGCAAGCACAAGCATGGTTTATACAGGAACAACTTAGATCTGAAAGGATAAGAAATTAGTAGATGAAGTTTACCCTAGGAAGGGAAGCAAGTGACCAAATTATGGGGAAATAAGTATTTTTTACTATGTGTCTCTGCATATCATTTGCATTTTTTAGTAAGTGTATGTATCACCTATTCAAATTGATTAATTTTTAAAATGTTAAGCTTTGGGGCAAAAAGAACCACTACTTTAGGGGAATGAGACATTAGCGAGCAAGATACATGAAAGAGCGACGGGAAGGAAGCTGGGCAGTGAACTAGAAGGTGGGGCTGTCAGCTGCTGAAGGGCAATTAAAGCACTAATGAAGGGAAGAGGTTGGAAGGAAAGACAGTCCTAGCAAAAAGTCCAATCCAGATAATCCTCACTCCATTTCTGTCCTGAGATGGTCTTAGGGCAACTGAGACTCAAACCACAAAGTGCTTAATTTATCCAGATTCAGCTTTATTCTGAATTAACCATCTATCAAGGATACATGTCAAAAGAGTAGAAAAAGATGAAGGAGCCAATCAAAAAAAAAGTTCCCTGGCAAGTGGGAGGGACAGCATATGGTTAGGAGCCCTGTTTAGGGAAGGAAATGTTGTCCAGGTCATGGATGCCATTTTTGTCAATGATTCGAACACTGAAGGTTGGCAGGTTCAGGATGAAGCGTTTCTGGAGCTGTGGAGAGACATGAAGAAAATTAGTCAAAAAATATTTACTGAGGGATCCCTGGGTGGCGCAGCGGTTTGGCGCCTGCCTTTGGCCCAGGGCGCGATCCTGGAGACCCGGGATCGAATCCCACATCGGGCTCCCGGTGCATGGAGCCTGCTTCTCCCTCGGCCTGTGTCTCTGCCTCTCTCTCTCTCTCTCTCTGTGACTATCATAAATAAATAAAAATTGAAAAAAAAATTTAAAAAAAAATGTTCTTTAAAAAAAAAAAAAAAAATATTTACTGAGCACTAACTACAGGCCAGGCTCTCTGAGGCACTGGGCATACAACATGCGCATAGATAAAAATCCCTGCTTTTGTGGAGCTTATATCCGACTGGGGGCGGTCCGTACTCAGACACCAAAGAAAGCCCAAACTGCAGCTGGAGGCTGGGGGGCAGTGGGCAGGACCTGGAAGATGCAGCTGGGAGCTGGTCTCTGGTCAGTCAGCTGATGAGAGAATAAGACAAGTCAAGGCTCTATTCCCCAGTCCAGTAAACACAGGCTTTTTAAAACTCTCTCAAGGTAGTAAGCCAACAAAGGAGTGACTGCCCTAGGAATAAGCTTTGGACCAGAGCAATGTACTCCTACGTCCCCAGATTTTGCTCCAGGCACCCCCACCCTCCAACATTATATAAGGACTGGGTGTGTGTAGCTGGGAAGTGGAATGGTGGGAAGAACAGTGGGAAGGATGTTGGCAGAGATGCTCTTAGAACAACCCTGCCTCTGACTCCCGCAATCCCAGCCGACCTGTGATTAAAAGAACATCTCCCGGGGAAAAAAAAAAAAAAAAAAAAAAACATCTCCCGACCTGAGAGGCTGCTCCAAAGGAGCTGCGCTCTACGTGCATGGATGCAAATGGCCCCTCTAGCCTGGCTAGAGATTACTGAGGAACACAGCTGTAGGAAATCTTTGCTTCTGTGGCCACCGTTCCTGGACGCCTCACTTAGTCTTCAGGGGAAGGCATAAGGCTATGTGCTCCTTTAGGAGCGTATCCCAGAAATGCCCACCTCCACAGGCCTACACCCTCCTTCCCAGATTTCCCATCTCCTTTATTGCTGAGAACTGGGCACCAACAACGCATTCCATTTCCAGAGTGTCCTCTAGCTGATGACTCCTGTGTCCAGAAATAAGCTCCAAAATCAAGAAAAAGGTGACAACAAGGAAATGTAGGTTTCTATAATGATCATCCTTAGAATCCACAGTGAATAAAAGCCCAAAGCACTACTTTCAAATGCCAGTGGCTTCTCTCTAGTTGCCTCCTGTAACACTTATGACTGCTGGACTAGTATGGCCTCTTACCTGCATGGTTAAGGAAAGCACATGAGTCAATTCTCAGCTTTTGCTTTGGAAAGGGGATTTGCTAACAAGAGAGAGAAGGGGGTACTGTGGACTGAAAATGACAGGACTGTGTAAGAGGCAAATTGACATTATGCCCAATGCTCCCACCTGCTCCCACCCTCCCACTGCCATTAGACCACAAATTCAAGTTTATCCTCAGGCCCCAAGAACAGTAGAAGAATTAAAAAGCCTAAGGGAGATGCTTTCTCTTCCTTATCCCCGAGACATACCCCAAAAGCCTTAGACTCTGAGGAGTAGTAGTGGGATGCGTGAGGTCTGTATCCTAGGACTCGTAAACTAGAGGCTACTCTCCTCTTCTGTCTAAAGCTTCCCAGGGCTTTCTATGGCCTCTTGAATTCTCAGGGAAGGCTCTCTCCAGGACTAATGCACTATTGAGAGAGCAGACAGTATGGCAACTGCAGGTGGCACAAAAATAGGCACAAAGTTTGGGCAGTAGTAGTTCTTAAAGTATGGCTCAGCTACCACCTGCAGCAAATCACCTGGCACTGTGAATTCAACACTCAGGCTCTACACCAGGACAAATGAATCAGAACTGGGGGTGGGGATGGGAGTGGGGTAGTCATGAATCTGTTTTATTTATTTATTTATTTAATTTTATTTTTTTGAATTTATTTTTTTTTTTTTTTTTGAAGTAACTAAATGGTAAAACGGACATCAATGAGGAGAAAACCCATGAGGGGAAAAAAAATCAGCTTGTTAGCCACCAAATTCTATCCCTGGTAACAAGTTCACATCTGGTTAGTGGGTATTTATTATACCTTCTGGCAAAGATTAGAAAAATACAACCAAGGAATGGAACAACACTGGCAAACAGAGATAAACATTCCTTTCAGGATCCTGTGGGAGCTACTCACCTCCTCCAGACATTTCCTAAGGAGCTCCACGGCCCTCTCCCGAGAGATGGCTGAAAGAGAACACAGAGGCCATGCACTCAGGGTGTGGCCAGGAAGTCCAGCTCTCTGCCACAACTTTTACATTTCAAACTTCTTCAGGTCAGTATGTCACACAAATGGAAATGGCACCAAAAAAAAAAAAAAAATGCCTAATCTTTAGCTTGCGACAAACTTATTCCATATGCAGTGGAAGGCGCCCCAGACCCCGTACTCTGGCCGCCACCGGCCGTGGCAAATTGATTTGCTACAGAGAAGGGTAAGCATGACGGAATTCTGCTTCCCAGGGCCAGGGCCAGCCTCTAGAAGGTCCAGCAGCTTGCCTCTTTATAGCCCATCCCCCTCACCCTACACGCACCACCACCACCACCCCTTTTAGAACAGAGCTTAAATCAGTTCCATCTGCCCAGGCCAGCTGCAAATCAGGGGAAAGGAGGATAGGGCCAGAGTTTTAGTCTCATTTTCCCAGCTGGGTCTCAGTTTAACAATGGAAAGAGAATTCATGGGCAGGGCTAAGACTCTCATAAAACAGAAGCCAAAGGAACTGTCCACAAGCATGGCAAACTGGGATGACATATTATGCAGTTAGGCTTCAGGGGTGGTTAGTCGTGGTTTCGGTGGGCAAGTCAGCTGCATTACTGACAGATGCCAAATCAAGAAACAGTCACTAATAGGTCAGGCTAATTCTTTTCAGGATGTGGCCTAGACCTCTGTCATGGCTAAGGTTGAGTGAGAGGGCAGCACCAAAAAAGACTGGAGAAGCCAGATTTCTCCTGTACTGACAGGGAAGAATGGAACTTAAGGAAAGAAATGGCTCCCTGTGCTGCACATACAGCCTGTAAGAGCGAAAAATCCCAAGTGCCTATTGCTCACAGTGGCTAAAGTCAAGCTTAGGATTGGAATCAGAAGATACAAGTTATGAGCACAAAAGCATCCCTGTGCTGGAAGCTTTGCCAAGCTAACATTTCACTGACAAGTAGAAAGCCAGCTTTTTCTTACAGGCTGAGCAGCCATTAGGTGATGAGAACCAAGGGAAGGGCCCAGGTTGTGGCCTTCGAAAGCATTACCGTTCAAGCAAAGAAATCCTCAGTTGTCATGCTGGGGAACCTGTTCTTCCTCACAAGCTCAAAACAAACATACAAATCATTTGGTTTACTCTCTCATTCTTTATAGCTGAGATGGTAATAAGCATCTTGGCAGGACAAAATGAGTTAAAAAATTGAAAAATTTAAAAAAAAAAAACTGAAAAATTAGTTTTACTACTCCAACACTCTTTAAAACAAACAAAAAAACCCCAGCTCTGGACACCAACAGTATCTCTTTTTGTCTGGCAAAAAAGGGATTTTTACTAGCCTTTTAATAATCCTACTGACCTGCAGGCGAGAACAGCTTCCACAAGGTACCTGGATGTGCTTCCTAAGATCCATGCGCTATTCAAACCCTGACCACCCAACTCCAAGGGGTAGTGTACAAAACCGGGAAGCAACTCAGGACGGGACTCTGCTACTACTCCCTACCTGGAGTGCGAGGACTTACTTGGTGTGTAGTATCGGTCCAGGATACTGAGAGTCAGGAAAGCACCATAGCCATGGGCTGCAAAAGGGGCCTTGGCCAAGGCTGCCAAGTAGTCCATGTAGTAGAGCGCTGGACCCTCATGCTCATCGTAGCCAGCCAGGAGGAGGTTGACATGATACGGGGTCTGCGAAAGAAAGACACGGTCAAAGCAATGACACCAACATCCCTTTCTGTGACAAAGGGAACATTCCCATTATTGATGAGTAAGAAAACAGCAGTAGCTAAGCAAGTCATGATGAAAGTAAAAATTGAGGGGAATTTAAAGGCCCAAGAGTGTGGTAAGAGAGGTTGGGAGGTTGGCTTTTTTTTCTCTGGAGAGCTTTGAGAGCACTTAGAGGTATTCAAAAAAAACTGCTTTCTTCTTAAAGCCTATGAAAGCATTTCTTTTTTTTTTTTTGCATCAAGAATTTATTTTTTTTTATTTTTTTATTTTTTATTTATTTTTTATTGGTGTTCAATTTACTAACATACAGAATAACCCCCAGTGCCCGTCACCCATTCACTCCCACCCCCCGCCCTCCTCCCCTTCCAACACCCCTAGTTCGTTTCCCAGAGTTAGCAGTCTTTACGTTCTGTCTCCCTTTCTGATATTTCCCACACATTTCTTCCCCCTTCCCTTATATTCCCTTTCACTATTATTTATATTCCCCAAATGAATGAGAACATATAATGTTTGTCCTTCTCCGACTGGCTTACTTCACTCAGCATAATACCCTCCAGTTCCATCCACGTTGAAGCAAATGGCGGGTATTTGTCATTTCTAATAGCTGAGTAATATTCCATTGTATACATAAACCACATCTTCTTTATCCATTCATCTTTCGTTGGACACCGAGGCTCCTTCCACAGTTTGGCTATCATGGCCATTGCTGCTATAAACATCGGGGTGCAGGTATCCCGGCGTATGAAAGCATTTCAAAGGCAAAGCATCGTTGCTCTTATATCTTTCCTAATTGCTGAAACCAACACACACAGTTCTGAGAGTGTCAGGCCACAGACTAAGAAAGCAGCAACCCAATTACCTCTTCCAAAATAAACAAGTTCAGTCTGGGCACCAAAATCTCAAGTGGTAGACTGTATGCCCCAGTATTAAAGAAACAACTCTTGGGGTGCAAAAGGACAGTAGGTCTCAAAAATTTAAGTCAAATCACTATACATTTTTTTTTTTTTTTTTTTAGTTTTTAAAAAAATTTTAAGTAGGCTCCACACCTAATGAGGGGCTTGAATTCACAACCCCTACCTAGATCAAGAGTCAGCCAGCCAGGTATCCTTCAAATCACTAAACTTTTAATGCAGGGAGTAATAATGGAAGTCCATAAATATGTTAGACTGTGGCAAGAGTAATACTAGGAGAACCGTAGATTTAAGTGAAATGCTAGTAATATTTTTCTCATGTAACAAGGCTCTCCTAAGGTAACTAAAAGGTAACTTATATCAATGAGACAAATACAAGGTAATAACAGGTGTCCTTTCTTTGCATTACCAGCAAATCTCATGCAAATTTCTACAAAGAACCTTGACTAAGTCTGCCTTGCTCTTCATCTCCAAATGGATGATTTTTTTTTTTCTAAACCAGCTATTTACCATGTTAAAGTCAGCCTGTCTATGCCCCTAGGCATCAGTGGTGAGATTCCCATTTTAATGGCTTTCTTTTTCTCTGTAAAATGTGTTTTTGTCTTACATTTGCTCCAGTGGGTAGTGAGGCTCTGCTTAAGGCTATGTGCCCATTCTTAAATTTATATATTCAATTAAATTCACATTAAATGAAACAATATATTTACACACCCTTTTATAGACCATAAAGAAGTCAGAGCTAGTGACACTGTACATTCCTTTAACAATGATTAACATGGGCACTAGGAAGCTTGAAGAAACAGATGTTAGAGGAACACAGGAAAACATCATATGCTACTTGGAACTCCAAGCCAGTTATCCTAGTAACATTTCCTAAAGACTACAGAATAGCCCTAAACTGCAAACAAGTTTCTGCCTCGGGAATAAGATGGTGGACAGGCTGAGAGGAGGAAGAACTGACCAGCAACAGTCAAGACTTAATTGACGAATTATTGAAAATAATTACCTGCCTGCCTAGTGGGCAGCTTGCTACACTCCGCCAGCCTCCAGGCTCCACACTCTCCGCCACATTCTGCAACTATGTTCTTAGTAAGTCTGATCTTAGACAAGACATTTAACCCCTATGAGTTTTTATTTCCTTATGTGTAAAACTGGGTTAATTAATCCTTCCCCTTTCCATTTTCCAGGGGGTATTGTGAGAAAAAATAATAGAGGTGAGGCATCCTAAACTCTGGAAGAAAAGATGCTGCCTAGGGATCCCTGGGTGGCACAGTGGTTTAGCGCCTGCCTTTGGCCCAGGGTGCGATCCTGGAGACCCGGGATCAAATCCCACGTCGGGCTCCCGGTGCATGGAGCCTGTTTCTCCATCTGCCTGTGTCTCTGCCTCTCTCTCTATCATAAATAAATAAAAATTAAAAAAAAAAAGATGCTGCCTAAATCTCCCTATATTAGCCATACCCCAGTCTCCTTTTAGTAGCTTACCACTTTAAACAACAAAGACAAAACTGTTTAAATTAGCTAAAGATAAAAATATATATCTAATAGAATTTTTTCTAAGTGTGAAAACAGTCCTGTAAAATCAGGCCGACATAGAATACCTTCGTGTTGTTATGATTCAAAGTGGAACAGCAAAGAGGAAACAGAGAGAAGGAAAGTGGGGGCAGGGGAGAGACAGACGGCTGAGATGCGGATTCTAGCATCTCAGCAAATCCAAGAAATTTCATAATAAAGTCTCTTACCTATTTATTTATTTATTTATTTATTTAACACAATAGCTTTTTTTTTTTAATTTTTATTTATTTATGATAGAGAGAGAGAGAGAGAGGCAGAGACACAGGCAGAGGGAGAAGCAGGCTCCATGCACCGGGAGCCCGACGTGGGATTCAATCCCAGGTCTCCAGGATCGCGCCCTGGGCCAAAGGCAGGCGCTAAACCGCTACACCACCCAGGGATCCCTCTTACCTATTTAAAAACAAAAAAAAGGTTCATCTTTTTCTTAAGAGGCTAACTACTATTCTTCATTCTCAGGCCAAAATACCCACTGTACAGTCAACCAGAACAATTTTATCAAGTTGTAACGGTGAGTTAAGGATGCACTCAGCTACCCAAAGAAGTCTAAGCAACGGAACTCAGATATGCTCTGTCTCCAGGGAGGATCCTGCCCATCCTATGAGACTGCACTGTGTTTAAAACATGGGATTTTAAAAGCCACCACCAAAAGATTTTACATGAAACTGTATCAATGGAACTTCAAAAGCAAACTGTACTGCCAAACTGGTCTATATAATATCATTTATTTATGCTGAAGCATCTGATACACTCATCAAAGTTGGTATTCAGAAGCCACAACACGTGGTAGAGAAGAAAAGTCACAAATTATTGTGTGACTTTGAATTACCAACTTTTGCAAGTGTGAGATGCTCAAGCATAAATAAATGGTGTTATCTAGACTAATTAAATCAATACATCTGTGTAACAACTTGCAGTTTCTGAAATTCTGACAATGCTCCATCAAAGATCCCTGGCTCACACTAGTTTTTTTTTTTTTTTTTTTTAAATTTCAAATAAAGTCTTGTATACTGTCACTCTTGCTCCTCTCAGAATCACGGTGTTCAAAGTGACAAAGCCATAGTTATGGGTTTCTTGACTGTTATAGTCCCTCATATTGATTCCTCACCACTTTCCTGGAATGAGACAATTTCCAAGCACTTCAATTTTGTGCTATTCTGACAGCATACACAGTGTGTGACTACTGGTGGTGTGTTTAGGTAAATTCTTACCTGTAAGCTACAACTCACCTATTCAAATATTTATGTCAATTCTAAGCTCCACGAAGGCAGGATTATGTATGATTTGTTCAATGATATACAAGCATATAATACACGCTCAATAAGTATTTGAATGAGTAATAATCATACCAGAAAGCATTACACGTTTTAATTTATATGTAGCTACTGCCTAGGTATCACAAGATGATGAGGAAAATCACTAGACAAATGTCATAAAGTAGTACTAGGTCTTATTTCCAAGAATTTACTCATGTTTATGGAGGGCCAGCTCTCTCTGAATGTACATACATTGTTGCTTTTTGCTAGACTCCTGGGTCCTTCTATTTCTACCTCCCTTTAGACATGGTTGCTAAGTAAAGAAAAAATGAGGCTACAGGTTAGGCACTTAGAATTCAACGAAGCAGAGAACAATAGCATAAATAAGTATCTTTGGAAGAAACAGATGGCTTACACTGTACAGTTAGACCTGAGTTCGAAATCTGGCTGTCTTACCAATCAATGTGTGGCTTTAGAAAAGCTAGTCACTTCTCTGAATCTTAGTGTCCTCATTAAAAACATGGGCTAGGGGCAGCCCCCGGTGGCGCAGCGGTTTAGCGCCGCCTGCAGCCCAGGGTGTGATCCTGGGGACCCTGGAGTGAGTCCCACATCGGGCTCTCTGTATGATGCCTGCTTCTCCCTCTGCCTGTGTCTCTGCCTCTCTCTCTATGAATAAATAAATAAATCTTAAAAAATAAATAAATAAAAAATAAAAACATGGGCTAATACCTACACAAAAGAGCTACAGTGAAGATTCAAAGAGATCATGCATATAAACAATAAGCATAGTGCCAAGACACAGTAAACACTCAATAAATACTAAAATTATTACTAGAGAAACACAATCATCTATGAAGTTCATGGTGTCCATGAAATACAGAGGGCAAGTACTCAGGAGAAGCCCACTTACTCCTAGCACTGAAATACAATTTCTCATAGGTGTCTTCAAAAGGGGACACAGAGAGATGTTAGTAACAAGTGCCCAGCACACTGCCGGACACATGGCAGAAATGCCGTGAATGACAGTTTCCTTCCCTCCGCTTCCCTGACTTGTTTCAGAGGCCTCAAGGTGATTGTATTCACTGTTGAAGACATTCACAAACATCTTAACTTAGAGCATATCCACTTCACAGTCAACCAACCCTAACCTATCTTGAGATTGACACAGGCTTGGAGACTTAAGAGATTTTCTGGAAGTCTGAAAAAATAAAAACAAAAACAAACCCCACATGCAGACTTGGAGAGTTAAGTACCATTTATTTATTAAGTACTTTCATGCTGTTTCTGCTGATATAAATATATCCATCTGAGTGCCAAGACTCACTTTCTACTTATTTTTTCATCAATTCCTTTCTATCCCATGATTAGCTTTACCTGTGAGAATCTGCCAATTATTCTGGGGAAATGGAAACACTAATCACTCATGACAGATTTGCTGGGAAACCTCTATCCTTTATAAAGTAGTTCTTGTTCTGTGCATGATATAATCGACTCTTTGGTTGTCACCACTATTCTAATTATTTAGATAGCAAGTCTAGGTAATAAAACAAAGTTATGAGGTCCCCAAGGCAAGAACCGTATCTTGAATGTCAAGGCATCTTTCACAACAAAGGGTAGGACCAAATATTATATACAATTCTGAACTAAACATCCAGATGACCAATAAATGAATCCAAACATTTAGATGAGACATTCTCTGCCCGATAGCCCTGAGGATTATCGTCAACCGTTTGCAGTGTAAACACCAGAATACTTAGTTTTAAAGATATATCTATCTAATTGACAAAGAAAAAAATTTTAATGAACCGTCCTAGTAATTCAAAATGAATTTTAGCTTCTAAAACAAAGTACTGCCAAAATTTTGCCTCTGTTTACAAGTGTAAGGGGGAATGCTAAAAAATGTGCTCTTTTCCTCCCTTAAAAAAATATATGAGGGGGACACCTGTGTGGCTCAGCAGTGGAGCGTCTGCCTTTGGCTCAGGGTGTGATCCCGGAATCCCAGGATCGAGTCCCCATTGGGCTCCCTGCATGGAGCCTGCTTCTCCGTCTGCCTTTGTCTCTGCCTCTGTCTCTGCCTCTGTCTCTCATGAATTTACACACACACACACACACACACACACACACACGAGGGGCACCTGGGTGGCTCAGTTAGGCATCCAACTCTTGATTTTGGCTAAGGTCATGATCCCAGGGTTGTGAGATTGAGACCAGCAACAGGCTCTACAATATGGGAGGAGCCTGCTTAAGATTCAGTCTCTCCCTCTCCTTTTACTCCCTCTCCCACAATACATGATATAAGGTTATTTTTAAATGGAGAGCTTTAAAGTCATTTTGAGATTTCTTCACCTATACGACAGGGACAATAATAATAAAGTGCCCATTACAAATGCCTGTTAGATAGTAATACAGAGTAGTTATTATGACCATAATCAGCACCGTCACTTTCAGGATCTGACTGCATTAATAAGATCAAGATGTCCCACAAAGAACCAATCAAATCACACACACCCTTTATTGGGTTGCGAAAAGGGATAAAATTTAAGCTAGGGAAATTAACCAATAAGCACATCTCTTGTGCACTTCTCCCTGGGACTGAAATGGACTTCCTAAGTACCCAAGTCCGGCAGAACTGAGCTCTGTTTCACTGTGCATATGGAGGGGTGGGGGGTGTACATGGTACACACAAGCAAACTTCCCTCAAGTTAGGTGGAGCATTTCCAGCCTTCCAACTCTGGTACATACAACTCCTCGTATATTCCCTCTCTCATGAAAAAGAAACACTGTAGTGATTAAGAAAAGTGTGAAATTCCATAAATTTTACAGCTAAAGAGAACAGTTGTGATAAATACACAGAAACAACAAAATCAGCGACGAGAGTCTGGGCGGTGACAAGCAGCGGTGTGACATCTGGCGGAAGCCAAAGTCACAGCAAGGGGGAGAGAGGTGGGCGTGAGGAAGCATCCTGCCGAGCGTGGACACAGAAAAAGAGAGGAATTGACAGTCTTCCTTTGGAGCCAGGCCAGCCTTTGCCACCTCTAATTGAATAGGATGATGTCGCTATGAGTGAGGTGCTCTGGAGGTGCAGTTTCTTTTGCACTGTGCTGTACCCTGGAACATTACACAGTGTGTAAAGCATATTTCCATTCCTGGAGTGATCTGGAAGGAGATGCAGAACTACCAATAGGACAAAGGAGTCTGTCTAGTGATGACAGTGTTTTAATCAATAGACTTCTAAATAAACTAAACAGAGACTGGGTTTTATTTTATTTTATTTATTTTAAACAGAGACTAGGTTTTAAAGGGACAGTGCATGCTAATTTCTTTTACCCCATCAACTGTCAAAGCTTCCTAAAAATCTCATCTTTGGCATTGAGAGTATTTCACAAAAATGCCATCTATAGAGTTGAAGAAAGCTCAACTAGTCTGCCCAACATCCCTTTTACAAATGTGAGGACTCAAGTTTAAAGAAGAGACAGTGATGTGCCCTAAGCCACACAGCTAGTTAGTGTCAGGACCAGAGTTTAGGCTTTCTGATTCCAAGCTTGCATGCTTTTCTAGGAAACCATGCTGCCTCCACAAAATGGAAATTAGTGTGAAAATACGATTCAATATGTAAATGTCAGTTTCACACTCAAATATTTCAGAATATACTATTTTGCATACCAGTATCTATTGCTATTTCATGTATCACATCTTACAAGACCAATAATACTTTTAAGTTTTATTATTTTTTAAAGATTTTATTTATTTATTCATGAGAGACAGAGAGAGAGAGAGAGAGAGAGAGAGAGAGGCAGAGACACAGGCAGAGGGAGAAGCAGGCTCCATGCTGGGAGCCTAATGTGGGACTCAATCCTGGGACTCCAGGATCACGCCCTGGGCCGAAGGCAGGCATTAAACCACTGAGCCACCCAGGGATCCCCAAGTTTTAAAGAGATAAATTTAATGTTGGACCGCACAGCTCCCCTATAGGGTCTGAAACTATATAAAACATGTAATAAGTACTCAATAAGCACCTGTGATAAGCAGATATCGATACCATAAATGCTTTGCCAATGCCCAATTTTACAAATTCATTAATAAACAAAATGGATCAGTTATCATTTTCTTATACTAATGCTCTGAACTCTGAATCAAGAGCTTGTTTCCAATCATCAATAGAATTCACTAGCTACTTGCTTTGCATGGGTTTGATGGAATAATTGTGAAATTTCAGTATCGGGGCACCTGAGTGGCTGGGTTGAGTACCCAACTCTTGATTTCCGCTCTAGTCATGATCTCAAGGTCATGGGATTGAGCCCTACATCAGGCTCCATGCTCAGTGGGGAGTCTGCTTGAGATTCTCACTCTCCCTCTGTCCCTTCCCCACTAGCATGCTTGCTCGCTCGCTCTCTAAAATGATAAATAAACTTGAAATTTCAATGTCAATTTTGCCATTTTATTTAAAAGACTCTGTACTTATGTTGGAATTGCACTGTTCACTATATAAAGACTAAAAAAAAATCTCAGAGATTTCAGCAACTTCTGTCTTCACAACCTATGAACCTTTTCTAGCTCTAAAAGACTGTGGCTCTATGGATGGGGCTGGGGAAGATCTACCCATACTGCCCAAACAATATAGTTCATGTGTATTCTGACTTTAATCCTCTGCAACACAGTCCTTTTTAAGGAAATCCATCAATCTCTTTAACAACAATGCTAATTATGCCTTAAGTATAAACGTACACAATTTATAAAAGGCTTTAACCAAATCCTGCAAGAGCTGAGACCAGAACACAGAGTTATTATGAAATGGGCAGATATTCCAGCCAACTTTGCTTTTGCATTTGAAATGGGATTATAGGGCAGTCCCGGTGGTGCAGCGGTTTAGCACCGCCTGCAGCCCAGGGCGTGATCCTGGAGACCTGGGATCGAGTCCCACATCAGGTTCTCTGCATGGAGCCTGCTTCTCCCTCTGCCTGCGTCTCTGCGTCTCTCTCTGCATCTCTATGAATACATAAATAAAATCTTAGACAAAAATGAAATGGGATTATATTTTATTATTATTTTTAAGTAATCTCTGTATCTATACCTAACATGGGGCTTGAACTCACAACCACAAGATCAAGAGCTGCATGCTCTACTAACTGAGCCAGCCAGGGGCCCCTTTATTCTAAACTTAATAGATGTTACTTACTGAGCATTTACTATGTGAAAAGCATTATGGCAGGTGATGAAAATGGAAGCCTGGTTGTGGAAAGAGCTCATAAAATAGACAGGGATAGGAGGATTCCAGATGAAGGAAACAGTACATGTGAAGGTAAAACAACATGGAGGACATGGACTGTGTGGGTACTGGTGATGATGGGAACATGTATGCTGAGTGAATTAGGTGATTTTAGCAGGAAGCAGAAGACCTGGGGTGGTGCTGTCATTGGCTTCCTAAAGAATATGAACTTCAGCATATCAATCAAAGAGGATCCGGTGAAAACCACTCCTATCCCCCTGCTGGGCCAAGCCTTTTTCATGTCACAGGACACTCCAGAAGTGGTAGGGATAGAGGGGGAGAAATGGAATATGAACTTTAGTTAGAAGGTAGAACTGACAGGTATTAATACCTAATAGAACAGAAAATGAAGGAGAAAGAGGCGTTAAGTAGGCTCTCAGTAAGGGGAAAGAAGGTAGAGCAAACATAAAAAACTCAATTTGGATCCTATGAGCTTATTCGGTTGAGCTGTCCAGAGGCAGCTGGAAAGAGAAAAGAGTATACAATCCAAATCAGGATTTGATTTGAATGAAGAGCCAGCTAGTTGGGATGTTTTTCATTTCCACAAACACTCATTCCTGTATTCATATGTGGAAGAAAGTGACCCATTACAACAGGACACCAGAGCAGAGCCATTCCTAGGCTGCCATGAGACCACCAAGAAACTGAGGGTGACGTGTGTTTGGGGGGTGGGGAATACAGAGAAAGCTTCCCTGGAAAACTGAGTCTTAACTATTAAAAGCTAGCCATCTGGAGATGTGGAGGTACATTCAGGCGTGAATGCCTGGTAAACAGGCAGAGTCAGCAAAAGCAAAGAGACAAGAAAGAACACACAGCAGACTGGGGAGTGTGAACGACTGGACATAAAGTGGAGAAAGTGAGTGTGACAGGGGTGAGGCAGGTCTGGAGAGACCAGGCAAACAGTAGATGGCGACTGATGAGCAGAGGCTGATCTCAAAGACTGCACTAAGTTTGGGGAGACATTCTGGGGAGTTGGGAAGAAACTGGACTTTCAAAATCACAAGCTGGGACCAGCTCTGTTATCCACTTTGAGGGCAGGGAAAAAGGAGGTATGAAGTTGGAAGCTGTAAACAGTCTTGGCCTAATCCTGCGACTGAAAAAAAGTAGGGAGTTTAAACTGATCAGGATCAGAATATTATCTGAGCTTCACAACAAGGAAGCTAAATTAAACGGACTGCTTGACTTGCCTTGTTTTCTCTTGTTTCGGATACATTTATCTTTGTAGCACTAAAAAACAAAATGGCCCATGTTTACAGAGTCTCACACTAACTTGAAAAATATAGAAACAAGCAAACCTCTGATCTTTAGAGGCCCAAGACAAAAGCAGCATTATCCTGAAAATGAGACTAACCAAAATTTCCCTTTCTCTTTTCTCCACCGTAGGTCCTTCTCTGGAAGTCTACTTGGTGTATCTGTTTGATGCTGGCATGTGAAATCATCCTAATATAAGAACTGTCCTCACTTTCCTTTTATAATGATTAGCTCGTGTCAAATGTTTTGCTTACCACACTGGCAGCAATCCTTACAACGGCTGAGTTCTTGAACTTAAGATCGGCAATGTTATTGCAATTACAACCAAGATGTTAAACTTTAAAAGCAAACATCTTTTAAATTATTTGAATAAACTATGATTTTAAATGCTATAAGTCAGAAGATAGGGATGTATTTTTGTGAAAAAAGCAATGAAGACCCAAGATCAAATGCAGCTTTATCATTTTACATTTGTTACTTGAGTTGTCATTTGGTCCTGGAGCTGCCAAGTGCCCCATCTGAATATGGGGATAGGATTGCTTGCCTGACAGCTGTGAGGAATAAAGAATGCTAGTCTCTCTTAAAGTTCCTGAAAGAAGGCCTAGTAAGTAGTAGGTGCCCAAATAATGTCAACTGAATCTGAAACTAAGGAGCAAAAAATTTGAATATTGTGCATATTTCAATTTTTAACAAAACTAGATTTTAAAGGTCCCCTTCAAGAATTCCAAAATTTCTGTAAATTTTACTTCTCTAAAGCCATCACTAACCCCAAGTTTGAACAGTTCTCCTGTTAAAGTTGTAATCTTACCGTAATTAGAACTTTAGAAATTTAATGAGTTGAAATGCAACATGGCACAGATGCCTTATTATACCAACTAGTTAACACGGTATTTGTTTTCTACATTAATTTTACTTGCTAATCAAAAATACTGCTTTCTCCTAAATAACATCAAAATAAAATTGCTGATTGTGCAATGGTAAAACCAACACCACCATGTCTGCAACAAGACCACTTGAACTTTTTTCATGAGCTGGCAGTTTCCAGGGAAAATTTAAGATCCCATATACCTTTAAGCCAGTTCTCAAAAAATTAAGTGCAGAAGCCATGCCTTGTATACTACAAGGCAAATATTAGGTTGTACATACTAAGCATACCCATGAGTATCTATGAATATTGAACATCAGAGCTGATTCACCTTCCCGAGTCAATAAGTAAGTCTGCTAGAAAAGATACTTAGGACTATATATGACTGTGTATGTTTCTGGATGTCCACAGCAATCAGATATAGAACACTAAGGAAACCGTGTTTATGAGCCCCTCTATTAGAACACAGTGCTCCCCATTAGCAGCCTATGTTCAACACAAGATAGTCTTACCTCTTCAATTGACATAGAAGCTCCTCATTGGTCTCCCTGCTTTTCTCTTCTTTCCCCAAACACTTCACCAAAGAGGAGACAATGGTCTAACCAAATCTTATCTGATTATGCTAACTCCCCCTCTTAGTCAACAAGCTTCCAGAGAGCCCCACTGCTTTAGCAAAAAGCTTTTTCATCAGTGTTCATAACATGGACTACCTCTCTAGTTTCGATCTCTTCCATTCCCCTGAAAATCTCAGCCATATTTAACAAACTATTTAGATTGTGGATTTTACATATGTAGAACACGTTGTAAAAGCTAAATAGAGATAGGTATTTATATATGTTTTTCAATCAATAGAGCCCTAATTTGTATACAGTACAAATTGTATACTAGTTAAAACAGAAAATTAGGAGGAGACTTAGAGAACTCTGTCCTTGTCCCAAACATCATTAGAAAAACCCTGTGCCTCACTTAACACACTCCCTTACACAACTCTCTGGTGGTCTGTGCTTCTGGTTTTCCTTTTTGCTTTACCTTTGCCTTAATGACCGCTGGTCCTTTAAGGCTCAGGTTAGGTTCTGTTCCCAGAGCACCGATCTAACTGTATAGCCATTGTGGCACTTGTCCCTCTGCAGTGCAATTTCTCCATCTAAAGGCACTCACTGAGCTCTGCACCTGTTTCCCCAGCCCCAAGGACAATGCAGGCAGATTTACTGAATGAATGATTATCAGCACCAGTGGGACTTCTCAGCTATGGAAAACTACACGTTAGGAGGCATCAGAACGGCAATATAGAGTTTCAGCAGGTTATTTTAGTTTATAAAGATTCAGATATCATTATTTCCTCTCCCTGCCTTTTTTCTTTCCAATCTAGTTAATCCTATTTGTTCTACCGTCTACACTCCAAAGCAATGGTAAATTTGAACTTCTTTTCTTCAATTTTTTTTTTCTTCAATTTTTTAAATAAATATTTTATTCATGAGACATACAGAGAGGGAGAGACACAGGCAGAGGGAGACGCAGGTTCCCTGTTGGAGCCCAATGCGGAACTCAGTCTCAGGACCCCAGTATCACATCCTGAGCCAAAGGCAGACGCTCACCGAGACACCCAGGTGCCCCTTCTTTAACTTTTCAAAAAATGTGTTATGCTTTCTTGCCCTTTTACCCTTTTTATTTGCTTAAACTTTTTTTGTGCACACATAAAGGTGCATACAATATACATACATAGCTTAATGAATAAAATGA
Organism: Canis aureus; assembly: GCF_053574225.1. Lineage (NCBI taxonomy): Eukaryota > Metazoa > Chordata > Mammalia > Carnivora > Canidae > Canis > Canis aureus. The sequence goes on along the minus strand of NC_135623.1, from coordinate 13,158,084 downwards.
TTATACGTGTAACTACCTTCTAGATTGAGAAATAGAACAGTCAACTCCTTCCCCCTTCAAAAATGTCCCACTGTCCTTCACTTTAGATCACTTTTTGGGGAGAGTATAGGAAAATCTCACAGAATTTTTGGCATTAGCCCCTGAATTCACATGCCTGAGTGATCCTGGGCCAGGCCAAAAAAAAAAGAGACACCAGGTTGAATCACATATTGTACACCTGAAACTAATATAACACCATATGCGAACTATACTGGAATTAAAATTTAAAAATAAAACAAGCATTAGAGATTGGGACGGGCACAGGAAGAGGCATCAAGATGTCAGAGTATATGTGTACTTGTATCTGTGAGCATGTGTGAGGAAATGCCCACACACACCACGTTTGAAGCAATCCTAAAAGGTAGGATAAACCTGTACTTCTAGTGGTAAATATTTTCAAAACAAAAGCATGTTTTTACTAAGCAGACACAGTACTCTGCTGCTCCTGCCTTAAACCATACCTTAATAGGAAACCGTGTAATTTTCACTACACAAGTTTCAAAAACAGTATGAATTTACTGTCAAAAACAAAACAGTATCAATTACCTTCAACCCCATTGTGAGAAGGAAAGATGCTCTAAGGTACAAGGTGGCATTACGGGGTTGCATGATCCCGGCTACCCAATAAGCTCATTCCTTTCAACCAGAACGGGGTTCTCTCAGCTCACAGCAGGCATCCACAGGGTAGCACAGATATGCTCTCTGAGTGAGAAAGCAACACCTTCTCACATACAACCCCCTGGAGAGAGATGGGGAGTGGGAGGGAGGAGGGCTTTACACCTGCGAACTCCTAATTCCATCAGCACTAGGGCTGGGAAAAACAGCACATATTTAAAAAAAAAAAAAAAAAAAAAAAAGAAGGATTCCTGATAAAGCCAGTCACTTTCAAAGAAGGATCTTCTTAAACCATTTTTTCTTAGAAAATGAGTAAGTGTAATGATTCAACATATAGGTCTTTGTCTTCCTAATGGACTTAGTCAAACCCTAATGACTGCGTAAGTAAAGTGCTTTATTTAAAGGGCAGCTGTCAGAAGTCTTATTCTTCTTGGTAGGAAAACACTATAAGCACAAAGTGTCACATTAAGTCATCTCAACTTTAAGGCATATCTGTCACTGGGCCGTTAGATAATCAAAATGACCACTAAAAATAGAACAGAGCTATCTCCAATGGGACAGACATAAGCCACCTCAATCCTCAGCAACTCCTGTGAGATGTGACCTGGGATGCACATGTGTTTTGCATACCACTGAATATCCATCTAAAGGTAGCCATATGTTTTCAGTTTTTATTGTATGTCCTGTTCAGGCTAGGAAACAAAGTAATCAACAGACATATAACTCTGGGCCCATCATGAAAATCTAGTTAGCTGACTAGCTGCCTGGGGTCTGGGGGGAAAGAACTGTTCTCCAGGTCTAAATGGACTGCTGCTCGCACTGAAATTCCATGAGTTTCATGATGAACCTCTTGATTTTTTTTTTTTTTCCAATTTCCTCATCACCAAAAGCCAGCCAGCTTTGTCTGTCAAGATGCCCAGGCTGTGTGGCAGTGGTGTCAAAGGCTGCCATTTGCTTGAAGGCACTGCCATCTGTGGCAGCAAAACATTTTGTCTCCGGAAAATAAACACATCTGCCTTTGCCAGTGTCCTCCCACTGTGTCGCCCATCTGGAGCAGGTGAGCTGGAAGGCAAGACTAGGCATGGGTGAGACGGAGGTGAACAGGGGAGACACGGCCTCAAGGGAGATGGCACATGGAGGAAGAAGGTAATGCTGTGTCATGTCACATCCTGCTAACCCCATTTGACAAAAAGCATGTGAAATTACCCTTGTTAGGGATATTTTAATCATATGTAACAAATGGTTAATCGTGTTTAGAGGACAAGACCTGCAAAGCCAAGGTTTCACCAGGGCCATCTGCTCACCATGTCACATGACCTCACTGATACCAATAAACAGATGATGTCTTTGTGACACCCACCAAAGGCAAGAGGACAATAACTCTAGGGGTCAGATTAGAGGCTCAAAGCAACCAGGATTCTTCTAGGACACACTATACATGCCTACTATAAGCCAGATGTAACACACTCAAATTCAGGCCAGGGTTTTGGGACAAGTCATGGTCACTTCTAGAAATGACTAATACTTGAAATTCTTTCTGACATATTGTTTCCCTGAAAAAATGAATTTAAGTCTGGTTATGGTCTTGACATTAGATCTTTAAGTTATACCATTTGGAGTCTAGAAGATACTATTAAATTTCCAATCAAATTCCTTCTTTATCCCAAGGTTTTTTTCAATTCTCTCTCAGGGAAGCTAGTACTAAACCTTCTGAAACAGAGCTCTTTCAATTACACCACTGGTTTTCAAACTTTGGTGGGAAGGGGACAGCAAAGCTGCTTTTTTCAAATAAAATTTTACATGGAACCTCAACATATAAAATAAATAATAGTGCTGATCTATGTGAAGCAGAGCTAAAGTTTTACCATACTGGTCTTCCTTGGTGACTTTCCTGAGGCAGCTTCAGGAATCTGTGATCCTGGAGCCCCGGGATCGAGTCCCACGTCGGGCTCCCGGCATGGAGCCTGCTTCTCCTCCTGCCTGTGTCTCTGCCCCCCTCTCTCTTTCTATGTCTATCATGAATAAATAAATAAAATCTTTTTAAAAAATTATGTTATTATCCACCCAGATCTCCATTTTGCGTATGTAGAAACAGATATGAACCAGCCAAATCCGGTATCTTTGGGGAATGTGGAGTTTCATGGCAAGGTTTAGAGTAGAACACTGCCCTCTTTGGTATGTAATCTTCAGGGCTTTACTTGTTGGCCATAGTGTTCTCATAGAACCTTTTCTGCCAAGTACTTGGTAAGCCTTTGGTAATTTATCTTTTTATAGGGCTATATTTGTTAATATTTAGCACCTAAAAAATAGAAGTAAAATATATCAGCCAGCCTAGCATAGTGGTTTTCAAACTCTGTTCCATGAAGCTGCCTCAGGAAAGTCACCAAGGAAGACCAGTATGGTAAAACTTTAGCTCTGCTTCACATAGATCAGCACTATTATTTATTTTATATGTTGAGGTTCCATGTAAAATTTTATTTGAAAAAAGCAGCTTTGCTGTTCCCTTCCCACCAAAGTTTGAAAACCAGTGGTGTAATTGAAAGAGCTCTGTTTCAGAAGGTTTAGTACTAGCTTCCATGCCGGGAGCCCGACGTGGGACTCGATCCCGGGGCTCCAGGATCACGCCCTGGGCCAAAGGCAGGCACTAAACTGCTGAGCCACCTAGGGATCCCCGGATAATAACATAGTTTTAGGGCATTCAAATACTACACCAAATATGCCACCTAATTAATTTCAAGCAAGAAACAGTCCCATTAACTTATCACTCCTCTTCTATAGTCCATTAATCAAATCATAAAGAGAACTTAAATAAGCATCATTGCAAACTATGCTTATAAGCCATTACAAAATTTTCAAAATAATCCTATTAAAAATCCAACTAGTTGGACAGCCTGGATGGCTCAGCAGTTTAGCGCTGCCTTCAGCCCAGGGCATGATCCTGGAGACCTGGGATTGAGTCCCACATCGGGCTCCCTGCACGGACCCTGCTTCTCTCCCTCTCCCTGTGTCTCTGCCTCTCGTTCTGTCATGAATAAATAAAATCTTTAAAAAATAAAAAACAAAAATTTTTAATGAAGGGCACCTGGGTGGCTCAGTTGGTTAAGTGTCTGCCTTCAGCTCAGGTCATGATCTCTGGGTCCAGGGACGGTACCAGCATCAGGTACCCTACTCAGCAAGGAGTCTGCTTCCCCCGCCCCTCCCCCCATGCTCATACACACACTCTCTCAAATAAATCAATAAAATCTTTAAAAACATTTATTTTAATGAAATTCCCTTCCAGTATATAAATATACAATAACATTTTCAGTGGTATCTATGGACCAACTAGATGACATTCACTCAGCAAATATTTACTAAACACCTACAATGAGTACCTATTTATATGTTACCCACATAATCCTATATGGAGATTTTTTTTTTTTAAGATTTCATTATTTGAAAAAAGAAAAGATTTCATTATTTGAGAGAGAGAGAGAGAATGAGAATGTGTGTGTGCGTGCATGGGAGCTGGGGCGGGTGGTAAAGGGAGAGGAGAGAATCCCAAGCAGACTTCACACAGAGCATGGAGCTGGATACAGGGCCTGACCTCAGACTTCATGACCCCCAAGATTATGATTAGAGCCCAAATCAAGAATTAGATGCTCAACCAATTGAACCACTCAGTGCCCCCCTATATGGAGATCTTGACATTTTAATAAAACTGGAAATTTTATGCTTCCCCAAATGCACATATTTGTACCACTAGTCCAGTAAAGTAAGGAGACAGTATGAAAGAGGATGGTATTTGAAGTTAGAATCTTACCTCAGCCTTTGACAGGCTATATATGTGTCTTTGGTATACTTGGACACATACCAGAAATACTTAAGCTCTTTATTGACCAGTCTAAGTAGGCTTATAAGTAAAATGGGGATAACATTCATCTTATGGTGTCTAGTGAGCACTAAATAAGGTCACATATATAACTAGGTAGAGTAGCACTAAGAGAACCTCCTATGACAATGACATCTGCAATGTCCAATATAGTAGCCATTACCCACATGTGACTATTGAGCACTTGAAAAGTGGCTAATGTGAATGAGGAACCAAATTTTCTTATAGAAACAAAAGCTTATTTTTCATTCAAAGCCCAAGAGACTCTCACCTAGGAATTAAATTTAATTTTAAATTTAATTTAATTTAATTATTTTATTTAAAATTTTAATTGCCATTTATGACTAGTGGCTACCATAGTGGGATGTGTTGATCTAGAACAAAGCCTTGCATAATAAATGATCAATGTTGCTTTATTTCTATCTTCCTTATCCATATCAATACTTTTTCTTTCTTTTTTTTTTTTTTAATACTTTTTCATATCTTCTTTACCAGCAAATACATTCAACTGAAATAGCACAACACAGAATCTCCCATAAGAAACTAACTTATAACTATTAAATTGCTTCTTCGGGACGCCTGGGTGGCTCAGTGGTTGAGCGTCTGCCTTTGGCTCAGGGCGTGATCCCAGAGTACAGGGATCAAGTCCCACATCAGGGTCCCTGTATAGAGCCTGCTTCTCCCTCTGTCTATGTCTCTCCCTCTCTGTGTGTCTCTCATGAACAAATAAAATCTTAAAAAATAAATAAATAAATAATTTTTTTCTTCAACCAAGGAGCAATAACAGCACTGAAACAAGTGATTAGTCATATGTGCCACACACTGTGCTAACAGCTTTGCAAGATTACTTCATTTACTATTTATAATAATTTTGTAAGTAAGTGCTATTATTTTGTAAATAGAAAAATTAAGTTAGAATCTGTCCAAAGACGCACAGCTAGTAAATCAGTGAGCTAACTCAGACAGTCTAGGGGCGCCTGGGTGTGGCTCAGGTGGTTAAGTATACAATTCCTGATTTTGGCTCAAGTCCTGATCTCAGAGGTCATGAGACTGAGCCTCGCAACTGCTCCATGCTCAGCACAGAATCAATCTGGTTTTCCCTCTCCCTTCCCCGGGCCCCTCCCGCTGCTCGTTCTCTCTATCAAATAAAATAAAATAAATAAAATAAAATAAAATAAAATAAAATAAAATAAAATAAAATAAAAATAAAATAAAATAAATAAAATAAAAAATAAAATAAAAAATAAAATAAAAAATAAAATAATAAAATAAAATAAAAAATAAAATAAAATAAAATCTTTAAAAAAAAAACAAAACACAAAAACCTCAGCAGCTTAAATCCAGGGACAGTGCTTAACCACAATGATAAACCTGCTTGCATTTTAAAGAACCAGTTTACAAAAAATTCATTATATACTCTGCAACAAATGTCCACCCAACCACATACCACCCCCAAACACACACCCCAAATTAGAAATCAGACAATTTGAGCTACAGACACAAAGTTATACATGGTAAGTGGCTGACCCAAAATAAGTCTCATGTACCAACTGATGTGACTGTATAAATGTACCAAATCTAGTGATTTCACACTTATTAGAAAATCACCTTTCTCCCCAGAATAAAAGGACTAAAATATAGGCTCATATTTTAGAGCTAACCATCTAACTTGATAGAAGGGTGTGGGAGCAGAGACTGGACTCAGAACCATAGGCAGAGGTAGTCAATATTTACTAGAGCCCTATGTCACGGTCTACAAGGGATATTTATCTGTTAAGACATCAAACATTTCTGCTAGGAGATTAACTAGATCCACTGCATTTGCATGAAGCACATTGCCACTCTTATCTCCATTCTAAAAGGAGCTTATTTCACTTAACATCTGCTGTATTTATGATAAAGTATTTATTGTGCCCAAAGCTGAAATTCTTATTCCAGTCCTGCCTGACAAGTCAGAGGAATATTTTACACAGCAAGCCACAGCATACTGTTTACCAAATGCCACAGGAATGTCTGAGCAGCAGAAAAGGTCGTATCTAACCCATTTTCCTCTCTCACAGAGCAGTGAACAAGGAAAGGCCACTGACCTTTAACCCAGATCAAAACAATGTAGGTATATCTCTAACTCTTCAAACCCCATGATTGTTATATTGCACAAGTCCCTGGGCCAAAGGTAGCACTGAGAAAAAGATAATCTATGTATTGAGAAGTTCTCAATCCAGTTATTAGGTACTAGAAAATAAACTGTTTTAAAGAGTTGTAATAAGAAACTTTAAAAAAATAACATCTGTACGTGTTTAGATTTCTGTCATAACTCAGCTTAAGCGAGTGCAGATAAAACTAAAACCATAATAAAAACATGAATACCATTGATGTTCCAGCAACACTACTGAAAAACCAATGTGAGGCAGATAAGTCAAGCAATTACAGCACCATTAGTGTAGCGGTCTGACCTGCTGTGTGACCTGGAGCTAGTCCCTTTGCCACTTTATGCCATTTCATTCCGTATCAGTGATAGAGAACTGACTACTATATCTCAGTGGAATAGTGAGTAGATTAAATTATTAAGCAAAATGCTTAGGGCAAAAGTCATATGAATGTTAAGTATTATGATTTACAAGCATTCATTTTCCTAGCACTCCTGTGGGGTTAGGAAGTTATCTCGATTACATAGATGAGTAAACAGGCACAGGGGGTAAGGTCACGTGGTAAGGCTCCATTCACTTAGTCCCAGTGGGAAGGGAATAATACACACCTTTAGCAATCATATGCACTTTCTTGGCACATCCTACACAGTCTTTAATACAAGTTCTTAACTTGATGCTGCCATCTTTTAACATACTGTTGATGGAACAAAAACAGCTCTACGATAGCAACAAGGCCAAAGCAAGTGAAGATGAATAATTCTGTGTGCTTTGGCAAGAATAATCACAGAAAGACACATAATCTCAAGATGAAATTTGCATTGTTATTTTCAAAGTTTCGCCCCCACTGCCATGTAAGAACCTTCAGCCACCGGAATTAAGGAACATGGTTTGCTATGAAAACACTTTGGAAAAAAAAAAAAAAAAAGTTTAAAGGCTTTCATAGGCCTTCATGTTGGTGTGCTCCATCCAAATTCTCTAGGGAAGTGTACATTTGCCCTTTGGGATTTAATTAGCAACTACACAGAAAAAGAAAACAAATCCAAAGAGACTTAAGAATGAACAAGTACTAAGGAGAAGGGTGTAGGAAGTCCAAAAAAAGGTAAAAATACTTTTCTTTGTATAATAATAATATAGAAAAAGCACTGTAATTTTTCTACCGTCACATAAGGCTGCTTGCTATATTGCTTACCCGACTCCGAAGACAGTCAGCCAAGTTTCGGCGCGTGAAATTAGCTGCTGCTGTGGGAGACAATTCGTAACCTGGTACAAGAGATAAATAGTCATACTTAAAGTAAACCAGAAGGAGTAACAGCACCCCAAACCATTCCACTACTCCTTTTCTCACATCTTTCCACTCCCTGTACACCCAGAGTACATGAAGTACACAGAATGAGGAGTACAATCCTACTTCTTATCCCTTTTCCCACTCAACAGCTGTGAAATAGCTGGTTAACACCAACAGTAATTCCTGGTCACAACACAAAACCAAGGTAACTATTGCATGGTGAGAGCAAATGCACAGCCTTGCTTAAGCTGTTCATTCATCAACAGACTGGTTTCCTCTATAGAAGGAAGGGGGTACAAATATATAGGTATTGGGAAAAAAAGAAAGAAGTCACAAGATGCTGATTTTTTTTAATCATTTTCTTTTTTAAAAAATGTATTTATTTATTTATTTATTCATGAGAGACAGAGAGAGAGAGAGAGAGAGAGAGAGAGAGAGAGAGAGGCAGATACACAGGCAGAGGAAGAAGCAGGCTCCATGCAGGGAGCCCGACGTGGGACTCGATCCTGGGTCTCCAGGATCAGGCCCTAGGCTGCAGGCGGCGCTAAACCGCTGAGCCATCCAGGGTGCCCAAGATGCTGATTTTTAAAGTTTATTTTAAAAGAATATTGGGGGGCAGCCCTGGTGGCCCAGCGGTTTAGCACCGCCTTCAGCTCAGAAAAGGTCTGATGCCTATTTACATAGAGACTTTTCCTCCCTTCCCTTAACTCAGTTCTTGACCTTTAATATGCGTAACAACTGCTACGTAGGGTAGGGTTACACACACAAAACAACACTGACAGGTAATTTAAGAGATTTTTTTTAAGTTGTTTTTTTTTTTAAGATTTTATTTATTTATGAGAGAGAGAGAGAGAGAGAGAGACAGGCAGAGGGAAATCAGTCTCCACGCAGGAAGCCCGATGTGGGACTCGATCCTGGCTCTCCAGGATCAGGCCCTGGGCTGAAGGCAGCGCAAAACCTCCGAGCCACCGGTGCTGTCCAATTTAAGAGATTTTAAAGGCAATTTTAACCATACACGATTTTTATTTTGTGCAGAGTTTAAACCATGACAGCCATGCAACATGCAACCCTCTCAACTCTTGTTTACTATCCTTTCCTCACCCAAGAGAGGGCAGTGAAATATTGCTGTAGCTATACTGTATTTGAGAAACATTGGCATCCCTCATCTGCCATGTAGGCACAAAGTTGAACCACTGAAAAATAATTTTTGAAACATTCTCAACTTGCTTAAACCTAAGTGCCACATGCTTTAGGTTCTTTTTTCATCTGAGTTCTCTGTGGTACTAGCCAGAGTGCTTAATAGAGAGGAGACCCTCAAACTGGAACTGAACGCATGATGCTAAATTTGCTGCCTAAAATCTATATAGATGAGTCCTATCTAGCCATTTTATACAATTATACTCAAATTAAGTTCTTTTACGGTTCCACATACCAGTGCTGTGTATAAGTGTATTAAACTGTGAGGTAAGCAACTGAAGGTCCTTTCTGCTAGGGTGTCACGATAAACTTTCCTGGATCACATGGCCAGTGGTTAGTGTCATTTGATAGTGAGGCTTTCTCTAATGAGGATATCCAGTGAGGAATCCTCTAATGAGGATTGGAGCTCATTAGCCCCAGAAAGAACTCACAAAAATCCTAATTATCTTTCTGAACAAGAATCTACCTAAAAGGCAAGGTACTCTTCTATGACAGTAAATCTCCCACAATTACAGAGCTTTAAGTTTACAAACTTTTATAATTCATTAATATAAATATAATTCATTAATATTATTATCCCATTTTAGATGTGAGGCAAATAAAGACCCAGGGAGGCTAAGTGACTTGTCACATTATAAAAAGTAAAACCAAGTTTAGCTGAAATCTTTTAGCTCTGAGGTTCAGATATACTTTGGCTCCAATAACATCCTCCGAAATATCTAACACTTAAAAAGTCTGATACTACCATATTCATCTCCAAAGTAGCCCTCAAGTATCAGTGGTAAAATGGTTCCCTTTTCGACTCTGGGATTTTTGCAGAAAATCTTTAGGATCAGAAGGAGGATCTAGATAAAGTTTCAAAAGTAGGAAGAGTCAAATAAAAATATGACCACATTGGTCTGCTCATGTGTAGAATTGTCAGTAGAGCGTATTCTTTTTTTTAGTTCAAATTTAAAGAGGACTCAACCAAAGTTACATTCCAAGTATTACCCACCATTTCGCATCTTATAAAGTTGCACATTTTTCTGAATATATTCTGCAAACTGTACAGTGTCTCCAGCCTCTCCAACACATAGTAGTAAGATTTTTTCACTCATCTTAAACATCTTGTCATGATCTGCACAAAGAAAAAAATAGCGTTAAAAATTACCTCATCAAAAAAAAAAAAAATTACCTCATCAGAAATTTACTATTTTATAGGCAACCACAAACAGGTTGATCAATCACCATGTTGAATAATTTTACTAATCACTGTTTTTAGAAGACTTTAATGGGCAACTATGTTAATTATTCTCTTTCACGCTCCATGTTAAACGCACTGGCATATTGTATTAAGGTCAATCCCAGTTGGAGAATATATTTGAAAGCGGACAACTGAAAATACAGTTAAATGCGTTTGAAGGTGCTTGAAACACAAAAACTGAACCTTCAAAGAAACTGAAGGAATCAAGCCAATGGCTTGATCTTCAGGTTTATGATTTCAAAGCCCTGAAATGTCTCTACAAATACAAATGTTAGTTATTTTATTTATTTACACACAAAAGCACCTAAGAACCAGTGCTACAATGAAAATTAAGGATCACCTCGAGAAAGAACAAATCAACTTAGAATATAAATCAACTTTAAAGGTAAATCAACACCACTTCAAAAGCAAAGAGAAAATTAAAATGACTGCCAGAGCAAAAATTCTAACACTAATATTTTAACACTGAGCTATTTAAAAACACCTAAAACATCCCAATAGTCTACTCTTATCTAGTTGAACCAGACTCATTTAGATTACATAGATAAATATTCAAATAGCAACTAGTGCCTAAGGAAGAAAACTCCATATTCAGTCTGTAGTTTCAGAAAAAGCATAATTCTCCCTATCTCACTCTAACTTTTCATTTTTCAAATAGTACTGAATAATCTTCCCTGGGAGACATGTTTCCTGTCTGAAAGCTTATGAAATGTCAAAATCCCTTAATAGGATTTAAAGAACAAAATGTTACAAATATTCTACAAACATTTGAGAGTTGTAGAACCATAATACGGCTTCTTAAACTTTGGAAAAAACACATAAATTGTACCTGCAGATAGTATCAAACTGCCTTGAAACTCCTAAACAAACATACTTTTATTTGTTATAGGCTATGGAGACTCAAAGACTGTTAGTTTGCAAACTTGGTCATAACGAAAAAAAATTCACTTATGGATATACTATCTATGCAAAGAAAAAGGAGAAGAGTATTAACTGCCACTGGCATCTAACTTCTTGCCGGTGACAAGAGTATAGGCAATTTTTATTTCTTTCTTTCTGCTTTTTAGCATTTCCTAAAATGCCTATGCTAAATCTGTATCACTTTTTTAAGAACACATTACTTAGTAAGTTTTCATTGTTTGGGCAGCCTGGGTGGCTCAGTGGTTTAGTGCCGCCTTCAGCCCAGGACGTGGTGCCGAGGTCCTGGGATCAAGTGCCACATCAGGCTCCCTGGATGGAGCCTGCTTCTCCCTGTGTCTCTGCCTCTCTCTGTGTGTCTCTCATGAATAAATAAATAAAATCTTAAAAAAAAAAAGTTTTCATTGTTTTAATAATGAGGAAAAAAGCTGTTTTTATTTTGGAAAGAAGAAAGTTTGTTTACAAAGAACTAATGTCACACTTAGAAGAAATGTTAAAATTCTAGGCAGTAAACTGTTTTGAAGTAAACTATTTTAAGGTCATTTTGAAATGAACTTATTAATACAAAGCCAAAGTGTTTTTTAAACATTTATCATGTGTCTAGTGAGTAATAAAGGGATATATTATACATACTAATGGCTCCTGAGGAAACAGCCTGCATAGCACTAGGGAATTTCTGATCCTTGACAAGGAACTTAGAAGATCCACATAGATGAAACAAATGGACAACAAACTGAACAACATCAGTAAACAATACTGTGAAAAGGCCAACTGCACTAGAACCCAAAAGACCTTGGTTATTTTTATTTTTTTAAGTAGGCTCTGCAACCAAGGTGGGTCTTGAACTCATGACCCCAAGGATCAAGAGTTGCATGCTCCACATACTGAGCCAGGCAAGTGCCCCAATAGACCTTCGTTATAATCTGGCCTCAGCACTATGTACTTGGGCCCTAGTTTCCAAAAATTTAAAATGGTTATACTATCACCCCTACCTAACTCATAGTTAGGGAAAACTGTACATGTATAATATTATTACCTAGCATGTGTAGTTCAGATTACACCTGCTGTATGAATTCAGGGAAAAAAACACTCTGTGTGGGTTTAAATGCTCTGAGTAATTTAAAACAGACCAGGAGACCAGAGACATGAAATATAGCATATAACCAAACTGAAGACTTGGGGCACTTGCATAAGCAAGCAATCTCTGGGAAATATCTTCCCTATATCAAAATATCTTAAAAAGTGATGAGAAAAAAAAAAAAATCAAAGTATCATCCTTATTTTATACTCAGAAAACAAAAAAAATCCCAAAAGGTTTACTCATTTTCAGCATTCTTGCTTAACCTACAAGTTCCTTCATGAAACGAAAGGTAGGAAAAGGTCCTCATGGAATCCTAAAGCTCCTATCATAAAACATTTTATACCAGAAAAGACAATAGGGAAAATTAGAGTTGAGTGGAATTATTTCCAACCACTTTTCAAGAACTAACTCAAATTCATCTTTTTTCCACACCACAGTGATCTTTCTTTCCTCTAAATACCCTTAGGCTTTAATCCAGAAATCAGTAGTTGAAAAATTAACCTAATACTGACTAATGAAACTTCTTTTATCATACAAAATCATTTTGTGGTACTTATTTCCTTGTCTTCTTTCTTTTTTAAAAGATTTTATTTATTTATAGGAGAGGGAGCGAGCGCACGCACAATCAAGAGGAGCAGCAGAGGCAGAGAGAGAAGCAAGCTCCCTGGGAAGCAGGGAGCCCCACATGAAGCTTGATTCCAGGACCCTGGTAACATGACCTGAGCTGAAGCCAGACACCCAACCTGTCCCTATTTCCTCGTTTTCTTAATGCCTTAGACCCCTGTATGGATTATATAGAATAGCGGTAAAGGTACTGACGTGGTTATTGTGCTACCTGCTAAAATCACCTGTATTATCGAAGGTCTTAGGTTTCAAAATGGACAGACTTACCCTCAAAACAAATGGACTCCTTTAGAAAGCAGGATCTACAAATAAAATCTCTACGAATTGATCACGGAATTACATAAAGTCATTTGACTTGAGGAATAATCCATACCATAAATGTCTACCAAACCATTTCCAGGCCTCTCTCTTCTTCAGGTATCACAGAACTCCAGCAAAGTCCCTCAGAGTGCTTTCCATCTCCCCAAGTGATGACAGCCTGACAATCAGATGCCTGTCACTTATAAAAGCAGTCATGGACACTTACTTCAGAAAATCCCAGATTTAGTAATTTTTCTTTACTTAAACCAAAGATGAATCATAACCTGCCCTCAAAGCTTTCCCTAGTCTTGGGACGCCTGGGTGGCCCAGCGGTTGAGCGTTTGCCTTCAGCTTGTGACCCCGGGGTCCTGGGATCGAGTCCCCACTGGGCTCCCTGCATGGAGCCTGCTTCTCCCTCTGCCTGTGTCTCTGCCTCTCTCTGTGTCTCTCATGAATAAATAAAATCTTAAAAAAAAAAAGAGCTTTCCCTAATCTCTACAATCAAAAAGATCTCTTCTTCCTCTGAATTACCTAAACACTATCTTCTTCCTCTGTGCTGAGTTTTTTTTATATGCAGCAAAATTTCCTAGCTTGCACTATAATAATTCGTATACACATCTGAGTGTCTTATTAAACTGTAACTTTAAAGAGAACAGTCCACATCTTCTTCTTTGCATCCCTTCAGAAGCCAGCACCGTAATGGGCAACACAGGTGCTCAAAGTCTATTGGCCAAATAAACATTAAGCCACCTGAGCCAAAGTAGAATACTTTTTCAACAGGAGCATGTCTATGATCCATCATGAAAACACACTCTTAGATTTCACAGGAAACAACCGAGATCTTTAAAAAAAAAAAAACAAAACAAAAAACAAAAAACAAAAAACCCTAAGTATTGGGACTCCTGAGTGGCTGGCTCAGCGGCTGAGCATCCGTCTTTGGCTCAGGGCATGATCCCAGGGTCCTGGGATGGAATCCCATGTTGGGCTCCCTGCATGGAGCCTGCTTCTCCCTATGCCTGTGTCTCTGCACCCCCCCCCCCCCATGAATAAATAAAATCTTTAAAAAAATTATTAAGTGTGGCCTATGGGGAGACAGTATACTATAGTAGCTACCAGCAAAAAGGTCAGAGTCAAACTGCGTGGTGTGAATCTGGGTTCTGCCTCCCGTGGCCTTAGGCGAGTTTCTTCCCCCTGGGCCTCAGCACGAACACCTGTAAAATGAGATGATCGTGCCTATCTTAATAGGTTAAATGAAGGGATCTCTGGGTGGCTCAGGGGTTGAGCATCTGCCTTCAGCTCAGGTCGTGACCCTGGGGTCCCTGGGATGGAGTCCCACGTTGCGCTCCCTGCGTGGAGCCTGCTTCTCCCTCTGCCTGGGTCTCTGCTTCTGTGTGTGTCTCATGAATAAATAAATAAAATTTTATTTAAAAAAAAAAAAAAAGGGTTAAATGAATTCATGTAAATCGGGCAGCCGGGGTGGCTCAGCGGTTTAGCGCCGCCTGCAGCCCAGGGTGTGACCCCAGGGTCCTGGGGTCGAGACCCACCATCGGGCTCCCTGCATGGAGCCTGCTTCTCCCTCTGCCCGAGTCTCTGCCTCTCTCTCTCTCTGAATAAATAAATAAATCTTTAAAAAAAATAAAAACGAATTCATGTAAATCACTTAAAACCCCACCTGTTACCCAGGCGCGTAGCCGCACTGCTGCCCCCTACGCGTCGCTCCGCTAAGCCCGGCGCCGGACTTCCTGCACCCTAAGGCTCCAGTCCCCGAACTCCACTGGGACACTTGGCAGCCGGCGGTGCCCACGGCCTCGGCGTCCCCAGGAGCCCCCCGCCCGCCCGTTTCCCTCGTTACGAGCGACCACAACAGGAAGACGTTATCAGAGGTGCGGGGACCGGGGAGCCTGGCGCCCCGCGGGGTCCCCCTCATCCCCCTCCCGCGGCCTTCCCCCTCCCTCCCCTCGCCCAGGCCCGGCCGGGCCTCCCCGCCTCCTCGCACCGTCCTTCATCTGGACAATACTGCTGGCGGCCACCTGGTCGGAGGCGACGAGGACGTAGTCGGGGCCCTGGATGCCGATAAGGTACTCCATGGCGGCGGAGGCGACGGCCCGGCGCGCCGGGCTCCGCTGCGGCTTCTGGCCTCGCCGGTGAGACAGCACCGCCGGCCGGAGATCCCGCGCGACCGCCCGGGAACGCCGGCGCCTTCGGATGACGCATGACTCTCGCGAGAGGTGGGGGAGTGGGCGGGGCCTCAGGCGCCGGGAGCTCCGCGATCGCCCCCGGGTTGCCTTGGGTGACGCCGCGTGTCCTCGTACGCTGAGCTTAAACCTGACGTGGGGATGACGTCACGAGCTGCACGGGAAGCGCCGAGCACGCGTGGGTGCCGAGAAGGCACGTCCCTACGAGGCGGTAAAGTGCCTCCGGAAAGTCCCTCCGTCCGTGCTTCGCAGAAGTGTTCCGGTTCACTATCTGAGCGCGGAGGCTAATTGCAAAAGCTCGACTGACACTTGTCCCCGCTGCAGATTATGTGCACTTGTTACTTCTGGTGAAGAGCGACTCGAAGGGAGGACTCTTACTTTATTTTAGACTTACCTGCATTGCATGCGTGTTTGCAATTCTCCTCTAGCGCTCCTCTCTTTTAAATAGGGCCAAGCAAAAAAATAAATAAATAAGTAAAAATAGGGCCAAGCATCGTTTGCATGTTTTTGCAATGCTCCTGGAGCGCTCCTCTCTTTTAAACAGGGGCAAGCATCGTTTGCGTGTTTTTGCACTGCTACTGCAGCGCTCCTCTCTCTTAAATAGGGGCAAGCATGACCATCTCTTTGTATCTTGCAGCCATTCTGGGGAAATCTGAAATACTCCCTGATTGGTTCCGGACACTCACAATTTGGCCTTCCCAGCTTCCTGGGAAATGGCAAAACAGTTGCAATTCCAGTTCCAACACTACTGTGCGATTCATTTGCTTCTGCAGAAATCTGCAGTCCTCTCACTCCCTTCAGAACGTTTCTTCCAGCTCCCGGCCTGTGAAGGAATGCAGAGCCTGAGGAGTTAGGGGCAGTCCATCTATCATGGGCTGGATGCTGGATGCCAGGGGCAAGTGAGGTCATTAAGTCAGCCATACCGCTAAAAACACAGATGCATCCATCATCCTAGAAAGATTATTTTCTCTTTTTTAAAGATTTTATTTATGAGAGACACAGAGGCAGAGACACAGGCAGAGGGAGGAGCAGGCTCCATACGGGGAGCCCGACCTGGGACTCGATCCAGGGTCTCCAAGATCACACCCTGGGCCGAAGGCAGATGCTCAACCACTGAGCCACCCAGGGAACCCTTCATTTAACCTTTTAAATAGGCATGATCATCTCATTTCATTTTTTTAAAAGATTTTATTTATTTATTCATGACAGAGAGAGGCGGAGACACAGGCATAGGGAGAAGCAGGCTCCATGCAGGGAGCCCCACATGGGACTGGATCCCGGGACCCCAGGGTCACACCCTGGGCCCAAGGTGGCGCTAAACCCCTGAGCCACCCTGGCTGCCAAAAAGATTCTTTTCTTAAACTCCACTGTGAAAGAAGTCTCCTGAGTCTCTCTCCCGCCCCCTTTCTTTGTGTGTTTGTATATTTTTTTAATTGCAAAAAGTACACAGTTGTACTATACACACAAATCATACAGAAGAAATACAGAGTTAAATATCTCTCCTCCTCCCACCAGAGGTAACTGGTAACTACCCACCAGATATCTGTATCCTTCCAGACCTTTTTTCCCCCCTTTGTACATACCAATATTCATTCATTCATTCATTCATTCATTCATTCATTCATTCACAAAAACTGCAGCATGCTGAATTGGAAAATCCAAGTTTTAAAATGTACCCCCTTGCCGCCCAAAAGACCCAATGATCTTTTAAGCTGTATCTTCCCTCTTCCTCCCAGGAAATTCCCTCTAGTTAAGTCACACTAGAGAGTCTCTAACTTCTTGTTAGGATAAAAGATAGTAGATTTGCAAGACCTACCTTTTCTCACCAAGAATCAGGGTGAATCCTTTCTCTACTTAAAGTCCTAAAATAGGGGCACCTGGATGGCTCATTCTGTTCAGCCTCTGACTCTTGATTTCAGCTCAGGGTCATGAGATCAAGCCCCATGTTGGGCTCTCTGCTGGGTGTGGAGCCTGCTTAGGATTTTTTTTTCTCTCTCTGCCCTTCCCCCTCCTCCCTGTGTAAAAAAAATAAAAATTAAAGTTAAAAAATTAAGAAATAATTGAGTATTTAAAGGAAAAATAATAATATATGATGGGGTTCATAGCATATTTGGAAATAAAAGGTAGGGCAAAAAAGCACAAGGACCAGGAGGGAAGAAATTGGACTGTATTGCTCTCAAGTTCTTATATACAAGGTAGTATAATGCTTCACGTTAGACAATGATAAGTAAAAGATGTATGCAATAAACCCCAAACACTAAAATAACAGGATTATAGTTAGTAAGCCAACAAAGACCTAAAATGTAATAAAATAATCAAAAAAGGAGATAAAACAGAAGGAAAAAAAGGAACAAAAACATATGGAAAAAAACATATGGAATAAATAGAAAACAAATAGCAAGATGGTAGATTTAAATCCAATGATATAAATTATCACGTAAATAAAATGATCTAAAAATACAATAGTGACAGAAAAGCTCCATGTGGTTGCCTGGAGATGGAGAGGGTGGGGAGGGATGGAATGAGAGTGTGCAATGGGCATGAGGGAATTTTCGAGGGTTATGGATATGCTAATTATCTTGATTGTGGTCATGCAGGCATACAGCAGAGATATTGCGGGTTCAGTTCCAGGCCACTGCAGTGAAGTGAAAATCACAATAAAGTGAGTCAAATGAAATTTTGGTTTCCCAGTGCATATAAAAGTTATGTTTACACTATTCTATAGTATGTTAAGAGTGTGTAATAATATTATGTCTAAAAATTGATTTACATACTTTAATTTAAAAATACTAAAAAAATAAATAAATAATAAAATAAAATAAAAAATACTTTGTTTCTGGGGCGCATAGGTGGCTTGGTTAAGCATCTGACTTTTGATTTGGGCTCAGGTCATGATACTGGATCAAGCCCCATGTCAGGCCCCATGCTCAGCACAGGGTCTCCTTCTCCTCTCTCTGCTCCTCCCTTACCCCCTCAAACAAATAAATAAAATAATAAAATTAAAAAAAATACTTTGGTGCTGGGGCACCTGGGTGCTCAGCGGTTGAGCATCTGCCTTTGATTCAGGTCATGATCCCAGGATCTGGGATCAAGTCCCATATCGGGCTCCCTGCAAGGAACCTGTTTCTCCCTCTGCCTGTGTCCCTGCCTCTCTCTCTGTGTGTGTCTCATGAATAAATAAACAAAATCTTTAAAAGAATACTTTGGTGCTAAGGGGTGCCTGGGTGGTGCAGTTTGTTAAGCCATGGACTCTTGGTTTCAGCTCAGGTCCTGATCTTAGGGTCTTGAGATGGAGCCCTGTGACAGGCTCCGCACTTGGTGGGGAGTCGGCTTGAGCTTCTCTCTCTGCCTCTCCCCTGACTCTCTCTCTCTTTATAAAATAGGTAAATAAATAAATCTTTTAAAAAATACTTTATTGCTTTATTTAAAAAGCTATCATCTAAACTTTCAGTGAATTGTAATCATTGATCACAGATTACCATAACCAATACAATAATAATGAAATGTTTGAGAATTACCAAAATGTGACATAGAGACATGAAATGAGCAAATGGTGTTAGAAAATGGCGCTGATAAACTTGCCTGACACAGGGTTGCCACCAACCACCCTTCAGTCTTTAAAAAATGAAATTATTGGGCAGCCCGGGTGGCTCAGTGGTTTAGCACTGCCTTCATCCCAGGGCGCGATCCTAGAGACCCGGGATCGAGTCCCATGTCGGGCTCCCTGCATGGAGCCTGCTTCTCCCTCTGCCTGTGTCTCTGCCTCTCTTTTTCTCTCTCTCTGTGTCTCTATTGAATAAATAAATAAAATCTTTTTAAAAATGAAATTATCTGCAAAGAACAATCAAGTGAAGTACAATAAAATGTGCTACAGCTGTAGTTTCACAGGTGTGTGCATATGTCAAAACTCATCAGATAGTATGAGCCTTTTATTTTTTTGAGGTTTTATTATTTTTTTATTTGAGAAAGAAAGAGTGAGAGAGAGCACGAGCTGAGGGGAGGGAGAGGGAGAAGTAGACTCCCCGCTGAGCAAGGAGCCCAATGCGGGGCTTGATCCCGGACACCAGGATCATGACCTTAGCTGAAGGCAGATGCTTAACCAATTGAGCCACCCAGGTGCCCCTATTTTATTTTTTATTTTTTTTAAATTTTATTTTTAGGTTATCTCTAAACACAATGTGGGGCTCAACCCCACAACCTGAGTTGCAACTCAGACCTCCTACCCGAGCTCAGTCTCTTCTGGATTCCAATTTCTTGACTAGAAGCCAAATCAACTCAAATGACAAAAATGCGATCATCTCTATGCATGTCAAATTGCTAAAAATAAGAGTTAATATATGCACTGATAGCTAATATGACTAATTCCTTGGTGCTACCCAAATAAATCTCTGTCATGAAAGAAAAGAGGGACACACAGTGAAAGAGGCAATACAAAAGCAAAAGGGAACATTTCAGCAGATCTTCATGCTAACAAACTGCCATGGCTAAAGGCTCATAGAACAGAAAAACACATACATGGAGAAGTTCGAAGATTATATTATACGTCCACAAAAACCTGACCCTCAACTTCATATTTTATATCAATTAGCACCACAGGGACATGGACCAATTTACATATAAGCTAAGAGAATACACAACCTAGTGATGATCTGAAATAGAGTCAAAGAGTTATTTGAGTTTTTTTATTTTTATTTTTTATTTTTATTTTTTATTTTTATTATTTTTATTTTTTATTATTTTTATTTTTTTTATCAGAGTTATTTGAATATGTTTTCTTGATCAGGCCTGAGAAATCTTGGGTTACATTTCCAGAGTGCCTTCCAGACTCTTTTTGTATTTCCAGTTATTCTTATTTTTCTCACAGTTGCTTGATATCTGTTGTTTAGGGTCTTTTTTTAAGACTATTTTTAATCTTTATTAAATATTTTATTTATTTATGAGAGACACAGAGAGAGAGGCAGAGACACAGGCAGAGGGAGAAGCAGGCTCCATGCAAGGAGCCCAATGTGGGACTCGATCCCAGGACCCCAGGGTCACGCCCTGAGCCAAAGGCAGACGCTCAACCACTGAGCCACCCAGGTGTCCCTGTTTAGGTTCTTAAATGCATCTACACAGCCACTGCCCTGATTCAGTATATTCAGTATACAACTCAAAGACAAAACAAGATAAAATCACGTTAACACTTAAACTAAAAATTGGTCCCTCCCAAGTGAAGCTTCATTTTCACGGAAAATCAACCATCATGGTAAATAGCTAGATAAATATTGTCGGTCTCTCCTTGTTTGACTGAGTGAAGACTAAATGGGAAAACAGAGTTTTAAAGTTCTCAAATTCTTATGAAAATATAGACTTTTTCTGAAGCCATTGTATCAAGCAAGAATATGTTTTAAACCTAATTGGGACGCCTGGGTGGCTCAGTGGTTGGGCACCTGCCTTCCGCTCAGGTCGTGATCCCAGGATCCAGGATTGGTCCAGCATCAGGCTCCCTGTGAGGAGCCTGCTTCTCACTCTGCCTGTGTTTCTGACTCTCTCTCTCAGTCTGCGTCTTTCATGAATAAACAAATAAATCTTTAAAAAAAAAACCCTATCTAATCAAAATTAAGAGCTCTCTAGCTTTGGTAACAAATAATCCTCAGAATGGGTTTTAAACCCTTTTTATTTCAAGTAGGCTCCATGACCAGCATGGACCCCAGTGTGGGACTTGAACTCATGACCCTGAGATGAAGACCTGAGCTGAGATCAAGAGTCAGATGCTTAACCAACTGAGCCACCCAGGTGCCCCTCTAAACCCTTTTAATCAACCAACATTGATTGACATAATCAATTACATCAGTGAACATCCTTTTGCAATCCAACAACTCAGTGACAACTCCTTGTTTCTAATAATCAGCCAAGATCGGATTAATTCTTTTTTTTTTAACTTTTTTTTTAATTTTTATTTATTTATGATAGTCACAGAGAGAGAGAGAGAGAGAGAGGCAGAGACACAGGCAGAGGGAGAAGCAGGCTCCATGCACCGGGAGCCCGACGTGGGATTCAATCCCGGGTCTCCAGGATCGCGCCCTGGGCCAAAGGCAGGCGCCAAACCGCTGCGCCACCCAGGGATCCCAAGATCGGATTAATTCTAATGAACATACTTGTCAATACCAACAAATGAACTGTCCACTCAAATGACCACACTTCAGAAGATTGTCAACTCATTCGTACTTTTGAAAATCTACCACTTTTTGAATTCTGTGCTTTCCCAAAACTCTAAGATTAGCAGTCTGATCTTAGAAAAACTGTGCCTGGTCAGCCTATACTTACATAAGCAGTAATTAAGCTTTGTACATTTTGTTTTAGATATTGAGTGGTGGCCTCATCTATTGACATATGGAAGCGTTGAGTGGACTAAGAACAAGAAAGGACTCTGGGACAGCATCAGGCTGCAATATATGCACCCCAGCGCTTGGGCCATTTGACCCAGCTGATTGCATGTTACTGAGGCATCAAAGGAATATGCCACATGGATCTTCTGGTAATCAGCAATGGAAGAGTTGCAACTCAGACCTCTAGAAATCTAGAACAGGCGCATACCAACGTGGTAGAAACCGAGTGTCTCACCATAGGATATCAAATGACCATGTAGCTTGAACTTCCCATTATGAGCTGGGTTTGGTCAAGCCTCCCAGGTTATGAGGTCATGTGGGCTCAGCAGTAATACATCATAAAATAGAAGTGGTACATTTGGGATCAAGGCTGAGCAAGTCCAGAGCCTACAAGTAAACTGTACAAACAATCTGCCAGAGGTAGTTAATCTTAATCATCATAAGGAGCTAGGACTGCTTCTACATGATGAAGGCATGGAAGAGTGTGATTGGCACTCAGGTGATGCCCTGGGGCATCTTTTGGTGCACTTTTGCTCAGATTGAATTATAAATGTGCAATTATAGCCACCATAGCCTGAAAAGTGTCTGCTGACCAGGAGGCCTTACTCTTTAGAAATAAGAGAAGGGCGTCTAGGTGGCTCAGTTTAGTTAAGCAACTGACTCTTGATTTTGCCTCAGGTCATGATCTCAGAGTCATGAGATTGAGTCCCATGTTAGGCTCCATGTTAGGCATGGAGTCTGCTAAGATTCTCTCTCTCTCTCTCTCTCTCTGCCCCTCCCCAGTCCACTAGCATGCCCATACATGCACACACACTCTCTCTCTAAAAAATATTAATAAAATATATTTAAAAAGAAATGAGTGTAAATATATATCAAATCATCGCATTGTACACCCTACACCTACACAATGTTATGTCAATCATATCTCAGTTAAGCTGAGGAAAACAGAAATGACAGTATGGATCAACTCACCAGCCAAGCCAAAAGGTAAGGCGATCTAAAATGGGTAGTAGAGGGGCAGCCCCGGTGGCGCAGCGGTTTAGCACCGCCTGCAGCCCAGGACGTGACCCTGGAGACCCAGGATCAAGTCCCACGTTGGGCTCCCTGCATGGAGCCTGCTTCTCCCTCTGCCTGTGTCTCTGCCTCTCTCTCTCTCTCTCTCTCTCTCTCTCTGTATCTCTCATGAGTAAATAAAATAAAATCTTTTAAAAAATAAATAAAAATAAAATGAGTAGAAGAGGGAGATGATGAGCATCGGTTACAGCTCATGAACCAAATGCAACAGCAGAGGCCAAAGTTTATTCCACTAACCCTTCTCTTGCAAGTTTTCTCAGAAATTGTAGCCAGTCGTCATCCTGGAGGTCATGCCTAGATGGAGTGAATTTAATGTCAGAAGTAATTGGGGGTGACTGGGACAAGGGGTGAACTGCAGAGGATCTATCAGTGTGTACACACCCCAGCCACACTGATTGATAACAACTCGCACCTGTTGTCTTAGTCATCTTGGCCTACCACAACAAAATACCACAGACCGGGTGGCATAAATAACAGAAATGTGTTTTCTCATAGTTCTAGGGGCTAGGAAGTCCAAGATCAAGGAACTAGCAAGATTCAGTTCCCGGTAAAAGCTTTCCCCCAGGCTTCCAGATGGCTGACTTCTCACTATGTCCTCACATGGCCTTCCCTCAATGCATGCGCACTGCAAGAGAGACAGGAGAGAGAAAGAGAGAGAGCTTTTCCTTTCTTTTTTTAAAAACTGAGATATAGCTGACGTACAGCATTGCATTAGTTTTAGGTGTACATAACGGTTTGATATATGTATATACTGTGAAATTATTGACACGTTAGGTTTATTTAACACCCATCACCATATATGAGCTACTTTTTTTTTTCTTGTGATGAGAATATTTAAGATCTACTCTCTTAGCGATTTTCAAGTATACAATAGGGCAATACAGACCATAGCTGCCACGCTCTACGTTATATCCCCAGGACTTTATCTTTATCTCTTTCTATTCATAGAAGCCACCCATCCCCTCGCCCAAACCCTCATCACCTAATGCAATCCTAATTATCTTGCAAAATACCATCTCTAAATGGCATCATATTTGGGGGGTTAGGGATTCAACATACGAATTTAGGGGGACATCAATATTAGCCTATAAAGGCTACCCTCTCTTATGGAGAACTGTCAACTCCCTCCGGTGGGAAGCTGCATTCATCTGAGCAATAACTGATTGACACAGGGCTGTGAAAGCCTGGCTCTTTTGCTTCAATGGGGAACTGCTTCTGAGGTCCAATTTATGTTCCAGAGCTTTCTCGCAGAATCAGCTGAGACCACATCCTTGCCAGCTTTTTACACCCTGTCTCATCCTGCTTCTCTCTTCCTTCCTCCAGAAATGACTCCCCCAATAAATTACTTGAACAAGAATCACGGTCTCAGATTCTGCTTCTTGGCAACCCCATCCGAGCCAGCGTACACTGGTCAGAATTTTTATGTGACCTTAGGGAGAAGGTGAGTCCCCCCAAAAAACATTCCTGAAATAAAATTTCTTGTTAGCCAGAGTGAGTGAGGGCTTATGTAATATTTATCTCATGTAGAAAGATATGCCACATCTTACACGTGAGCGTTGTAAAATTCACACCCATTATGGGTGAGTATCTTGTTGTCATATGGTTTGTACCACACTTCTTCAAGTAAATGGATTTATTTTTTAAAAGGTGCATCTTCCATTGCCAGATGCAAGTCAGTGCTTTTTAAAAAAGCATTCTTAAAAAATAAGTAAGTAAATAAATAAATAAATAAATAAATAAATAAATAAATAAATAAATAAGGATTCTTTACCTCACTTTTTGTTAAATTCCAGATAGTTCACAGGGTTATACTACCTTCAGATGTACCATATAGTGATTCAACAATTCCGTATCTCCCCCAGTGCTCATCATGACAAGTGGCCTCCTCAATCCCCATCTTCTACTTCCTCCATCACCCCACCCACCTTCCCTCTGGTAACCATCAGTTTGTTCTCTACAGTTAAGAATCTGTTTCATGGTTTGTCTCCCAGTCTCTCAGTCTCTCTATCTCTTTTTTTTTTCCTTTGCTCACTTGTCTTGTTTCTTAAATTCCACATATGAGTGAAATCATATGGTATTTGTCTTTCTTTGACTGACTTATTTTGCTTAGAACAGTCCAGAAGTTGACAGAAAGCAGTCTCATGCCGGCAAAGCACCATCTGCCAGAACCATGGTTAATCGAATGACCATTCCCCGGCCGAGCTTCTGGGTCCCCTGTTTCATTTACTTCTGCCAGTCATTGCCATTCGGGTCATTAGACACCGGAAGTCATAAGCAGCATTTCTAAATCTCCTTTATAGGTATTTTCGTATTTGTATTACCAGCCTCTTCCTTTTCTACAAAGGACCTTTCTATAGCCTATCTTTGGCCTTCATAGTATCTACTTTTGCTTTAGTCTACATGTTCATCTTTCCTCAGCACATTTCTATCTAGCACTTTCTGCATTGTGTCAGGAAGATTTCTTCCAGATATACATTTCTTATATGTCTATAAAATGGTCTCTATGCTTAACCATCATGTTTGTCATGTTCCAGAAAACTCAATTCCTCCAACTTGGATAAAATACATGGTGTTCAACAGCTTGGGTTTTAGGGGCGCCCAGGTGGCTCAGTTGGTTAAGTGTCTGACTCTTGATTTCAGCTCAGATCTTGATCTCAAGGTCTTGATCTCAGGCTTGAGATTAAGCCCTACATTGGGCTCCACACCGGGCCTGGGGCCTGCGAAAAGAAAGGAAGGGATCCCTGGGGGGCTCAGTGGTTGGGCATCTGTCTTCAGCTCAGGGTGTGATCCCGCGGTCCTGGGATCGAGTCCCACGTCGGGCTCCCTGCATGGAGCCTGCTTCTCCCTCTGCCTATGTCTCTGCCTCTCTCTCTTTCTCTCTGTGTCTTTCATGAATAAATAAATAAAATCTTAAAAAAAAAAAAAAAACAAGCCTGAGTTTGAGTCCTGGCTCTACTACTCACAAGCCAGGAGACCTTGACCAAGATGCTCATCTTTTTTGGGTCTGTTTCATTTTCTATAACTTTCTATAACAAAGTTGTTGTGAGGATAAAATGAGATCAAAGTGCTTAGCCCAGAGCCTAGTATGTGGTATGAATTTCATAAATGATATTATTATTATTTATTCACCATCCATTTTCAAAGGCAGCTGTTTCAGCTCAGAGTAGTCCAGCAGTTATGCAGAGGGCCAAGCAATACCTAGGGAGTAGTGTCCATCAGAGCCATCATCACCATGGGGGGAGTGGATGTACCAGGGCTGCGCCAGAAGAGACTGGGTCAGAGGGGAGTCAGGCCAGATGGAACACAAGGTACCAAATCAAAAAATAGAAGGAGGGAGGGCAGCCCATCAAAGCCTCAACTAGAGAGTCAGTGCAGGAGGGAAGGCCAGGGGTAGATAAGGGTGTGTTTGGGGTAACCAGGGAAAAGTTAAAATACAAATGGTTGACCTGTGCAGATTTGAAATAAATATCCTGAAAGACAATATCTTTCCTGGCCCATGATACCCTGAGATGATAGAGACAGAGCCTTAGAAGAAAAGAGCCAGGACAGATAAGAACCTTCTCATATTTCAAGTTTTCTCTCCTTCTTCCACACTACTGACCTGGGAACAAAGAAATCTAGTTTCCAGTTAGAAGACTTTGGGATGAAGCCAGTTCCGAGGTAGAGGCTAACTTGAAAATCAGGGACCTAGAGATTGGACAAATTCTGTGACTAGATCTTGTGCTCCAGGCCTTAGTTCCTTTACCTGGAAAGGAAAACATCTCCCTGAAAAATGGCCCAGTTCCCCCCTATCATCCCTGGGGTATGTGATTGGCCTAAACCACAAACCCTAGAGCTGGCTGAGGTTTTCAGCAGCAGGCCCCAGCCTTCCAGGGGCTGCCAGACAAATGACACCTTCTTGCCCCTCTCATTACCCCCAGGGCCCAGGACGGTCGCATCTGCTGATGGTCCAAAACACAACTCTTCCTGTAGGTCTCACAGAAGCTGACACAACCCATGTAGAACTAAAGTGGTCCATGATCAGAGATCTGCTGCCACCTGTACTGAGTCTGATGGAACCGTGCACATCACTGCTAAACAATTGTTATTTACCATCTACAATTGTTCCAAACTCTTGCCCAGAGGCATGGGAATGGGTCTAATGAGGTTTAGGGAATCCTGTAGGGAATCCTGTAGGGAATCTCCTTCTTGAGAAGCCTGTAGTATTCAATACAGTGATTCTGGGATCCTTTAAGAAAAGTCATAGAAGACTTCGAGGATTCTGCATAAACACTATTTGTCCTCAAATTTCTGGCCCCCAAGGAAATTTTACAGAATCAGGAAGCCCAGTGAGCCTCTTCCCAGGACGGAACTAAAAGGAATTAGGACCATGTTAAGCCCTGCCTTATACCTGTCCCTTGCCCCCATTCTCACCCCAAACCAACCTCCACGTGCAGCCCAATGCTAATTACTCACTCATGATCCAGTGGAAGTTGATGAGCTCTCTGGCTAACGGCCCTTTAATCTAGTGGTTTCTGCTTCATAGCATCCATCCTTTATATCCCTATTTCCTAAGAGATCTAGAGTTTGGGACCATGGGGACAGGAGAAAGATACAAATGTGCCCTGACCCCAGCCACCCAGAATTGATTTGAATTGCTGAGACTCTGAGCTGAAAGCCTATCCCGATCCTGGTCCTCCTTGCTGCTTATCCTCTCAGAGCATTTGCTTTCCTGATGCCTCTCCTGCCATGAGGAAGTGTGGCAGGCCAGTTTGCTGCTGGCACCTGCCACACTGTAGCATAACAACAGCACTAATAGCAGAAATAATCGTAGTGACAACAACGGCTTGGTATACATGCAGAAGGTACTTGTCATCTCCCCAGGAGCCTCTTGGCCTGGGGCTCAATTGTGACAATGTACCTGGCCCCTGGCCCACACTGTTGCAGTTGCACATCAGATTTATCAGAAAGGTTGACATTATCATTACTGTCATCACCATTCTTGATAACTATTAATTTATTCCTGCAAAGCACATTTACTGAGGACGAACTGCATGCCAGGTACTGTGCAAGATGCTAAAGGAGTTACAAAGATTAACATCTTCAAGAAGTCTGCAGGGAGCAAGAGAGATCAAAAAGAATTCCAAAATAGGATTATGCAGACTGTTATATATGGATATGTTTTCAGTGCCTAGAAAATATTAGACCATAGTGAGTGCTCAATAAATGTTTCAATGAATATTGAATTAATGAGCGAATGGATCAATGAATGAATATTTAAAGAGCAATCAGTTCTAAGGAGGGGGGTAAAGGGTAACTTTGTTGGAAAGAAGTCAAGTAAGGATTCCAAGGAGGTGACATCTGAGCTGAATTCTGAGAGCTGAAAAGGCAGCACAGTGCATGGGTTAAGAGCAGAAAGTCTGGGTTTGAACACCAACTCCATATAGTTTGCAGCAGGTTACATAACTTCTGTGTGTCTCAGTTTCCCCATCTATAAAATGGGTTCATAATGGTACCTCCTTTATGGGGTTGTTGTAAAGATTATATGAGTTAATATTCATAAAATTCTTACATAAGCATAAGTAGCACATAGTACTACACAAGTATTTGGTAAATGAAAACAACTGGCTAGGAATTCATCAGGCTGACAGACTAGAAAGTTAAGAGTGTGTAGAAGAACATTCTAGACAATGTAATGGTATTGATGTTTCCAACAGAATGTCATCCTTAAAAAATGGTGGTAAGGCTGTAGGGGGCAGGGTTTGCCAGGGAATCTTGAATATCAGGGTAAGCGATGTGATGAACCATGACTTATTTATTTTTATTTATTTTTAAAAAAATTTGGGACACCTGGGTGGTTCAGTGGTTGGGCAGCTGCCTCAGCTCAGGTCATGATCCCAGGCCCCGGGATCAAGTCCTGCATCGGGCTCCTGTGTGGAGCCTGCTTCTCTCTCTGCCTATGTCTCTCTCTGTGCGTCTCTCATGAATAAATGGATAAATCTTTAAAAAAATAAAATTAAAATTAAAAATTTTTTTTAAATTGAAAAAAAGCTTTTTAGAAAGGGAGAGAGGGGAGGGAGGGACAGAGAGAGAGGGGTAGAGAGAGAATCTTAAGCAGGTTCCACACCCAGTGCAAAGCCCAATGATCTTACAGCTCTGAGATCATGACCTGAGCAGAAATCAAAACCTGGACGCTTAACCGACTGAGCCACCCAAGCACCCCGAGCCATGACTTTTTTAAAATAAGCTTTTTGTTTTGGAATAACTTTAGATTTACAGGAAAGTTGCAAAGTAGTGCTACAACTTTCAGGATATTCTTTACTTGGTTTCCCCTAATGGTAACATCTTCAAGGGAGCCATTGCTGCTAAAGCAAGAGCATGACATAGTCAGGCACATGTTTTAGAAAAGTTGCTGTAGCAGTTGTGAGGGGAAGGAATTAAAGGGAGAGAGACTTGGGATCAGCAGAGCAATGAGGGGGCTGTTAGCACCCCCCAGTAGGCAATCATGCAGTCAGGACAGAGGGTAATGAGGAGGGCTTGGATGTGAGAAAACTTCTGACTATGAATGCTCTAGAAGAACAACCAAGAGCACAGTTAGGGGTTACAGGGCCTGGGCTGGATGTCCCTCTGAGGCATTTGCCAAGTAGCTTTCCATGTGAGTGGATTAGCATCTCTCACCAGGAGTCTCCAGTGGAGAGCTCAGCAGGCCGGCAGTGGGGAGTCCGGATGTATGTGCAAAGGCCAGGCTGGAACAGGTAATGGCCAAGGCTCCTTCCCAGTGCTCTGGGGCCCAGTTCTGTGTGCTGTTCCAAGTCAAGAGGTGGCTGATGGAGCTATTTATTCTTGGTAACTGGTTAGATCCGCTCATCTTCCTGACCCTCATTTGGGGGAATGGACCCAGATGACACCAGACCAGTTGATGCAAAGTCATCCCTAAGATGTTGTTCATTTGTACCAAGGGTAAGTATGATGTAATGGTTAAGTGTATAAATCATGGCACTAAGCAGACTAGGTTCAAATCCCACCTCTCTACCACTTACCAATGGTATAAACTTGAGCAGGTTACTTAACTTCTCTGTGCCTCAGTTTTCTAGTCTGTAAGGCAGACATAATAATAGCGTCTGCCTCATAAGGATAATGTAAGAATTAAATGAGATGATTAATATATGATGAGAGCGTATGACAGCTCTTAGGATATATTAGGCCTTATATATTTAATTTGTTTGATTAATATGTTTAAATGTTTCAACGAATAATTAATAACACTGCTATTATCTCCATTTTTATATGTGAGCAGATACTAAATCAGAAACACCTTGAAAAAACCTTCCATGACCAAATAGCTTCTGCATTTGGTAATTGTCCTGCTAGAACAATAAAAAAGTTAAAGCAGCAGTTTAACACAAGATCTTTTCTAGGTAGAAGGCTATTTGGCAACAAGAAACAGAAATGCACCCAAGGCAGATTAATAAAGGGTTGTTTATATTGGAAGGACACAGGGGAAACTCTGAACCTCTCTCCAGCAAGAACAGTCGATATGCCTCAGAACTAGAAAATCATCAGACAGCGACTCCCTACACTGTTCTCTCATAGGACCTCATGATTTCTTGCCTCTATGTTGTTCTTCATGTCTGATCCATCCTTGTCTCAGGGAACCAGCTTCCTCTGTTTCCACATACACTATAATGGCTGTTGCCCAAGGAGGAAGCAAATGTTCTTCTCCTGCTCCCATCTAATCTCTATGACCAGTGGATAGGATTGAGGGATACAGAGGCATCCTCTTTCTGGTAGACCTATGGATGGGAAGAATGTAAAGGACATCTCTTGAACATGGTCCTCTTTCCTGAAATTAAATTAAACAAATGATTATTGACAAAATGTTTGTCAACATCGGTGGGATTTAATATTTGAATGTAGAAGATAAACCCAGAAATTTACCTAGAGCCCTAGAAACACCCTTTTCCCTGGTGGCTTGGCTGAGTCCAGCTCCTGCCTGCCTGGCTTCCACTGTTTCTAAACTCAGTTTCCAGAACCCAGAGGCCTCCACCAGAAGGTTTGATCGTGTTGGGAGGGTAAAGGCCCCAAGAATTGTTTCTGGCTATTTCACATAACCTGAGAGAGGAGAAAACCTCCCCTAGGCCTACGTCAACAGAACTCCCTCCCAGAATTGTCACACCTCAAGGACAGGGCTTGAAGTGAGTGGACACCCAGGTTTGAAGAATGAACCTACTCTTCTAGAAGCAGGAGTCTATGCTTTGTATTAGCTACATTTTGCAGTGCTTCCCAACTTTACATTCACTAGGTGTTCACAGGGATCCTGCAGAGCTGAAATTTTTGTCTCCATTGCACAGCAGAGGAAACTGAGGTTGGAAGAGGTGAAGTGACTGGCCCAAGGCCACACAGTTAGCAGTTGATCTGAGACTGGAACCTAGGCCTATTGGACTCCCAGTCCAGAATTCCACTGTATTGCTCTGTCTGGCAATGGTTTGGGGAGCAAGATTGTAATCTGGGGAGAATATATGGAAAACTAAAGCTTTCAGGAGGCCAGAGGTACAGGGTTAACCAGTTTCTCAGCCCCTCAAGGACAAATGGCCTGATGAGGCTGGTTGAGGACTGTAGAGAATGAGGAATCGATCTGCCATCCCATGTGAAAATGGATTGTAGCCCCAGCCTGTGTGTGTCAATGGAGCTGATTAGCACTTGCGTGAGTTTCTAGCCATCGATTGGTAGGTGAGAATCATTCCAGGAGCAGCAGGGAGCTAGTCCTCTTCACCTCCATCCCCACCAGCTTCCTCCCTCCACAGAGGTTTCCTTCCCCTTTCTGTCACCTGAAGTCTCCCATCCTTCTCCAACTCCCAGACCTAATGGGTGCTCAGAGGATGGCATAGCTACCCACCTCATTCAGTCATGCTGGAAAGAGTTGGCATAAGGACATATGGCCTTTTCAAGAGGCATTGACTGTTTGGAGGGATCAGTGTGAGTGAGTGGGTACAGGATTTAGCTTGGAGCTTATGACATGCTATGGAAAAAGCAAGAGTTGTACCTCATATTGACAATGTGACCTTGGGCAAGTCATTTGCCCCTCTGGGCCCTGGTTCTCCACATGTATGTGTGATGGTTAATTTTACATGTTGACTCAACTGGGCTAAGAAATGCCCAGATAGCTGGTAAAACATTATTTATTAGTGTGTCTGTAAAGATGTTTCTGAAAGAGTCTGTAAAGATGTTTCTGGAAGAGCCTGTTAAGATGTTTCTGGAAGAGATTATGATTTGAATTGGTAGACTGAGTGAAAAAGATCCACCCTCACCCATGTAGGCAGGCATCGTCCAATCTGCCGATGGGCACAAATACAGCAAAAAGGCTGAGGAAGGGCTAGTTCTCTTTCCTCTTCTTGGGCTGAGATATCCATCTTCTCTGCCTGCAGACATCACAGCTCCTGGTTCTCAGTCCTTCGGACTCAGACTGAATTATACCACCTGCTTTCTTGGTTCTCCAGCTTGTAGATGGCATATCGTGGGACTTCTCAGCCTCCAGAACCATGTGAGCCAGTTCCTATAATAAAATCTCTCTCTCTCTCTCTCTCTCTCTCTCTCTATATATATATATATATATATATATATATATATATATATATATCCTATTGGTTCTGTTTCTCTGGAGAACCCTGAATAATACAGTATGGGATTAAAAATAACTTTTCTCACTGGATTGTTTGGATTAAATAAGGAAGTATATATAAAAGTACTTTGCAGTCCCTGGCACATAGTAGTCAGTTGGAATTGATTCTCCATTCTCCTCAAGAGACACCCACTCTGGGAAGCCTTCTGTAGTTAATCCCAATTCTCTCTCTCTTTTCATCACTTGAGTGTCATGTGCAAGCGACAGCAAGAACCTCAATATTTGCCATGACCTGGGATCCCTGGGTGGCGCAGGGGTTTAGCACCTGCCTTTGGCCCAGGGCGCGATCCTGGAGACCCGGGATCAATCCAATGTCGGGCTCCCGGTGCATGGAGCCTGCTTCTCCCTCTGCCTATGTCTCTGCCTCTCTCTCTCTCTCTCTCTCTCTCTCTCTCTCTGACTATCATAAATAAATAAAAATTAAAAAAAATAAACTAGTTTAAAAAATATATATTTGCCATGACCTGGAGGAGTTCTGCATCCAAGAAAGTTCAGCCCATAGTGCTGGATTGCCTTTTGGGGAGCAAATTGTCGAATTGCAGGAAGGGGACCAGATAGGCTCAGATTCATCAGACCCCCAAAGTTCATCTGGACTTAGCTGTTCTAGCCCGAACTTGTTACATGGGATCTAGGGGTGTCCTGAGCATTCTTGTGCCTGGTAGGGTGTGACTTCTCCCATTACTCTCAATTCTACATAGTCCACATGGTAGGCTTCCTTCACTAGGTTTCTCTCCTGTCCCTCCAATGCTGGAGCTCTGTCCACTTGGTTGGATTTCCTGCCTTGAACTTGTCCCAGGGGTGTGGACTTATCTACTGGTGACTGGTTCTTCTTTCACAAGAGCTTGGCCTTCCCTTTGCCTTAGTTGGGCACTGTGGGACCATTGAAGGTCTCTGATGCTGCAGCCAGAAGGAAGCATCTTCTTGAATCCCCAAATTTGGAGAGTGTGACTTAGAGTTATAAACTCGTATTAACCCTCGGGCCATAGTGGTAAGTGAGAGGATCATGGTCAGAACCGTGGATAGAAGCAACAGGGTGTGGGGTGGCTGGTGTTGAAGATAAGCTCAGTAGCCTGACTCCACGCTGATGCAGGGAATAAGGGGCCCAGAGTCAGCACCATGGACAGACGCCACAGATTCTGTTACCTCAAAGTTGGGTCTCTAAGAGCCTGGACCAGTCAAGATTCTTCTGATTATAAGAAATGGAAACCTACTTTAAGCTAGCCTAAGCTAATCTTTGGCTGAGTTGGATGACTGAGGTGGAGCCTATGGTGGCACTGAATGTCCAGATTTGTTGCAATGAGCAGTGGGAAATTATAGGCACATCCCCCTTGACCTTAAAGTATGATGTGATTTCTTTAATAGCCGGAGGGCTATCCAAATTATCCTTTCTTCTTGAGTAATTTGAAGAAATTGTTATTTTCATCCAGTTTATTAGTGTAAACTTGTTCATAGTATCCCCTTATTAACCTTTTAATTTTTGTAGGATCTGCAGCAACATATCCTTTCTGGCTCCTGATTTTGACATCGTCAATCTGTATCTGCTTTCCATGTTTTCTGATTAGTCTGACTAGAGATTTATAAATTTCATCGACTTTTCATTATTCCTCCCATGACCTCCACTGTGACAGTTTAGGACACTATCATTTTATTGGGGCAGGCTCTCAAGAGGCCTTTATGCCCTGGTCTCCCAACTCCAGTACACTCTGCCTACTGCTGCCAAATGATGCTTCCTCAAAAGGCTCTTTCATCTGAGACTTTCACTGGATCTACATTGCTTTTGAGCAATTTCCAGACCTCTTCACTTGACACCCCCTCCCCCACCATCTGACAGACATTCACATCTCCAGTCATCACCCACTCCTCCCCTGCAGGAATCCTCTTCTTTTCTAGCCAAACGGGCACGTTTGTCATTCCCATTAAATCTAGGTGATTTCTCAGCAATGTGCTTCAACAACTCTTCAGTTGTGGCTGCTGAGGAAAAAACACCAGATTTGGAGTCTGAAGGCCAAGATTGGAAATGAGAATTATCCCATTTGCAGGCTATGTGGCCCATTTTCTTCATCTGAATATAGGGTAATAATGCTTACCTTGTGGAGTTTTTCTTAATTCATACAGCAAGTACTTGATGAAGGAATATGCCCTGAGGCCTACCTGCATACGTGTGTGCATGTATGTACATACA
The DNA here is from genome assembly GCF_053574225.1 of Canis aureus. NCBI lineage: Eukaryota > Metazoa > Chordata > Mammalia > Carnivora > Canidae > Canis > Canis aureus. Next base: position 13,123,287 of record NC_135623.1, on the reverse strand, counting down.
TGCATGTATGTGTGTACTTGCATGAGAAGCAATGCTGCTGCTCCAGCACCAAGGGATGTGCCCTGAAGACAAATACAAAGATTGATAATAGATAGTATTTACTGAGTGCTCACTATACAGTTAACCCTTGAACAACAGGGGATTAGGGATGCTGACCTCCTGCACAATTGAAAATCACATGTAATTTTTGACTCCCCCACCTTAACTACTAGTAGCCTATTGTTGACCAGAAGCCTTACCAATAGCATCAACAGACGATTAATGCACAGTTTGTATGTTATATGTATTATATACTCTAATCTTACCAAAAAAGTAATCTAAAGAAGAGAAACTATCAAGAAAAGCATAAAGAAGAGAAGATGCATTTACAATACTGTGTTATATATTTTTAAAAATCCAGATAAGTGAACCTCTGCAGTCTAAACCTTTGTTTCTTAGGGATCAATTGTGTTTGTTTACTGAGTGACTATCGTGCTAGGCTCCAGGGCTGCAGCATTAAGCAGACAACAAAACTGCCCTCTTGGAGTTTACATTTAATCCTTACATGCTAATCTGACATTTAATTTCTGGAAATCTGAATTGTAGATTTTTTTTTCTTTTCTTTTTAATAAATAATTTTAATTGTGGCACAATGCACATAACAGTTACCATTTTAACCGTTATAAAAGTTCAGTTCAGTGGTATTAAGTACATTCACATTCACATGACCACCAACCCCCTCTAGAACCCTTCATCTTACATCACTGAAACTCCATACCCACTAAACATTGCCCTTACCCCCAGCCCCTACCAACCACCATTTTACTTTCAGTCTCTGAATTTGAATAATCTAGGCACTAACATATAAATGGAATCATACAGGGTGCTTTTGTAACTTGCTTGTTTTGTTTTATTTTGTTTTTAAGTAGGTTCCACTCCCAGTGTGGAGCCCAGTGCGGGGCTTGAACTCATGACTCTGAGGTCAAAACCTGGGCTGAGATCAAGAGTCAGACATTTAACAGACTAAGCTACCCAGATGCCTATAACTGGCTTATTTCACTTAGCATAATGTCCTCAAGCTTCTTCCATGTTGTAGCATATGTCATATTTCTTCCTTATTAAGGCAGAATAATATTCTAATGTACATTCATTTTTTGTTGTTTTGAGAGAGAGAGAGAGAGCATACAGGGAGTGAGCAGAGAGGGGCAGAGGAAGAGCGAAAGAGAGAATCTCAAACAGGTTCCACACCCAGCACAGAGCCTGACTCCAAGCTCCATCTCACAACCCTGAGATCACGACCTGGGCTGAAACCAAGAGTTGAATAAGTAACTGACTGAACCACCCAGAGGTCACATACATTTCTTTTTTTCTTTCTTTCCTTTAGGATTTTGCTCATTTATTTTAGAGAAAATGAGACTGAGAGAGAGTGTGTGTACAAACAGGGGGATGGGCAGAGGGAGGGAATCTCAAGCAGACTCCATGCTGAGTGCGGAGACCCGTGCAGGTCTCAATCTCATGACCCTGACACCATGACCTGAGCCAAAACCAAGAGTAAGATGCTTAACTGATTGAGCGACCCAGGCGCCCCAACATTTCTTTTTTTTTTTTAAGATTTTATTCATTTATGCATGAGAGACATAGAGAGAGGGAGAGGCAGTGACCCAGGCAGAGGGAGAAGCAGGTTCCATGCAGGGAGCCCGACATGGGACTCGATCCTGGGTCTCCAGGATCCCACCCCAGGCCAAAGGCAGTGCTAAACCACTGAGCCACTGGGACTGCCCCCCAACATTTCTTTAAAAAAAATGGTGTACATGGTTTGTAAAGTCAGCTGGCACGACAAATATCATAAGAAACAACAGCTCATACCCTACCCCCTAGCCTCACTCCCCAAGACAATCACTTAAAATCATTTGAGTTCTGTCTACCAGTATTTACCTCTCAATATCTAAATAATGTGCTTTTATGCTAGTTTTTAATCCATTATGAAAGATAATTTTATAGCACTCCACCCCTACACTGTTCTCTCTTGCATCCTTCTAATATAATTATATCACAATTTTTGGTTACACCAATAGTCAGGGTTTGCCTTTTTGATTTTGCACATATGGTTCACTTCTTGACACTAATACTGTGTTAGCTTTCTTATGTAGTTTTTTTTAAAACCTTCCCTTGTATTAACAGCCTTTTTAAAATTTCCTTTCTCCCATTTTCTTAGTTTTCTACTTGCTTATCACAATTTCTCCCCAAACTCTTCAAAAGAATATAAAAACCTTCTAGATGCTAATTTCCACATAGCAAAGCACATCAGATAATCTCTTAATTCCACTTTTGTTTCTCCTTAAGGTATCCCTCCTGGAGCCTTCTATCTACCTGTGCGCTTACGCTCTGGGCCTTCTGCACGATAGCTGGTCAGGGAATCTCCTTTGTAATTTTTTGGGGCTGACTCTTCTTTCCTGGATCCCACATCTTTTTCTTTCTTTCTTGGTCAAGTCCTTCACTTTGACGAATATCCATTGGTAGCTGTCTGAGAAAGAATATATGAGAGGTAAAATTTTTGAGACTTTGAATTTCAGAAAATTCTTCATTTTACTCTCACAGGCGATGTGTAGCTTGGCTGGTATGGGAATTCTTTAGACTTTTGAAGGCATTGTTCCAACGTGGCTCTTGAGAAGTCCATTGCCAGGCCTGCTTCTATCGTATCCTTTGTGTGTATGCGGTCCTCTCTGTATGGAAACTTTTAAGATTTTACCTCTGTCCTTGTCCACCTAAAAGTTCATGCTAGTGAGACTTGATACGGGCCTATTTTAATTTATTATATTTGTCACTATGATAAGCCTTTTCACTATGATAAGCCTTTGATAAGCCTTTTCACTATGAAAATTCATTTCTTTTATCAATTTTCTAAAAGATTTTATTTATTTGGGAGATAAAGAGAGCATGAGCAGGGGGAGGAGCAGAGGGAGAGGGAGAAGCGGGCTCCCCACTGAGCAGGGAGCCCAGTGCAGGCTCCATTCCGGAACCTCAGGATCATGACTTGAGCCAAAGGCAGATGCTAAACTGACTGAGCCACCCAGGTGCCCGGAAAATCCATGTCTTTTATCTCTGAGAAATTCCTTCTATTATTTCTGTGAATCTCTTTTTTCCATTTTATTTGATCTATGTGACAATACCTAAGGTCTTTTCTCTGCTCGGTTTCTCCAGCGAAGAACCCACCAGTCTCCACCTGAGTGGGTATGCACCTGACCACAAGCATTCTAGAAACCATGTCTCATGAGCCCTAGAGTCTTGCTTTTCAGACTCTCTCTTAATGCTCCTCTTTTCATTAGGACATTTCTTCTCTGATTTCCACAGTGCTGGGCTGGAGCCTCTCCGGTTCACTTTTTATTTTTATTTATTTATTTTTTCCGGTTCACTTTTTAAACAGGATGAAACCTCTAGTCTCCGCCAGGTTACGGAAGGTATAGTCAAATATCTGTGTATAATAAGGAAGGGGTCTGTTTCTTATGTTCCCTTGTTCCCATTCCCATGTTCTTTTTTTTTTTTTTTTAAGATTTTTGTTTATTCATGAGAGACACAGAGAGAGACAGAGCCAGAGCCAGAGGGAGAAGCAGGCTCGCTATAGGGAGGCTGATGTAGGACTCGATCCCAGGACCCCAGGATCATGCCCCGGGCCGAAGGCAGGCACTCAACCACTGAGCCACCCAGGAGTCCCCCCATCCCCATGTTCTTATCCCCATGCCTCACTCCCACCTTCTGCTGTAAGTGTTGCCTCCAGTATCTGCTCTTTCCCTGGTCCTGGGTCTCCAACTGGATGACTCCTCCTTGCCATCTTCTGTTGTAGAACCTGGTATGTAGCTATCCCCCTCTTCCAACTCTTCTAGCCACTTGCTAATCTTCCAAAAATGTGTTGACATCTGTGGTCCACCATTGCCTCTTTTATATTCCTTTACTTTTATTTTAGTGAGGCTTGTTGAGGGAGCAGATATAAATGCATGTATTCCATCTGCCACACTTAACCAGAAATCCAAAGACTGCACTCTTAATTACCATGCTATATTGCCTCTCAAATGAGACAGTACCTCTGGGATCCCACAGCCCAATGAGGATGAAATGAGGTTACACATGTGAACATACTTTGTAAGCTCTAAAGAGCCCTGTGAATGAGAGCATCTATGTTAAATTCTCCTACCAGTGTTCCCTCCTTCCTTCTCTCTGCTCTCTGATTTCTCCTCATCTCCAAGGTACAGCTCAGGCTTATCTCCTCCTTGGAGCCTTCCCTGATCAACCCAGCTAACAGGATGGCCCTGAGCCCTGGGCCCCGAGCCACCGCAGGATTCTTGGTGCACCTCCCTTGGCCCCAAGCAACACTACCTTATTGCACTGTGGGCACAGAGCTACTGGCCAAGATGCATAGTAAAATGTGGATCTTTCAGTGTGTAACAAAAGAGCTTCCCTCTTGCCTACATGCAAGAGACACAAGCTAAACAAGAATGAGGTTTGGGGGCAAGGGAAGGAGTGTTTGGTTTGTTTGGTAGCGAGGTTAGGAGCGAAAGTAGCTTCTGTGGCCCTGCAGTCCGAGCTGTGGCCACAGTACTCCAGGCCTGCCTTCTCCCTCTTGCATCCCCTCCTCCCTCCAGTTGCTTCCTCTGGGCAGAGGGACCAGCGGGGCCGTGGCCGCACCAACAAGTCTGTGCCTCTGGTCCAGGGGCCAGGTCCTTTCACTCCTTCCTCTTACCAGGGCTTTGATGTGGATTCTCAGAGCTTCGATTCCTATCCACAGAGGGCTTAGGCCAGGGTGGTAGTGGGAAAGGGACGGGTCTCTGGCCAGAAGCAGTTGATCTCGATCTCAAAAAGATCATTAGGAGCGTTGCTCACAATAGCTAAAATGCGATCAGTAAAGTATGCTGTATACCTGAAGAGTATTCATCCTGAGAAGAAAGGACATTCTGACCTGCGAGAACCTGGACAGATCTTGAAGACATGATGCTGGGGAAGTAAGCCAGCCGTAGGAGGACAGGTGCCGTCCAATTCCACTTACACGAAGGGCCTGGATTAGTCACATTCAGAGACAGAAAGGGGAACGATGGGAATCAGAGGCTATTGTTTTTGTTTTGTTTTGTCTTGTTTTTTAAAGATTTTATTTATTCCTGAGAGACACACTGAGAGAGGCAGAAACACAGGCAGAGGGAGAAGCAGGCTCCCTGCGGGGAACTCAGGGCAGGACTCATCCCAAGACCCCGGGGTCCAGACCTGGGCCGAAGGCAGGTGCTCAACCGCTGAGCCCCCCAGGCATCCCAAGGAGCTAGTGTTTAATGAATACAGAGCTTCAGTTTTGGGGGTGACTGGTAGTAGTGGTTGCACAACAAAGTGAATGCACTCAATGGCCCTGAACTGTACACTTCAAACGGTTAAAATGGTAAATTTTATGTTATGTGCGTTTTAATCACAACTGAAAAAGTGGAAAAAGAAGAGGTCCTGATTATTTTCTAAGAGGTGGAATCCATAGGAGTCTTTACAGAACATCTCACCGCAGTAAAATGTGCCATCTCGTGTCCTCCCCCCGACTGGTGTTGATTATTATGAAGGAAACTGAGCTTTACCTGAGAACCACAGCTGCAGGGAGCTCTCTCCGGGTCAGCACTCCTGTCCTGGAGTCCCTTGGAAACACACAGGTGTGTGCGTGGACACACACACACACACACACGCACACAGAGGCACGCACACTCCCACTCCCAGACTGTCCAGCACAGCTCTGTGTGCAGTGGCAACACGACCTACCCCGTGTGTGTGCACCAGGGGAGAAATCTAGTCCCTCTCCATTCCCCGCTGTCCTTTCCAGACCCTTCATCCTGGAGACACTTGACACAGGGACTGATCCGGCTGGAAACAGCCAGCGGGTGCAGCCAGGTGGGAGAACGGCCAAGAGGAGAAAAGACAAGGCGCAGGTCAGGTCACTCTGGTCGGCCTCCACCCTGCTCCAGACTGTCCCAGAGCTTGGGATCCCAATTCCCCACTTCTTTTCTGTCTAGAGCTTGTCATTCAACATGCGAGCCACTCCCCATGCGTGGCTCTTGAGCACCTGAAATGTGGCCAGTGTGACTTGAGATGAGCTGTAAGTGTAGGATAATATCCTTAAAAAGCATTTAAAAACTTAGGAAAGAATTAAGAGTGTAAAATATCTTGTGGGAAAAAAGGTTTTTATCTTAAAATTTTAAATTTATTTATTCATGAGACACACACACAGAGAGAGGCAGAGACACAGGCAGAGGGAGAAGCAGGCTCCACGCAGGGAGCCCGACGGGGACTCAGTCCTGGGACCCCGGGGTCACGCCCCGGGCTGCTGAGCCCCTCAGGCTGCCCCGGAAAAATGTTTTTATATGAATTACTTGCTGAAATGATCGCCTTTCGAATATACTCCTGGGTTACATAAAATATATTATTAAAATTAATTCCATCTGTTTGTTTTTACTTTATTTCACTACGTTGTGGCTCGCATCACATTTGTGCTGGACAGCACTAACAGCACTAGCCGGCAGCTTATCCTGATCCCAGACTGCTTGGCTGGGCCCTGACCCACCACTTGGATCTTGTCATTCCTTTCCAGAGAAATGGAACCCTTGTCACTGTGGGAGTCCCTTGGTGAATGGAGTAACAACCGGATTAATGCCTACCCCACTTGACGTGGACATCACCTCCTGCCTGGACTCCTTCCCATTGTGCTTTCTGGCCGGAGCACGCGGTATCGTCCTCCTCGGTATGCATTCTGCTCCAAGTCCCAGCACATGTTGGGTCTGTGGCCTAGACATCGGCTCAGAACTCTCCAGGAAGCCCCTGATGGGCTGGGCCCACACCATCTGCTAGGGGAAAGCCAAGTGGCCATGACAAGCGCCATGCCTTTTTCTGATTTTTTTTCCTCTTTCCTTTTTATCCTCCCCCCCTCCTCCCCCCACTGGTTCTTCTCTTTTTTAAAAGTCTAATTCTGAGCAGCCGGCTCTGTTCAGCCTGACTGGTTTGTTATGGCTTATAATCTGCGCCAGGATTAATTAGCTAATTACTGACAAACGTCCGCTGGCAAGATTCAGCTCCAGCTTGTCAGCTTGAAGTGTTTAATTATTTTAATCATTTACTTTCATCTTCAAAATTTATGCTGCCAAGAGAGTTGCAGGGCATCTTTTAATTATGATTTGGGGTTTCTGCTAGGCTATGTTCTGTTCCTGGGAATAGGGGATATTATTTTTTACTAGTCTTCCACCAGGGTCTGAACCCCCTTCTACTCCCAGGGCCCAGGATCATTCTCCATGGATTGGAGGTAAGGAGAGAGCCCAGATCCACTCTGGACACCACCTCTTCCGTATCTCCAGGACATGATGTGCGCGGGGACATGATGTGAATTTGCATTGTGTGGGTACCTACCATGTGCCGGACATCATGCTGCATATTATCAATATTTCACATTTGTGAGTACTTGTAAGTACAGAGAGTGTGGAAACAGCCTGAGAACTGAACAGAGTGGTCCAAGGTGATCAACGGTGAGAAGAAATATAAGGAATGAGCTTATTTTATTCATCTATGGCATAGTTTACTCATAGTCAGGTGAGGTCCTCTAAAATATAAAGCTCTGTGGTGTCACATATGCATACACCACCCAGATCAATGTGCCCTAGAGACTCTTTTATGTCCCCCCCCCCCCAAGGAACACCTCCCAGACGTAACCACTGCTGACTTCTATCACCGTAGTTGTCCGGTCTTCACTGTCATATAATGAGATTATGGGGTATGTCCTCTTTTATGTGTGACTTCTTTCACTCAACATTTTGTCTGTCAGAGGAAAGGTTCTTGAATATAAATAATAGTCCCTGGCTAAGGCTTTGGTTTGGGTCCAGCTGAGAGATTCAGCTCAAGTCTTCAGAGACTTGGCCATGGTTTTCTTTGTTATTAGCATCGGCCCGAAAGTGAGTTTGGACGTCATTTTTCTCCTTTGTTCCATCTTCTTCTCTACTTCCTCATTTTCCCTCTCCTCCTCCTCTCTCTTCTCTTCCCCATGGCCATAGACACATTTATCACCATGTCTTTTAGGACGTTTTTTCTGAGCTTCAGTACGTGCCATTCTGGATGCAAAGGTTAGGTGTTTCTTTTTTTTTAATTTATTTTTATTTTATTATTATTTTTTTTAGGTGTTTCCTAATGACTCCTGGTATTCAGAGGGAGATTGTGAAGGTCGAAAGATTGTGTCCCTGTTAGATTGGATTCTATTCTCAAAAAAAAAGATGTGTTGGAGTCCTAGCCCCTAGTACCTTGTAATGTGACCTTATCTGGAGATAGGGTCTTTACAGGAGTAATCCAGTTATAATGAGGTTGTTAGGGTGGGTCTTAATCTGATATGACCTAGTATCCTCATGAAAAGGGGAAATTCGAACACAGACACACCCATCGACACCCCCACATGAAGATGAAGGCAGAGATGGGTGTGATACTTGTACAAGCCAAGAAGTGCCAGAAATGGCCAGCAACCTACCAGAAGTTGGGAGAAAAGCCTGAAAAAAAACTTTCCCTCCCAGCCCTCGGTAGGAATTGATCCTGTAGACACCTTGATCTTATAATTCTAGCATCCAGGACTGTGCAACAACAAATTCTGTTATTGAAGTCACTTAGTTTGTTGTACTTTGCTATGGCAGCCCTAGCAACTAATCTACCCTCAAAGGGAGCTCTGGTAGGTCTTCCTGAATCTGTGTCAGCGGACCAACAACAACCTCTACAGGATCTTCTTCTTATTTTTTTAAATTTAATTTTATTTATTTTGAGAAAGAAAGAGGTGGGGGTAGAAGGAGAGGGAGAAACAGTCTCAAGCAGATTCTTCACTGAGTGTGGATCCTAACTCAGGGCTCAATCTCACAACCCTGAGATCATGACCTGAGCTGAAACCAAGAGTTAGATTCTCAACCAACTATGCCACTCAGGCACCCCAACTGCAGGATTGTCTATGCTGGAGCCTCCAAGAGTTAACCCAGCCCCAGGCTAGGAGTGACTGAGGCGACAGCTCAGAGCTGAGAGACTAAGGAGAAGAGAAAGATCAATTTAATGAGCTCAGTAATGTCATTAATGAGGCACCAGGCAACATCCAGGGGGCTTCTGTGATGGCCTCCACCAGGACTAGATAAATTGAAGGATGCCAGGAGCCAGGCCATGCCAACTTCTGATGAGATGTGATCTGTCCTCTTTATGCTCGGGATGGAGGTGGGAGTGGACAAGAGAGTCCTTGTCCAGTGGCCAAGGTGGTGTGGGACTCCTCTCCCCCCTCTGGACTCGGGTGTAACACAGCACGTGGCATCATACTTCCTCGCGCACAGTGCATACCCGAGTGCTCTTTCCCACAAGCCTGCACTAACTGCCGGCTCTGCTCTCTGTGTGTTTCCCTCCTCCCATTCCCACCCACCCTTTAGTTCCATCTGGAACAGTTTGCTTCCTAGGAATGCAGTTGGGCATCTTGCTAGCCTGTCTGGCAAATGCATAGAGAACCTTCTGCCCAAATCCTACAAAACTTTTTTCCCCCTGCTATTTCACAAGAGAAATCCCCCCACCTCTCATCCTTCCTCCTTCCAAGGATCCCATCCCTGAGGTCAGAGCCTGGTCTTACTGCCTTCCACCAGAGCCTCAAGATTGCTCAAGAAGCCCTCTTCTGCCCTATAGCCAATGGCTCTCCCTGTCCTCTCCCTGAAGGCTTAAGTGGGGTCTGGGTCCGTCTTGGTCTGTGTCGCCAATCACTAAGACTAGTTTATGATGACCTGCATGTGGAGCGAACATGGGACAGATTTCCCACCACGAGCTGTCTGATACTCCTAATCATAGGTGACTCTCAGTCACAGATGAGCATGAGCCCTGGGCCCGGGGCCTTAAAATGAAGTAAGGAATGAAGAGAGGAACAGGATGGGACCTGGGCTCTAGCCCTGGCTCTGCCTTTATTTTATTTCTTTTAAAGATTTTATTTATTTATTTATTTGAGAGAGAGAGAGCGAGTGAGCATGAGTGGGGTAAGGGGTAGAGGGAGAGGGAGACTCTCTGCTGAATAGGGAGCCTGACATGGGGCTCAATCCCTGGTCTCCAGGATCATGACCGGAGCTGAAGGCAGACGCTTAACGGACTGAGTCACAGGTGCCCTGGCTCCGCCTTTAGGACAGCCACAAGCCACTTTCCTTCTAAGTCTGTTTCCTCACCTGAAAAATGGGGACAGTGATCTCTACCGTATAGGATTATGTAGATTAGGTAAGGATATAAGATGTAAGCTGCGTGTAGTATATTCATACAATGAAATATTATTCCATATGTCATAAAGAGGGAGGAAAGTGACACAGGTTATGACATGACTGAGCCTTGAGGACATGACGGTCAGTGAAATAAACCCGTCACAAAAGGGTGAACAGTGCATGATTCTACTTCCACGAAGTCCTAGAGCAGTGAAATCCATGGAGGGGGATGTAGAAGGGTGGCGGTTAGAGCCTGAGGAGAGGGGGTGGGGAATTGTTCTGTAAAGGGTCTGTTTGCAAGGTGAAGAGTGGGGCTTACACACCAATGGGAATGTGTTTAAAACGTGAGTAGGAAACAAGGTGAGCGTGAGGGGCTGGCGAGTTGTGTGGAGGCATTGAACAGGAACGGGAAATGTGTCTGGATTCCAAGTGGGACATCTGGGCTGGAGGCAGAGATCAGGGAGTTGAAAGAACGTGACTTAGGCCTAGATGAGCTTTATAGAGAAGAGGATCAGATTGGAGTCCACCTCAGCATTTAAAGGGTGGGTGTAGGGGCACCTGGCTGGCTTAGTTAGTAAAGCATGTGAGTCTTGATCTCAGGGTTGTGAGTTCAAGCCCCACACTGGGCATGGAGCCTACTTAAAAACAAACAAACAAGTAAATAAATAAAGCAAAATATATAAAGTATGAGTGGAGACAGAGGAGCACAGGACAAAGAAGGAGGAAGAAGGTGAACACAGAGTTCTGGTCACAGAAGCCAAGGAAGGAGGGGATCTCAGGAGAAAGACAATGGTCAAAAAAATAAATAAATAAATAAAATAAAATAAAATAAAATAAATAAATAAATAAATAAAGGAAAGACAATGGTCCACGATGTCAAATGTTTCAGGCGGGTGTGAGAAAGGCCACTGGGATTGGCATCCAGATGTCTTGGTAGCTCTCTCCGGAGCGGTGGGGCAGGGGCCAGACTGCAGTGTTTTGAAAAGAGAATGTGGAAGGGAAAGGGGTGTATCTTGACCACAGCTGTGATCAAGAGCTGTGCTAGTGGAGGGAAGAAGGGGATTCGCATGATGCTTTGGGGTGAGCCCATTCTGGAATGGAGAAGATGTCAGCAAGTCCCCAGGTGAGGGAAGGAGCCCGCAGATCCGGTTGACAATGTGGAAGAGTGAGGAGCTGACCAAGAGCAGCTCGGTCCGGCTCCTCCGGGGCATCCCCTGCCTCTGCTCTGCGGGCAGGGAGCCCAGACCCTCTCACGCTCCACCTCTGCTACCGAGACAGGACCCCTTTGCTCTTGCACACGGGCAGGTGCGGGTGTGCTGACCCTGAGATCAACCCCACAGACGCCCGTTCCCACCCCCGGACTCACATACACCCTTCCCAGCACACCGCCGGCACAGAGGACACATCACTAACTTGTGTGCAATTTTTAGAGACTATTCCATTCTATGTTCTTCACAAGGTTGTGAAAAGCACAGTGAAATGCAAAGCACGTCTAAATGCTCTGCAAAATATGAATAGTACAAATATTAGCACTGTTATCATCGTTATTGACATGCAGGCTCACACAGATACACGTTCCCAGGAGCCCTTGAACGCATGCAGAGGCTTTCATTTTCACCTTGCACACACAGATTCACACACAAGCTCATATCGTTTGACAGGGGCCTATCTCTTCACACCAGCCCGTGAACCCACTAACACACACTCGCGTACTGCCCTGTGGGCCTACAGAAATGGGTTAGCCCTCATGCGCAGTCAACCATGGTCCCATATAAACCCACCCATGTCCAATTCATAAGCACACTCTCGCAGACAAGGACACTCATGCTGCCACTTAGGCTCACATAGGTGCGAGTAAGTCTGTGCACACACACTCCCAGAGGCCCACGGGGCTGCACAAAATTAAGCTGAAAGTCTTCCGGCCTGAGGAGGGTTGAGTTGACTTGACATCCATGAGCCAGGGAAGACATCTTGGTCTTGGTCAAATGATTTTGCTAACCTGTAGCTTTGCGTCAAGACATTTGTGTCATCAGAGAACCAATCTGTCTGGGTCCAAGGCAGGGAAGCAGAGAGAGAGAGAGGGAAAGAAGGAGAGAGAGAGAGAGAGAGAGAGAGGTTTGGAAGAACAGAACTCTTCCCTTTCTCTCCTTGTCGGCCTCTCTCTAGATGCCCAGGGGCCCCCTGGCCCTTCTCACAGCTCTGAGCAGAAGCTGAGGATCCTCCGAGCCACAGTTCCTGGCCTTCGAGAACCCCCATCCCCCAGGCTAATGCCGCAGTCATCAGATCTATCCCAAAGGATGTCTGCACACACTCAGCTGCCCCAAGCTCTCCTCCTCTCCTGCTTTCACTGCTGCACCCCCAGAAGGTGAGCCGTGTGCAGAGGAGTCTCCAGTTGGGTGGTGAAAAAATCGAGTGAGAGAAAGGAAGAACTCTATCCAGGGAGCAGCACATGTTCGTCTCATCAGGCCTCAGCCTGGCGCACAGGCCTTTTCACAAAGCCCCAACCAGCTCCCAGCCTCGCCTTACACAGCTGCTTCGATCCCTCTTCTCAAGCCCACATCTCCACCACCTCCTGGCTTCACTCTCAGCACATAATCTCACCTCTTTCTTTACAGGGAACATACATAGTTTAAGGACCAGCAGAAGTAGACCCTTCCAGCTTCCTGAACACCCCCCAGTAGAAACCTCCTCAAATTTGTTCCTATCCTTACCTCTTCCTGTCTCAGAAATATCCACAACTAATTGCTCATTGGTGCTCTGCCTCCCATCCCATCTCACCTTTTCTAGAACTTTCCTCTATCAACTATCCCCCGTCTCCTGTATCTTCAGTCTCTTGCTCCCCACAAGATACTTCTTGCATTTAAAGATGCTCAGATCTCTCCCACCTTAAAAAAAAAAAAAAGTCATTCTTTTACACAACACTTCCTTCTGCCTGCCATTCTGTCTCTCTCCTTTCATTCATTACCAGTTTTCTTGGAAGAGTTATGTCCATTCACTGTATCCACCACTTACCACGCTGCATTTCCCAAATCACCACAATATTCTCTGCACTCCACCCACCCCCACACAGCTGCCCACCAAAGGCACCTGCCATGTCCTTTGAGCTGACCCAGTGGCCACTTCCCAGTCCCTGCAGCTGGAAGCCCATGCAGCCTATTGGACACTATTGACCAGCCAGTCCCTCCCTGGGACTCTCTCCCCTGGTTGTCTTCTCCCTTGGCATATTTTGATTTTCCTATCTTCCTCCCACCTCTCTGGCCACTTTTTATTGGCTTCTTCTTCCTCTGTCCTATTCTTTTGACTTTCATTTTTTTTTAAGATTTTATTTATTTATTCATGAGAGATGCAGGCAAAGGGAGAAGCAGGCTCCATGCAAGAAGCCCGATCCCAGGCTAATGGGACTCGATCCCCGGACCCCAGGATCACACCCTGGGCCGAAGGCTGCGCTAAACCACTGAGCCACTCAGGGATCCCCCTTTGTAAGTACATTTTGCCCAGAGAGGAAATTTTAAAAAACATACACGGGAGAAATCTCATTGTTCTCATTATTTTCTATGTATTGTCATTTTATGCTCAGTGAACTCTCAGCAGTCTTGCCTCTCATTAAGTAACTAGGACCCTATAGTACACTTTCTTCACTTTGTCTTCACTAGCAGGTCCCTGGGTGGAATTAAGCATTCTCCTTAAGGGTCTTCAAGTTTACATGTAGCTCCTCTCACTGAATGAATGAACAAATGAGTAAAAGGATGGATGGGGCGGGAGGGTTTTAGGGAGCCAATGGTTGAACTGAGCCCTGAAGGACCAGTTGTTTAGGTGAGGGTAGGGAAGCGTTCTAGGCAGAGACAATAAGATGTTCAGATGCCTAAAGGCAAGAGATAGCATCCTGTATCTCAAAAGTTGAAAAGGGTTTAGCTAAAGTGAAAAGGATTGTAGAAGGCAAGGGGGAGGGGTAGATGTGAGAGTTGAAGCTCCAGGAGAGGGTGGAATGTAAATGCAGGCCTTGGTAAACCACCTTTCAGAATTGGATTTTGTCATATAGGCAATGAGAGGCCAATGAGAGATTTTCTGCAGCAGAAGGATATAGTCAGATTTATATTTTAAAAGGATAATTCAGATGAGGCACAGATAGTAAGTAAGAAGAGGCAAGAATGGATCCAGGGAGTCTAGATAGGCATGTGTTGTTCGAATTATGATTAAAGCTGGAAGTCTCACTTGGCAAAAAGAGAAGTTGATGTTTCTTCCTTTTGCAGATCTTTAGGAGGCAGAAGTTACAGAATTAATATTGATCAGACCTGGAAAGTTGAAATAAGGGATCCCTGGGTGGCTCAGTGGTTTAGCGCAGCCTTCGGCCCACGGTGTAATCTTGGGGTCCGGGGATCGAGTACCACATCGGGCTCCCTGCATGGAGCCTGCTTCTCCCTCTGCCTGTGTCTCTGCCTCTCTCTCTCTCTGTGTCTCTCATGAATAAATGAACAAAATCTTTAAAAACAAATCTTTAAAAAAAAATGTACTTACAGAGGACCAAACTGGGTACTCTATACTGACCAGGAAAACCGATTTCATAACAAATCACATTTAGGGACGCCTGGTTGGCTCAGTGGTTGAGCATCTGCCTTTGGCCCAGGGCATGATCCTGGAGACCCAAGATCAAGTCCCACGTCGAGCTCCCTGCATGGAGCCCGCTTCTCCCTTTGCCTGTGTCTCTGCCTCTCTCTCTGTGTCTCTCATGAATAAATAAATAAAATCTTTTTAAAAATCATATTTATTGGGCATTACAGGCACTAGATGAAGCATGTAATGTGTTTGATCTACCACAATCCTTGAGACAAGAGAAGTCTTATGATTCCCATTTTGCAGATGAAGAAAATAAGATCCAGAAGAGTTAAGTGATTTGTCCAAAGTCTCACAGCCGATTTGTAGGTCAAAGTCAGACCTACGTCTATGTGAACCCAAAGCCGACTCTTGATCTTGGCATTCTTCTGCCCATTATGACCGCAGGGGTAGGTTAAGAGGGAAGTTCAAACACACCAAGGCGATGGGGAGCCCACCAGTACTTTCCACACTTAAAAAAAAATGATTTAATTTATTTATTCATAGAGACACAGACAGAGAGAGGCAGAGACATAAGCAGAGGGAGAAGCAGGCTCCCTGCTGGGAGCCCGATGTGGGACTCGATCCCGGGACCCCAGGATCATGACTTAGGCCAAAGGCAGGCGCTAAACCACTGAGCCACCCAGGCGTCCCAGTATTTTCCACACTTAACGTCCCCATGGCACGCATCCTATGCTTGCTGACAGTTTGACAACTTACACAGCAGCTGGCTTGCTCGGAGGAGATCTCTGTTAATTAAAATAGCACAAAGGGAGATCAGCGCACAAACCATGTCAGTGGGTAATTAATTCAAAGGAGGGCCCAAGCGTGCAGAAATGCTCAGCCTCTACCTGCTAGAGCCTAGCTCCCCCCATTGCCCCCAGCTTAAAGCTGCACTCTGTCCCTGTGGCCATGAGCTGCTACCTGACTCCTACCTCCATTGGTGGGGGAAGGAGGCCCTGTCCTCTGGGGCCAGAACCTGAGTTCTGGGTTCCTACTGGGTTCTGGCCATCTCCAACTCCTCCGAACCATTCATCTCTCCCAGAGATCCAAAAGAACAGGATGAGCCAGAGATAAACCATCTAGGACCCAGAGCTTTGGGACATCATCTCTGAGAACCTATTAGTCTTTGCCTGGCCCTGCTGCATCAAGCAGACCACTGCCTTATCTCTCAGGGTCTCGAATTATCCTGTCTTGGAATCTGGTGTATCGGGATGAACCGAATCCAATGCCACCATCACCTCTGCCTAAGGCTTGAGCTTGCTTCCCTCCTGGACCTAGTGCCCGGTCCTGACCCTCAGGGCTCTGCTGGATCCTAACCTCCTTCTTGTCCTTTCACTCATTTCGTTATCATCATAGCTCCACCAGATACACTGCAAAAGCATATTTCTCCATTGCACAGATGAACAAACCGAAGTTCAGAGCAGCAAGGTGACTTGTCCAAGGACAGCAGAGGCTTTCCTTTCTCTGCTCAGAGGCTATGCTCTTCTGGGATTCTAGCCATGAGTTTAGCTACCCCTTGCTTTTCTGTTTTTAATAAACTTTTTATTTTTAAATAACTCTAGATTTTTAGGAGAGCTACAAAGATACTACAGAGAGTTCCTGTCTACCCCTTACACAACTTCCCCATCGTTAACATGTCACATGGCCACGGTACATTTGTCAAAACTCAGAAATTGACACTGTATAGCTAGCTTTGAGTCAGACAGCTTTTTCTCCCTGAGGAAGGAGCCATAAATTTCTCTTTTATCCTCCATAGGTCCAACAAAGAGTGTCAATGCTCACAATGTGACCCCTTCCGTGCCAGCATGGGCCCTCAGCATCCCTATCTTGCTCTCCCCAAATATGTTAGCCTAAGAGACCATCAAGAAGGAATAGCTGTAGGGCCAGAACCCAAACTTCCAGGCAGTGTCTTCAGGTGCCCCACACATCAAGTCCTTCCTTTCATTAGTCCCCGAAGTTACCTCTTGCCCACAAACATCCCTCTGCTTGTTAATCTCTTCACTAATCTCTGCCACTAGTCTTCATGGGCATCCATCAGTGTCAACTTCATCCTCAAAGCTCTCAACCAGATTCAATTCAACAAATATCTATTGATAACACAGAAACTAATCCAATCCAGTCTCTGGCCTTGGGCAGCTCCTGGTATCCGGGGGGGAAATATACACCTCTGCCCATGATTAAAACATTATATGGTAAGTGCACAGTGGTCAAGAGCTTGAGGTCTTCAAACACAAAGGTATGTGACTTTGGGTAAGTGACCTTAGGTTCCATGAACATCAGTTGTTTGAACTCTAAAATAATAATAAGAGTAGAACCTATATCATAAAGTGTTTATGATCAACTAATTAAAAAAATACCTGCTACTTATTAAGTAGTCACTCTCTGATAGGCATTGTAGCAGTTGTTTTGTCTAGACTTACAGCTAAAAGTTTCCTTGTCTTTAAGGTCAACGCTAGGGATGATGGTGGCCTGAATCAAGGCAAGGACTTGGAGAAGGATAGATGGATTCAAGAAACATTTTAGAAGTCAGTAAATGACTGGATTTGGAAGACTGAGTTGATCATGATGTCTGACCATGTAGATTGGGGCACTGAGAAGGTACTAGTGACATTTACTGTGAGAGGGAAACCAGAGGAATAGCAAGGACACTGCCTGGTTAAAATTCCAACTCTTGGGATCCCTGGGTGGCGCAGCGGTTTGGCGCCTGCCTTTGGCCCAGGGCGCGATCCTGGAGACCCGGGATCGAATCCCACGTCGGGCTCCCGGTGCATGGAGCCTGCTTCTCTCTCTGCCTGTGTCTCTGCCTCTCTCTCTCTCTCTCTCTGTGTGACTATCATAAAAAAAAAAAAAAAATATTAAAAAAAAAAAAAAAAAGTCCAACTCTTGGTTTCGGCTCGGGTCATGCTCTCAGGGTTGTGAGATGGAGCCCCTTGTCAGCTTCTCTCTTCCTCTCCCCCTGCCCCTCATCCCTGCCTACTCCCTCTCTTTATCTTTATCTCTCTCCTTAAAATAAATAAATAAATCTTTTTAAAAAAAGTCTCATGCTCTACCTACTGAGCCCGCCATGCTCTACCTCCACTGAATTATTTGGTTCAAAGACTACAATTTTTATGTTTGGAATTTATTTCAAATTCACTTATTTTTATAATATCTTATTTGTGACTTGTGTATTTGTTATTTTCTCTCTCCTTGACCATTTTATACCCTATCAGAGTACTCCATTATCTATGCTTTGCAGGCTGTCTCTTCTGCTCTTTGATTTCCTTATTTGCTTCATAATTTTAATTTGTGAACACATCTTCTGGGACGTCTTCTTTCAAAAGATTCTATAAATGCCCTGGGTTGTGCAGTAGATTGTGGATTGCCTCTGACCAATGTAGTTCACTGGCTCTGGATCAATTTTTATCTTAAGCTGGGGCTATTTTGAGGTTGAGATTTCTATATCCGAAAGATAGTGCAGAATTGTAGCCTTCTACTCACATATTGGTCGGCCAGAGGGTCAGTTTTCTCAGGGTTGACACAGATACTTCTGGTCTGGATTCAGTGGCCTATTTCCACTTCTGTCCATATCCCCCAGGAAATGAGCAAGTAAAGAATTTTGTAGGTCTAGATTAACAGAGAATACAGCCCTTTTCTGCCTCCATCTTTATGCAGGGAGCCCTATCCTATCCTATAGTCTTGACTCCAGCAGGCATCTAGTGTTAAAAGCCCAGGCCATTGGGGGAGGGGAGGTGGGTGGGAGGATGGGCTAACTGTGTGATGGGCTTCAAGGAGGGCACTTGAAGTAATGAGCACTGGGTGTTGTATTGCAACTGATGAATCACCAAATTCTACTTCTGAAACTAACAATGCAGTGTATGTTAATTTAATCGAATTTAAATAAAATTTTGTTTTAAGATAAAATAAAAGCCCATCCCCAAGACTTAAATCTCAACCCTGTCACGGGCTCTGTTGGCCTTGTCTCCCACTCACCTCTGAAGGAATCCATGGTGTTGTTTTGGCATTGGAAATCTTACCTTTGTTGTTTTCAAGCTCAGATACACTTTTTTTTAATTGGAAGGAAAAAATCTAAAACGATCTATTCTTCATTTCTATGTGTTTGGATCAAAATGTTAGCTCAGTCTGACATCTCAGGCAGAAACGCTGAAATGTTATGAAGACATGATTACAAAGGTTTGACAATAACACAGAGACAGTGATGTCCCAGAAGACAATAGAGAAAAAGTTTCAAGAAAGGGAATCGAATGCATCACATGAAATATTGCAAGTGGACAAATGAAATAAGACTGGAATGGGTACCATTTAATGTGAAACATGAAAGTCATGGATTACCCTCTGACAGTGTTTCGTGGGGTAGTGGGCGACAGAAGATTGTAACAGTGAAGTAAGGGGAGAAAAGGAGGCGATGGAGAGGGAGGAGATTCTCTAGAGAAATAGAAAGAGGTTCTCTCTCTGCAGTGGGACTTTGCAGAGAGAAGACTGGGCTGGTGGTAATGGGACAAGGGGTTGGAAGAAGCCATTTGTGGGCTGAGGGAGGGAAACCTGTCGGCGATAATAGCTATTGATAATGGCTATTATCGGAACAAGAAATAACAAGTTTTGGTGAGAAGGTGGAGAAAAGGGAACACTTGTGTACTGTTGAGAGGAGAGCAAATGGGTGCAGCCACTATGGAAAACAATATAGATTTCCTCAGACAATCAAAAATAGAATTGCCATGTGATTCAGCAATTCCACTTCTGGGTATTTTATCCAAAGAAAACAAAAACACGAATTCAACAAGATATATGCGCCCTCGTGTTCATTGCAGCATTATGTACAATAGCCATGACGTGGAAATAACCTGTGTCCTTTGATGGATGAATGGAAAAAGAAGATGTAATATATATGCATAAAGTGAAATACTACTCAGCCATAAAAAAGAGTGGATCTCTCCATCTGCAACAGCAGAGATGGATCTTGAGGACAATATACTAAATAAAATGAGTCTGAGAAAGACAAATACCATAGGACTTCACTTATATGTGGAATCTAAAAATCAAAACATGCAAATAAACAAAACAAAAGCCAAGCTCATAAATACAGAGGATGGGCTGCTGGTTGCCAGAGAGGTTGGGGAATGGAATGTGGGTAAGACAGATGGAGGGGAACGAGAGGTACAGACTTCTAGTTACAAAATAAATAAGGAATGAGGATGTAACGTACAGCAGGACTGTACTTAATAATCCCATAGCGCATATCTGATGTTGCTAAGAATGTAAGTCTTTATTTATTTATTTTTTAAAAGATTTTATTTATTTACTCATGAGAGACAGAGAGAGAGAGAGAGAGAAGCAGGCTCCATGCAGGGAGCCGGATGTGGGACTTGATCCCAGGACCCCAGGATCGCGCCCTGGGCCAAAGGCAGGCGCCAAACAGCTGAGCCACCCAGGGATCCCAAGTGTAAGTCTTTAAAGTTCTCCGGGGCAGCCCCGGTGGCTCAGTGGTTTAGCGCCGTCTTCAGTCCAGGGCGTGATCCTGGAGACCTGGGATCGAGTCCTGCATGGGGATCCCCACGTGGAGCCTGCTTCTCCCTCTGCCTGTGTCTCTGCCTCTCTCTCTCTCTCTCTGTGTGTGAGAAGTCTGACATCTCTACCCCTCCCCACCGCTCATGATCTTCCCCCCCATCAACGAAATAAATAAAATCCTTCAAAAAAAAGTTCTCATCACACGAAAAAAAAATGTGTAACTATACATGACTAGACTTACTATGGTGATAATTTCGCAATACATGCAAATATCGAATTATTATGCTGTATGTCTGAAGCTAATATATGTCAATTATACCTCAAAAATAATGATGATGATGATGAAAACAAAGTTGTTGTTGGTCTTTCCCAGAAAGAGAAATCAGAATCGAGAGAGAAAGAAAGATGGGAGAGCCGAGATCGTTTGAGTTGGGGGGTGGAGGTGGAGGGGTTCACATCCAGGCCAGGTGGAGCCATAGCTTGGCCCTGGGTGGGGGGCTGAGGAGCACAAGAGGTCGGGGTTTGGGGAGGATCCGAGCCTGTGGGATGAGGTGGGAATAGGAGAGGCAGCATCACTGAAAGCCGCCCCCCCCCTCCCCCCCCCCCCCCCCCCCCCCCGCCAGAGCAGAAAGGCCAAGGGCTCCCACCCCTGCCCGCCCTCAGCAGGCCAGCCTGGAGGGGTAACAGTCGGGCAGATGCTGCAGGAGGCCGCGGGCAAGGGAACCCAGGTGCTACTGACAGGGTGGAGCTGGCACAAGTGGGGTGGGGTGGGGTGCAGGAGGGTCCAAAGAGAGAGCGGAGGGAAAGCGGTAGGCACAGAGCAAACTGGGGCAGCGAGCGGAAGCAGGAGTGGGAGGACTGGGGGAAAGTGCTTCCAGAACTGGAGCTTGGAAATGGTTTTTCATATGTAAATTGTTTCGTGGTTCTCTTTGGGACCGATCAGTAGATGAAGAGTGAATGAGTGAATGAATGAATGATCAATAGTAGATCAAAGGAAAACACAGAAAGAGAGAGAAGTTGGGGAAAGAGGCAGGCGGGGGGGGGGGGGGGGGCGCGGGGGGGTGGTAAATGGCCAGGTGAGCAGAGGAGTACAAACGGCCCGGACAGATTGCCTTCTCCCCGCCAACTCGATCTTTCTAGACTCAGTCCTGTTCTCTGTATTCCTCCGCTTTTTCCTTCCTCCGCTGTCCTCCTGTTACCCAGGGGCTCAGTGCCAACCGTGGAAAGGGGCCGGGGAGGCAGTGGGCGAGCGAGGGGCCGCTTCTGAAGGCTGGCACCGTGGGGGGGACGGGGAGAGCAGCTCAGCTGGGGCAGCAGTTTGCAGCTGCAGCTGAGGGGAGGGAGGGGGGGCAGAGGCGCCCCAGGCGTGGAAGCTGCAGAGGTGTCAGAGACAGAGACTTAATGACAAGCCCGGGGTCCACCTGCACAGATGAGCAGGGCTGGGAGCTGGGAGCTGTGGGGAAATTGGAAAAGGGACACGCTCATTTTTCAGCACACTTCTCTCTCCTTGCACACACACACACACACACACACACACACCTTTAATAAAGAGCCAGAGGCTTACTCTGTCCTGGCTCTCACTCCATTTGCACAAAAGACCCGCGGGAAAGAGGTTGTAAAGAGGGACAAGGGGGTCCTGAGATGGGATGGGGTTGCTTTGTCCCTGGGGAAGGCCCAGCCAGCTCTGTGTCTGGTGAGGGGGTCGGGGGGTGGGGAAGGTTGGAGAGCCAACAACCAGTCTGGGGGGCTGACCTGGTGTCAACCCTTGAGCAGACACCTGGCCAGAACCCCAAGCCTCTGGAGTCTCAGCTCCGCCCCTCAGGCGAGGCCCAGCTGCAGCCTGGGGACCCCTGAGTGTCCTCGCCCCGGAGTCCAACACTGTGGGGTCACAGGGACCCAGGGTACTCACTAAGCCTCAGGCTCTGGGTCCTCCTTCCCTGAACCTGCAGCTGGTACAAGGGGAGCAGGGCCGTGCCAGGGGCTGGGCCAGGGAGAGGCCTGGCGGCTGCAGTCCCCCACCAGGACCCCTTCCTGCCCCAACAATCCCCACCCCGTCGCTGGGAGCTATACAGACAGCACCGTGGAGGGGGGGCACCCCTCAGCTCCGGGCAGGGCGGAGAACTGGAGATTTCCTAACGCCACTGCCGTGTCTATGCGCACATAACATAACCGTGGCCTGCAGCCTGGTTTCAGGTGACCACGCCAGTCGTCTCCGCTGCCGCGTACTTCTAAGAACTCAGGGAGATGTTCACACGCGGCTTGAACTCATGCCTGCCACTCAGGTTGCTCAGGGTGGGTGTGCAGGTTGGGGACTGTCCAGCTCCAGGCCCCGCTCGCAGAACTGCCTTTGCACCTCCAGTCAAGGTCACTGACATGAGTTCAGGTTCTCCTCTTTTTTCCAACAGGCCTAAATCACCCAAGCAAAGAGGTGACTCCCCCCCAAATCGGAACTTGAGTGATTTTGCAACACCCGATTTAAGCTCTCTGCACTTGGTCCTTGTAGGCTTTTTCCCCTCCAGTGGGTATAAAACAATTATTTTATTTATTTATTTATTTATTTATTTATTTATTTATTTATTTATTTATTTATGATAGTCACACACACAGAGAGAGAGAGAGGCAGAGACACAGGCAGAGGGAGAAGTAGGCTCCATGCAGGGAGCCCGATGCGGGATTCGATCCCGGGTCTCCAGGATCGCGCCCTGGGCCAAAGGCAGGCGCCAAACCGCTGTGCCACCCAGGGATCCCAAACAATTATTTTATTAGTTGCCGACCACAAGTAATTCATTTTGCAACCACGACATCACCTACGGAGTCAGCTCCACCCCAAGCTCTGGGCTGCGTGACTCGGGGGCCACCTGCCTGTGATGCTGTTGAGGATGGAGCGCACGAAGTCACCTGGCTCTGACCGCGGGTGCAGTCAGTGACCGACACCCTACACCTCCCACGGGAATGGAGCTCGCGGGACCACGTTGCTTGTTTGCATGTATGTGTGAGTGTGTGTGTGTGTGTGTGTCAGTGTGTGTGTGTGGTAAAATACACGTAACATAAAGTTTACCATCGTAACTATACATATTTTTTAAGATTTTTGTTCAAGGCACCTGGGCGGCTCAGATGGTTAAGCGAGTTCTGCCTCTGGCTCAGGTCATGATCTCGGGGTCCTGGGATCGAGCCCTGAGGCCTGCTCCCTGCTTAGTGGGGAGTCGGCGTCTCCCTCCCCCTTCTCATGCTCTTTCTCTCTCTCAAAGAAATAAATAAAATCTTTCTAAAAAAATAATAAAATCGGGATCCCTGGGTGGCGGCGCAGCAGTTTGGCGCCTGCTTTTGGCCCAGGGAGTGATCCTGGAGACCCGGGATCGAATCCCACATCGGGCTCCCGGTGCATAGAGCCTGCTTCTCCCTCTGCCTGTGTCTCTGCCTCTCTCTCTCTCCCTCTCTCTCTGTGACTATCATAAAAAAAATAAAAATAAAAAATAATAAATAAATAAATAAAATCAGGGCAGCAAAGGGGGCGCTCAGCGGTTTAGTGCCGCCTTCAGCCCAGGACATGATCCTGGAGACCCGGGATCGAGTCCCACATCAGGTTCCCTGCATGGAGCCTGCTTCTCCCTCTGCCTGTGTCTCTGCCTCTCTCTGTGTCTCTCATATATAAATAAATAAATAAATAAATAAATAAATAAATAAATAAATAAATAAATCTAAAAAAAATAAAATCATCTATTTATGGACAGAAGCATTTAAACTATCCTGCATTTATTTACTTTTATTTTTATTTTCTTTTTACTATCCTGCATTAAAGCACATTATTGATATTAGACTCTTTTCTTTTATTTCCCTGGACCCTCAAATAAGTAATAGTGACCTGGACTGTCAGACTCTGAGAGGCCCCTGACAGGCTCCCCTCCTGAAAACATGAGTCTCAGCTACCATTGTCACACCTCCGATCCCCTCTCTGCCCCTTCCCCCCTTCCCCAGCCCCTCTGTGCAGGCCTTCATTCTCTAAGACTCCCGGGGCCCCTTCATCTCCCATCACCTTGCCCCACTGCCCCACATCCACCATTTTTGTCCCCAAAGCTCTCTCTCTCTCAAATAAACTTTCCTCCCCAATCCAGATAACTACTTCCAATGGTCTGGAGTTGGTTCCCGGAAGACAGACTCCAAGATGGAAATCCGTAGGCAGGAAGGAAGTGTATTGGGGAGGGCTCTTGGGATTAGCATAAGTGGGGGAGGACGGAAGAAGTAGACTTGGGCAGATGAAGGAACTGAATGGTCAACACAAAAGTCACCACCACTCTCATAAAGCGCTCTGGAATCCAGACGGTCTTCAGATTTGGGGGGGCCTGGCTCTGGTCTGTCTCTGAGGTGGATTGCCCAGGAAGGCCATGTGACCTTGGGCCTCTTCAGCTGAGGGCAAATATGGAGAGGGATTCCGCTGGGAGCCCTCAGCCACTGACACTTCCAAGAATGAGGGAATGAGTGTTTTGGCCCCCAAAAAAGGGATCTGGGTGATGTACCGCAGCATGTGGTACACCTGCCACCACTTGGACGTCCTTGGGTAGCTCAAACTTGATATGCCCAAGACTGAACTGCCTCTGCTCCTTTTCTAGGTTCTCATGTTGTGGCCTAATTCCTAGACTTGTCAGGTCTGAGTCAGTTATCCCCCACTCTCCTTTACCCTACATCCAGCTGATACCTCATAGAGGGTGTTAGACTCGGCCTAAAGCCTCATGAACTCATCCCCATCTCCTCCTTCCCCATCACCACGGACCTGGCTGCTCGGGCCCCCACAGCCTTGTTAGGGCACCGTACTTCAGTTATCTTTGAGTATATTTAGTGGAAAGAGCCATGTAGCTCGGAACAGGTGCTGCATGAAAGATTTATTGGGATGCTGTTAAAAAAATGAATGAGGGGCGCATCAGTTGGTTAGATGTCCAACTCTTGATTTTGGCTCAGTTCATGATCTCAGGGTTGTGGGATCGAGCCAGCCCCCCAGCCACCCCCCCCAGGCTCCATGGTCATTGGGGAATCTGGTTGAGATTCTTTCCCTCTGTCCCTCCCCACTTGTGCGCGCTCGCATGTGTGCTCTCTCTCTCTCTGTCTCAAATAAATAAATCTTAAAAAAAAAAAACAGTGATTACTCAATCTCATTAAAAATCAGGAAGGAGGGCAGCCTGGGTGGCTCAGAGGTTTAGCGCCTCTTTCAGCCCAGGGCATGATCCTGGAGTCCCAGGATCGAGTCCCATGTCGGGCTCCTTGCATGGGGCTTGTTTCTCCCTCTCCCTGTGTCTCTGCCTCTCTCTCTCTCTCTGTCTCATGAATAAATAAATAAAATCTTTAAAAAAAATCAGGAAGGAAGGAGAAAAGGAGGAAAATGAAAATAACAGTTTTCATAACATATTAATTCTAATATACATAATAATACAGAGTATATTTTGCTAGGTATATATACAGTTATATCTGATAACTATTGATTTTGTATTTATTAAATTTGCAAAGAAGCCTTCATTTCTCAAGAGCAATAGAGACCCTTTGATCCAGAAATCCTGAGACTCTACCTCAAGCACATGGTTTGAAATATGAGGGGAAATATGAACAAAGATGTCAATTATAGCATTATTCGTGATGGTAAAAAAAAATGGAAGGATCTTAATTATCTAACACTAGGGGATGAGTTAAGTATGTTGTGGTTTGTTCTATGTAACATGATAAAATTATCAAAACTAATGGTCAAACAGTCAATGTAACAGCATGGAAAATGATTACTGCAATGTTGAGTAAATAAAATTGGGATTCATCATGCTTACACATCATGGTTGTGATGATGTAGAAAATATGGTTGGGGAAACAATCTAAAAGAAAATACACCAGCACGCTGAGTCATTGTATTAGAACAGAAGAGTCATTCCTGGTAGCGTTAGCTCCTCTTCTTTCACCATAATCTCCTCCTCATCCTTGGAGATTGACATTATTTTCTTATATATACTAGAGGTGAAATTAGTGGGTTGTGGAATTATAGTAACTCTATTCCAACCTTTTGAGAAATCCCTAGATTGTTTTCAAAGTAGCTGCATCATATTACATCCCCACCAGCAGGTCATGAGAGTTTCAAGTTCTCCGCATCCTCACCAACACTACTTATTATCTGTTGTTTTGGTTATAACCATCCTTGTGGGTGTGAAGTAACATCTCTTTGTGGTCTGATTTGCATGTTCCTGAGGGCTAATGATGTTCACTATTATTCATTTGTAACTGAAAATAATTTTTTTGAACAAAATAAAGTTGAAATGTTCCCGTTACAAAAGTAATTCATGCATATTATTAGATATTTTGAAAAAAAATTTTTTTTTAAAAATTTAACTGTACCCAAACAGCACCATCTAGAGGGCATCAGTGTAAAAATTTCAGTATTTCCTTTGATTTTTTTTTTTCTTTCTACTCTTTCTAAAATATGGCTGAAGTCACATGACGTTTGCAATTTTGCTTTAGGCATTTTTACCTAATACGATAAAATGGAAACTTTCCCATGACTGGGTGAACAATTTCCTTAGCCATTCCTTTTGATGGACCTTTGATGGGCCTTTCCAGTTACGTATAATATTGTAAACAATGGAATAATACAGTAGTTTGATGCTGTTTTTTGATCTGTGTTCCATTTATCCAGTGTGGCTGAGATCTTTGGGGGCAAAGAACCTGTTTTCTCTTCCCTTTCCATCCACCCACATCCTCCTGGGACAGTACTTGGTACAGAGGACTTACTGAGTCTTCACTGCAGGACAGGCACTGCTCTGAGCACTTGACACACATCAATGCATTTAATCCTCTCAATCTTCCCAGGACTAAGTAATATTTTTATCATCTCTGTTTTCTACGTGAGGAAGTTGAGGTAGAGAAATTCGCCCAAAGTCATCAGCAAGTAAAGCAAAGAGGTGGAATTTGAATCCAGGCAGCCTGGTTCCCGAGTCTGAACTCTTAACCAGCAGCCTATACTGCTTCCCTGTGATGCTGGAGGCAGAGGGAACTGGTGATGGGAGACAGTCATCGGCGCTTTGGGGGCCGGTTGGTTTGATGTGTGAAACCTGGCACCCAAGCTTGTCTCTTAATTGGGAAGGGAGGGTCAGGAGGGCTTGGGGGAGGGAAGTGATTCAGATCCAACTCACAGGCTAGGCGCTTCCAAGTGTCTCCAGCCTCGCGCCTTTCCACTAGCCCACGAAGCGCCAGTGGTCTTTCTTGTTGCAAATCCCATCTTGTCACTTCCCTGCTCAAAGCTCTCTACCACCCTCAGGATAGAGACCCAGCCCGCACCCAGCGGCCGAGCTTCTCTCTAGCTCCATCTCTCTCCACTCTCCACCTGGCCTCGCTTTGCCTTACCCACAGGCCCTACAAACCCCGCCACACAGGGTCTCACTCTTGTCCCTATTGGATTAGTACCCTGGACAGCTCTTTCTACCTCACCCCTGATGACTTCGGCCCCCTCAAAGTCCGCTTCCGCGCTGCTTGCTTCTAGAAGGCATGCTCCGAACCCCTTGACTGGATTCTGTTCCCCTTCCCCCGCCACAGACCTCTACTTCTCTCTTATAATTGCTTTTCTTAAAAACAATACTTTTTTGTTATAGAAAATTCAAATATAAGAAAAACAAAAGGGGATATGCTCACCCACAAACTCCAATTATCAGTTCACAGTCAAGCTGGTTTCACCCGAGCTTCCAACTACCTCCCTCCTCCTTTATTATCTTGAAGCAATTAATATAGAGCATTTTATTTCATCTGAAAACATTTAGCAAGCGTCTCTAGAAGATAAGGACTTTAAAAATGATAAGTACAGTATCATCATCATGCTTTTAAAAGCAAATTTTCTTTTTTCGCCTTTTTATTTCGAAAACTTTCAAACTACAGAAAATTGCAAGAGTAATTCAATGAACAACCCTACGTTTCTCACCTGTTCACCAATTGTTAGCACCTTGCCACATTTGTTCTCTGAACCGCCTGACACTAAGCCACAAATATCCTGGTCCTTTATTCCTATACATTTCCGTGTATATTTCCCCCGAACAAGGAGATTCTTTATTTTTTTTAAAGATTTATTTATTTATTTATGATAGACATAGAGAGAGAGAGGCAGAGACACAGGAGGAGGGAGAAGTAGGCTCCATGCCGGGAGCCCGACGTGGGACTCGATCCCAGGACTCCAGGATCACGCCCTGGGCCAAAGGCAGGCACTAAACTGCTGAGCCACCCAGGGATCCCCCAAGGAGATTCTTCTATGTAACCATAATACGCTTTTCATAGTCAAGAAGTTTAAGAGGGATATGATAAAATATGTATAATGCAATACATGTTCACATTTTTGCCAAATGTCCCAAAGCTGTCTTTTACAGAATTTTTTTTTTCCAGTTCAGTATCTGACCCAGAATCATGCTTTGCATTTAGTTGTCTTTTTACCCCGTTTAATCTGGAACAGTTAATTCTTCTTTCGTGTCTTGACTTCAATGTTCCTAAAGAGTGCCTGCCTGTTTCCTACCCTGACCTTGAATTGGGGTTTGTCTGGTGCTTTCCGTGCTAGTTCTGCACCCCTCAGGTCCTGCACCTTTGGCAGAAGTGCTACCTAGGTGACAGTGTGTCCTCGGGGCTTCATACCAGGGAGTGGAGGGCCATTTGTCTCACTAAGATGATATTTTGATTGCTTGATTAAGGTGTCCTGTAATTGCTTTTAAGTGTTTAAATAATCTGGGGGTTTTTTGTTTGTTGTTTTCCTGCCAGACTGTGAGCTGCATGAGGGCAGAAGCCATGTCTAGAGCTCCACCTCCATCTCTGGATCCACCAAGCAAAGCAGGTTTAAACTGGGGATGTGCACCTGCCCTGCCCCCCCTTCAGCCTCACAGAGCCTCTATGAGGGACTGAGACCTCAGATGAAGAAAATGAGGTTTAGAAAGGGCCTGGCTCCCTAACACAGTGATTTCCTCCCACTTTCACCTCACCTGAACTGTCCCTCCCTTCTAAGACTCTCTAGGGCTGGCACCTGGGAAAAGCCCGCCCCTCCCAGCCCCCCCCCCCCAATAAAAATTGGTTTCAATGGAAACAGAAATTCCCCCAAAGAAGGAAATCACATTAGCTGTCCAGAGCCTAGGGGCTGGAGGAGAGAGGTGGGAGGCCCTATTTGCATTTTTTCCATTAACAAGCTAGAGTCAGAGCTCGCTTGCCTGGGGAGATAATTTGAGAGGGAAATCTTTGCATATTTTATTTAAAAGCACGCTGCGTTAGGCGGGTAATAATGCGGAGTGCAGCGATTAGGTGAGGCCTGCGGGCGCCGGGGGTGGGGTCTTTTCCTCCCTGGCTCCCACCACCCAGCCCACCCCCAAGTCCTGGGAACCAGCCTCCTTGAAGGAACAGCCTCCTTAGGCCTCAGAGGCCGGTCGGGGCTCCAGCCTCAGTCGCCTGGACACTTTCTTGCTGAGTGAGCCCAAGAGGAAGGGCTCCCAAACGGGGACACTGGCCCTGCGGTTCTCAGCGGCTGGGGTGGGGGTGGAGTGGGGTGGGGTGGTGGTGGTGGGGATGGGGGTGGGGATGGGGGTGAGGTGGAGGTGGTGATGGGAGTGGGGGTGGAGTGGGGTGGGGGTGGGGTGGGGTGAGAGATGGGAGTGGGGGTGGAGTGGGGTGGGGGGGTGAGGGATGGGAGTGGGGGTGGAGTAGGGGTGGGGATGGGGTGGAGTGGGGTGGGGGTGGGATGAGGGATGGGAGTGAGGGTGGAGTAGGGGTGGGGATGGGGTGGAGTGGGGTGGGGGTGGGGTGGGGCGGGGAGGGCAGTACCGGGCTCTAGGGGGGGCTCTGAAGATGTGAGAGAGGTGCGTGGGCTCAGCCACTGCGGGGGGCCCTAATGGCACCTGGCACCTGGGGACACGATGCTAACACCAGCTGCCCGGGGCACGCGCTCCCGGCGCGCATGCGCGAGCCTGGTCCCTAACTCCTGCCGGGGCTGCTAGGGCCTCTGCCCAGCCCTGAGGTCGCGCGTGGGCCAGAGGGGCCGGGGGCGGGGGGGCTCCACGAGCTGTCCCACTCTGTGCAAGTCACTTCACTTCGCTGGAGTCTGTCCTTCCTCTTTTTTTTTTTCTTTAAAGCTTTTATTTATCTGTTAGAGGGAGGGAGAGCGTGCAGGAGGGGGGCGGGGGGTGCAGCCTCCCGCTGAGCTCACAGCCCTGCGCGGAGCTCCTCACAGGGCCCCGGGATCATGACCTGAGTGGAGAGCAGATGCTTAACCCACTGACCCCCCGGGCGCCCCTACTGCCTCTTTTATTAAAAAGGCACAACAGTGTCTCCTCCTCGGCGAGAGCAACGGGGAGAGGGGGGGGGGGGAAGGTTTCAAGTAGGGGGGGGCGCAGTAGGGGACGTGAGGAGCTCCTGGGGGTTAGTGACCCTTCTCCCCGCCCAGTTTGCGAGGCCAAGGCGACCCTAACCGGTCCCTGCTCACCAGTGGGGGACTCATCAGGTCACAGGTCGGTTAACCCTGCTTGCCCTGGACCGTAGCTTCGCCGCCGGAGAACGGCCTTCGCTGCACCTGCCAAATACCAGAACCGGAGGCGACTTGAGATAATCTCAAATGTTATGAGGCGGCCCGGTGCTAGAGGTTCTGCGGGTCCTCGCCGTGTCCAGCCGGGCCAGAGCAACCTGCCTTCTCCATCCCCTCCACCCCCGCCTCGGTCCCCTCCTCCGTTAGGTGAGGGCAGGGCCATTGACTTGCCTCCCCCAAAATGCTTTCGCGTGCGTGCACCTCCCCCCCCCCATGACCTAGAAGGTCTTCTAAAGAATTAGGGGAGTGTCTGTGCGTCTCACACAAAAAGAAGTCTCATTATGGAGAAGAAGGTGATGATTGCACCTGAGACGAATTGGGGGGAGGAGAGGGGTAGTGGGGAATCAATAAAAGATCCTGTTCCTGTCTGCCTGAGTTTGGGGATAGGAAGGAATTCGAGGTGGGGGGAGGCTGGGGGGCTCTATGGGTATCTGCCTTCCGCTTGGGTCAGGACCCGGAGGTCCTGGGATGCACATTGGGCTCCCTGCTCAGCAGGGTGTTTGCTCCTCCCTCTCCCTCTGTTCCTCCACCTGCTCAGGTTCTCTCTCTCTCTCTCTCTCTCTCTAATAAATACAATCTTTTTCTCCTAAGTCACTTAAATAAACAAAATCTAAGGAGGGAGAGGAAGAGGAGTGGGAGGGGAAGGTGGCTTGTGAGTCCTGGGAGGACCCGTGAGGATTCCAGGCCCTCTGGGCCCAGGAAGCAGAATAAGTAGGACCTTCCCTTCCCTCCATTTTCCCCTAAGAAGGAGGAAACCGTCATTTAAAGCATTAACTGGGGGGATCCCTGGGTGGCTCAGCAGTTTGGTGCCGCCTTTGGCCCAGGGCGTGATCCTGGAGACCCGGGATCAGGTCCCACATCGGGCTCCCACTGTGGAGCCTGCTTCTCCCTCTGCCTGTGTCTCTGCCTCTCTCTCTCTCTGTGTCTCTCAAGAATAAATAAATAAAACCTTTTTAAAAAATAAAGCATTAACTGTATAAATAATAATAGTAAAGCATTAACTGTAGGGGTGCCTGGCTGGCTCAGTCAAAGAACGAGTGACTCTTGATCTTGGGGTCATTAGTTCGAGCCCCACATTCCGTGTACAGATTTCTAAAAATAAGTCTAAATTTTTTTTTTAATTTAGAGCATTAACTGCAAAAGTGTACCAGGAGGCAGACACCAGCTATCATTTCTCCCTCCCCCTTCCATTCCCATGGCAAGCTCCCCCTCTTCTCTGCTCAGAGCCACTTAGCCCCAGGTGGGCTGGTGGGGATGTTCCCTAACTTATAGAACCCTTCCTAAGTGCAGATGTTTCTCGGGCAAGGAGTGTATAACCTCGCTTCTTCCTGCTCAGGGTTTGAGGGGGAAGGTGAGAATGCAGAATAGTTTGTGGGGTCCTACCATCAATGGAACCCACATAAAGTAACTTCTGTTTATTCACCTGTAAAATGGGAAAATAGAGAAATGGCCCCTCGGAAGGCCTGAAAGACACCCATGCCCCTCGTCTGCTCTTTATCTCTACCTTATTCCCACCCGCTTCTCTGTCCCACCCCCACTCCCATCTCCCCTCCTTCCCACCCTGTTCCCCAGCTCCTTCATTCACAAATATTCCACTTCCAGGAATCCTAAAAGTAGAACCTCCCATGGAAAGTATTCCCAACCTTGATGAATAAAAGCAACCTTCACTTTTCTTTTTAAAAGTTACTAATCAGATAAAAAAAATAAAAAGAAAAAATAAAAATAAATAAAAAGTTACTAATCACAAACGATAAAGGTGACCATTTCAGTAGACTTCATTACAATGAATTTCAAAACAGCATAAAAGGGACACCTGGGTGTCAGCGGTTGAGCATCTGCCTTTGGCTCAGGGTGTGATCCTGGTCCCTGCATGGAGCCTGCTTCTCCCTCTGCCTGTGTCTCTGCCTCCCTCTGTGTCTCTCACGAATAAATAAATAAAACCTTAAAAAAAAAAAAAAAGGTCAGCTTCTGAAATAACATTTGCTTCTAGAAAGGGTGAAAAATCATAGCAAGACCAATTAACAAAAAAAAAAAAAACCCACAACGCATTGGCCTGTAACAATTTTGCAATTTATAAAGCAATTTCAAGAGCACTTTTTTATACTTATAATAATCCTGTAAAGTAGATGATACTTGCTTTCTTACCCCCTTCTAACAGATGTGGGAGCTGAGGCTCCAAAAAATTAAATGACTTCGTCTCTTGGTCACAGGGCTAATGAGCTTGAGAACAGAATGGAAAGCTAGTTTTCTAAGGGCCACAGGGAAGAGGAGGGGAACAGAGATGGGAAGTCCCGAGGGGCCTGCTTGAGGTGAATGGGATGAAACCAGACACCACCGAGGTGGGAAAAATACACTCAGGACAGGATGCTAATGGCATTTGGGCGCGGAGACATGCACCTGCATGTTCTAGTTGGAGCCTGTGTTGGGCTCTTGCGGGGCCAAATTCAGTCGACACCAAGCAGGCCCTTTTGAGGGACTTGTAGGCTCCCGTGATGATACCCAACAACCCTGGTACAGAAGCCCTCTTTCCAGAGGACTGGCTTCTGGGGTGCCCAGGCTGCACCCGTTACTACCCCATATGCCACCAAACCATGAAGGTGCTGGGTGCACCGCAGACAGAGGTATGCCTGGCACACAGACGAGTGGGGTATTTTACCGACCGTAATACATGCCCCAGCATCCCAGGAAGTGACGTGATGCCAAACTGTTGAGAGTGAACATTTGTGACAGTTGTACAGACAAAGCCCCTTTCTGCACCGCAGTTGCTGGCTCAGAAGGACTCCTCTGTCTTTGGGGCAGTGGCCTGCTTCTGAACCCTCCGGCCCCGGGCCTGGCTCCCCAGGGCGAGGCCCCTTCCCTGTTCCTACAAGGCCCTTCCCCTCACCTTCTTTCACCCATTCTCCAGGTTGACACCAGCTCCTCTGTGAACTCTTTCTTGATCGGCCCTTACCTCCCTCATTGCACTTTCCACCCCAGATGCAGTCTTTCCATTCTCCACGTTCCCAAATCTGATCTCCGGAACACTCAGTCGATAAAGAGGATCTATGGAAAAAGGGTTCCCTGCTCAAATAGATTTGAGAAGCCCTTTTCATACAGCGCTCTCCTCTCAGGAACTCACAAGACATGCGGACACAGTAAAGGCCCTGAGGAGTCCTGCAGTAGAGGAGAAGAGGTCTGGTTTGCATGGTTAAAGCCGGTGTTCCCCAGGCCCCTGTGATCTCGGAAATCTTTTACTTCCTGCCTATTATTCTGGAAAGTGTTTCCATAGCCCTGCGTACACAGTCCTATTAGCACTTGTCACACTGCACTCTGATTACTTATGTCTGGGCCTGCCTCCCTGGAGAGACTGTGACATCCCTGCGGCCGGGACTGTCTCTGCTCCACCTGAGTCCCCAGTGCCTAGCGGAGCCTGGAGCCTGGTAGACAGCAACAAATATTTGTTCAATGCAGGGATTTCCTGTCTGGGACTAAGATGAGGACCTGAAGGCAGCTTCCGGGCAGTGCCTGGGAGGAGGTCTCTGGTGACAGTGGTGACGGGAGCAGGGTGACACAGATCCGCTTGCAGACTGTGGGGTTCTAGGCCTTCTGGGGATATGATCCGTCCTGAGGGGTCTGGGACAGAGGGTGTCCAGCATCTCTGGGGGTTCAAGCCCCTCAAGTGGCCTCTGGGGCTGCCGTGGTCCAGGAAGGGCAGGACCTTGTTCCCGCGGTGTGGGTAAGGCAGGGCCAGCTGGAGGGGGGGGGGGCCTCCCTGACTCAGCCACTGCCCTGTGTAGCTCCCTGGACCCCGGGGCGCTGAGGGCTGGTTCTGTGAGGAGCGAGGCCAGGCGGCGATTTCATTCCTTCCCCTGAGAGGAATCAAAATCCCCGTGAGGGCTCTTGAGGGAGGTGTTTGTGGACCAACCGGGAACCTGCAGCCCCGCAGGCGCTGGGGAAGATGGGCCAGAGGGAAGCAGGGAAGGCCTGGCCTGGGGAGTCAGCGGAGAGCTGCGGGGGGGCGGGGGAGCCCAGCAGGAGGGCCTGGCGAGGCCCTGGGGAGGAGGACCTGTGCTGAAGGTGGGGAGGGGGGCGGGGGAGACGGGGGTGGGGGGGAGGACAGGGGTGGGGGGAGCCCAGAGGAGGGGCTGGAGAGGCCCTGGGGAGGAGGAAGCGCGGCATCTGGTGACCCAGGGCCCAGGGTGGCTGGTGGGACCGGAGGCGGGCTCAGCTTGGGGATGGGGGGGGCTGGGTCCTGCGCACCTGGGGGGCGGGGCCTGAGGACGTGAGGCCGGGAGGGCGTCGCGGGGTCACCGGGAGGGGCCCCGGGGGAGGTGGAGATCCCCGGTGCTGGGGGGGGGGATGGGGGGGCGCCAGCGGCCGGGCCACCCCCGCGTTCTCACCTCCGCGCCCCAGCGGGGAGCCCCGCCCGCCGCGCCGCCTGGGTTAATCCGGCAGTTTAGGGGCGCTGCCCCCGCCAGCAGGGGCGCGGGGAGGGGCGCGGGGGGGACCCGGGGGCGGGGGGCGGCAGCTGTCCCGCGGGGCCGCGACAAAGGGCCTGCTGGCTGCGGCTGAGCCATTTGAGCCATTTTCACGCCTGTTGGGATTAGGCGCCGGGCCTGCCCCTCCCCTGCCCCCCCCCCCCCCCCCCCGCCCCGGGCTTTGTGCTGGGGCGCGGGCTGGGGAGGGTGCCAGGTGTTGGGCCACCAACGTCTCTACCCCGCTGCTCGCATCCCATGGCCCCAGCCCTCCCTCCTCTCCGGTGGGGGGTGCACCCTATAGTGGGATGAACCCCCTTTCCTGGAGTGGTTAGAGGGCCCTAAGCCCGAGCCGGCGCAGGGGTGAGGTGGGCGGGAGAACCCCCCAGGCCCGGAAGAGAAGCAGACCCCCTGGGGGGCACCTCTCCCGGGCGGGGCACCTTCTTTCCCCTGAGAGGGGGGAGCATGCATGCAAGGTCTGTGGCCAGAAGTGTGCATTTGTGAACGTGAGCGGGTTTGTGTGTGTGTGTGTGTGTGTGCTCGTGCATAGGTGTGCGCCTCTGGCCTCTATGTCTGGGGGCGGCCTGGGAGGTGTGCACTCGTATATGAGTGTGGGTTTGAGGTCTGGCTCAGACCCCAGAGCACCCCCATCCCCTGCTCCTCTGCTCCCGGCCACTTCATTAAACTCCCAGGGTCTGGGATTCCAGGCCCTTCAGCAAGGCTTTTCATAGACAGTGCGTGGCCCAGCGGCTCCTGCTACCTCATGCCCCTCCTCTCCAGCTCAGGAGCAGCTCCCAGTGGGTGGGCTGCTAAGGGCTCAGGTGTGAGCCCTTTCCATGTGTAAACTCGTTTATCTCTCACACAATCCTGTGAAAGTACAAATTATCCCCATTTGAGAGCTGACAAATGTGAGGCACAGCTAGTAAGGGAGGATCCGAGACAAATGGGTCCAATTTGCACTAGACATCACCATCCTCTGTGGCTCCAAACTTTTACTCCTTCTCTAGGCCCTTCTTCCTCCAGGGAGCCTTCCTGGATCAGGGGCTCACAGATTTCGCGGCTTCCTGGTCCTGTCACCTATTCATGGCGAGATTAGGAGCCGCCAAAGGCTTATGGGGCCTGGAGACAGGTCCCAGGCTGCCACCAGGGGGGTGTTGGGCCTCCAGAGCCCCGCGGTGGGGGGGGGGCGCCCCCAGCACGTGCTGCAGCCTCCTTATGCCCCCAACTCCTTAAGCTCCTCCCTGGTGCACGCTTCTGTCCCTGCACCCCAGGCTCTCACCACATCTGCCACACGTAAGGGCAACGACCTATTAGGAGACATTGTGGTCACAGAGCTAGGCCTCTGTCTCTCCCCCAGCACCCAGGCCGAACTTTCTCCCCACCGGACCCTTCCACACCTCACCCTGTCCCTGGGGCCTGCTCAGGGGCGGCTGTGGCCCTGCCCCTGTGGGTCTGGGGGGTGCACCCCCAGCTCGTCCCTCCTTCCTCCTACCAAGCAAGACTCCTCAGGGAGCCCCAGAAACCCGGTTAGACGTCCCTGCTCCTGGTCATGGGACTGGCTGGCTGGCTGGCGCGGGTGGCTAACTGGCTAATTCGGTCCCTAGAGCACAAGCCTTCCCTCCTATCACAGTCCCAGGGACTAATCTCCACCCAATGACTTTAAAACAACCTCCCAAGGAAAGAAGCTTCTGGCAGAGATCTGCACAGGGGCCCGCTTCCCCTTCTGAGGCCCAGGGAGGCTTGCGTCACCCCTGGGGTGTTAGGCTCCTCTGTGCGCTCAGGCTAGGCCTGCTCAAGGGCGCAGCGGGCTCCACAGGCCCTGGTGGCTTCTAATGCCCACGAAGCACCTCCAGGTTCATTTCCTCATTACAGTTGGCACCGTGAAGAGTCCGAAGCAGCCTAGAAGGCCTCTGGACCCTGTCTGCCCCACACCAGAAGTAGAGCAGAGGCACCGGCACTTCCCGCCATCGGCCTCCAGCCTACCTGCTGGGCGACGGCATCCACTGGGGTCTTGCCTCAGTTTCTCTGCCCCCACACTCTGCTGGCCTGGCTGCGGTTCTAACTCCCTGCTCTCGTCCAGTTTCTCCTCTCACTTCCCCCCCACACCAGGGGCTGGACCGACAGGGGCCCCATACAATTCACCACACTGGTTCCTTGGTCTGGCTTTATCTTTTTCTTGGTTCAGACAGCTTTTTTATGGAAAGGAATACTAGGCAGCTTTATTTTTAAAAAGCCTTTATTTTTTTAAAGATGCCTTTCAAATTTTAGACTCCAACTCCATAAGGAAAAATTTGATTTCTGTAAAAGAAACATTTAAGTGTGCATCACAAAAGCACTATTTATAACAACTCTCATTAATGCGGTTTACTATGTGCCAAGTAGAGTTCTGAGTGTTTTGCATATTATATATTCATCTAATCCTTGCAGCAACCCAATGAGGTAGCTGCTACTATTGTCCCCATTTTAAGATGAGGAAACTGAGGCACAGAGAAGTTAATTCACTTGCCCAGGGTCACGGAGACAGAAGCAACGGTGCCAGCATCCAAATCCAAGGTCTGTGCTCTTAACCCCTGCCTGTGCTCATGAAGAGCCTTCATACATTGAAGAAAGACCCCCTCTAGAAATTCACTATCTTGTGCTCTGAGAGCTTGACGCTGTCTCCTTGTTAAGAATCTCCACGGCTAAAGTTGTTAACCTTAAAAATAAAACTGTCGGTTATTTTCCCCAGAAAGATGGGCCTATTTGACAACAGCAAAGAATTGCCATTCAGAATAAACAAGCTTCAGCAAACTGTAGACAAGTTTGGAGACCCAAGGAGAAGAATGCTCCTTTATAGAGGAAAGGGGGGAGTTGGGTCAAGACCTGTTAGAAACAAACAATACATTGGCCTCACTCGGAAGCTTGAAGTGCAGTGGCGGCCACTGGCTGAGCGGTGACAGTCTCTCGCTGGCTGGGCTGTTGCCAGGCAAGGAGAAAACATTTCTTCCTTCTGCTTGGGCAGCAAAGTATAGGCTTCTTCCTGTTGGGAAAGCCCGGTAGACCCTTCCTGTTGGTGATGGAACGGACTAGGAGAGATGGGGAGAGCTCCCCCTTCTGGCCTCCCTCCTCCATTTTATTTATTTATTTATTTATTTATTTATTTATTTATTTATTTATAAAATATTTTATTTATTTATTCATGAGAGAGAGAGAGAGAGAGGCAGAGACACAGGCAGAGGGAGAAGCAGGCTCCACGCAGGGAGCCCGACGTGGGACTCCAGGATCACATCCTGGGCCAAAGGCAGGTGCTAAACCCCTGAGCCACCCAGGGATCCCCGCCCTCCTACAGTTTAAATGAGGTTTCCTTTATTTTTATTTTTATTTTTTTAAAGATTTTATTTATTTATTTATTCATGAGAGAGAGAAAGAGGCAGAGACACAGGCAGAGGGAGAAGCAGAGAAGCAGGCTCCACGCAGGGAGCCCGACATGGGACTCCAGGATCACATCCTGGGCTAAAGGCAGGTGCTAAACCCCTGAGCCACCCAGGGATCCCTGCCACAGGCAGAGGGAGAAGCAGAGAAGCAGGCTCCATGCAGGGAGCCCGACACGGGAGTCGATCCCAGGACTCCAGGATTACATCCTGGGCCAAAGGCAGGCGCTAAACCGCTGAGCCACCCAGGGATCCCCACCCTCCTCCAGTTTAAATGAGGTTTCCTTTATTTTTATTTTTTTAAATATTTTATTTATTTATTTATTCATGAGAGACACGCAGAGAAAAACGCAGAAACACAGGCAGAGAGAGAAGCAGGCTCCATGCAGGAAGCCGGATGTGGGACTAGATTTCGGGACTCCAGGATCACGCCCTGGGCTGAAGGCAGGCACTAAACCACTGAACCATCCAGGGATCCCCAAGGTTTCCTTTAATTAATTTTCAATTATTTCGGGATGCCTGGGTGCCTCAGTGGTTAAGCATCTGCTTTTGGCTCAAGGAGTGATCCTGGGGTCCTGGGATCGAGTCCCACATCAGGCTTCCTGTGGGGAGCCTGCTTCTCTCTCTGCCTGTGTCTCTGCCTCTCTCTCTGTGTCTCTCATGAATAAATAAATAAAATCTTAAAAGAATTTTTTTCAATTATTTGAATTTAGCTATAGCTCTCTGCTGGAACAACATCCCTCAATAAGTGGAATTTGTTAAAATTGGTTCAATAATTTTGTTTAAATGGCAAATGTCAAGGTGACAAGAATTATTAAGAGTTATTAATACCTTGGGGCTCCTGGGTGACTCATTCTGTTGGTCGGCCGACTCTTGATTTCAGCTCAGGTCATAATCTCAGGGTCCTGGGACCAAGCCCCCATCAGGCTCTGCATTTCGGTATGGAATTTGCCTAATATTCTCTCTCCCTTTCCCTCCTACTCTCTCTCTCAAATGGATAAATAAAATCTTTAACAACAACAAAAAATACCTCGAGTCATTGTTTCAGTGAAAAGTACACTTTGTGAGGTTTATTTATTTATTTTTATTTTTTCTTTGTGAGGTTTAAAATACATGTATCTTGTTGGGGAGAAGTATAGGGGAACATTAGATTTCTCTGAAATGTTTCAGTTTACATAAGAAGAACATAATTTTTATTTGTGTAATTAAAAAGCAATAAGAGTGGATCCCTGGGTGGCGCAGCGGTTTGGCGCCTGCCTTTGGCCCAGGGCATGATCCTGCAGGCCCGGGATCAAATCCCACGTCGGGCTCCCGGTGCATGGAGCCTGCTTCTCCCTCTGCCTATGTCTCTGCCTCTCTCTCTCTCCCTCTGTGACTATCATAAATAAATAAATAAATAAATAAATAATAAATAAATAAATAAATAAATAAATAAATAAATAAATAAATAAAAAGCAATAAGGGCAGCCCCGGTGGCGCAGCGGTTTTGCGCCGCCTGCAGCCTAGGGCGTGATCCTGGAGACCCTGGATGAGTCCCGCGTCAGGCTCTCTGCATGGAGCCTGCTTCTCCCTCTGCCTGTGTCTCTGCCACTCTCTCTCTCTGTGTGTGTGACTATCATAAATAAATAAATAAATAAAATAATTAATTAAAGAATTTGTCAAAGAATTAAAAAAAAAAGGAAAAAAAATGTGCCTCTATTTAATCAATCAAAAAATGCCTTCATGGGATCCCTGGGTGGCGCAGCAGTTTGGCGCCTGCCTTTGGCCCAGGGCGCGATCCTGGAGACCCGGGATCGAATCCCACATCCGGCTCCCGGTGCATGGAGCCTGCTTCTCCCTCTGCCTATGTCTCTGCCTCTCTCTCTCTCTCTGACTATCATAAATAAATTTAAAAAAAAATGCCTTCTGTGGTAGGCAGCCTCAGTAATTGCCTCCTGGCGATTACAGCCTTATAGACCCTCCCTTTGAGTAACTTGCTTTTTTAAAACAATTATTTAATTATCTGAGAGAGAGAGAGAGAGCAAGAGCATGTGAGCAAACGTGGGTGAGTGTGAGGGAGGAGGGCCCGAGCGAGAGAATTTCAAGCAGACTCCCTGCAGAGCACGGTACCCACATGGGGCCCCATTCCATGACCCATGAGCTCATGACCTGAGCTGAAATCCCGAGTTGGATGCTTAACCAACTGAGCCACCCAGCCACCCCTTGAGTATCTTGCTTTTAACCAATAGAATATGGCGACATTGAGAGGTCATCCCTTCCATGAGTAGGTTGCAGAAAATCCTGACCTCTGCTTGCTATTTATTGCTCCATCACCTTCTTGGCTTGCATGCTTTGGTGGGCGAGCTGCTATGTTGGAAGAACCCATGTGGCAAGGAACTGAAAGTGACTTCCCTTGGAGAACTGAATGCTCCAACAAATAAGACCCCAGACCCTGGGCTGACTCTTTGGCTGCAGCCTTATGAGAGATTCCTACAGAAATTGTGAGATAACAAATGTGTATTATTTTACGTCCCTAAGTTGTGGGGTAATTTGTTATGCAGCAAGAGATACTTTATACAGATGAATTTTTGAGAAGCTAATTAATAAATCATCATACAAACCAATGTAAGACAGAAGGTCGGGTCTAGATTGGCACAGTGAGTCTCGGAAATCATATGCATGTACCTAACCCCATCTGTCAGAACCATCTGAGGAGCCTAACTCAGTCTTTTGCAGTCAGGGCACCCTTCAGGGAAGTGGTGGCTCTAGGGCAGGGTTGAGTAGGAGTGTGGTGGGGAGGGAGGGAGCATATGTATCCCTCACCATCGATGCCTACCGCCCCCTATCTTCAGGCCCAAAGGTGCCTTAGGACAAGGGTAATCCCATAAGGTGCTGTCAGGCTGAGGCCAAGTCTCCTCCGTCAGACTGAGAGGCCTCTGAGGAGAAACTCTTTGCCACCCCCATCAGCCACAGCAGGCTGGATTCCTCCTCCCCGGTGACTCCCCCTCCATCGGTCTCCTCGCTCCCAGCCCAGAACCCTGCTTATAAGGGCAATTCAGATGGTGTCGAAAAGGGGCCACCAGGCACTGGGTGCAACAGAGACACAAACTCAATAAATGCATTTCGCTGCCCCAGTTTATTCACCCTGGCTTGGCCCAGAGACCAGGTTCAACATGCAAGGGTGAGACACAGAAGTCCCCAGGACCATTGCTTCAGCCTCAGTCCCAATACCCTTCACCCCCCCACACCTGTCAGGGATAGAACTCCTGAGAGGCAGGAAGAGTACCCGCATTTTGCAGACAGGGAGACTCAGCATCATGCCTCTGCTCATCTACCAGGATCCTGCATCCTCATGGCTCCCAAAAGCAAAGCAGAGCCCCTGGCTGCTTTAGTCCTTGGTTGTCCCCAGAATTCACCCACTCTCCGTTTCATGGGAACCTGTCAACCCCCGCTGAAAGGGCCATGCAGTGACCGAAGGGTGATGACCCAGTATCCTGAGAGTTTCCAGGGGCTGCGCTGCCGGCCCCCCTGTGCGCCCTGGAAGGCTGACCACGGCTCCTCTGGGCCCAGGCAGCCCGACCGCAGGAAAACAGGCCAACCGAATCTGACCTCCCGCGACGCTAAAGCCGGAGGGGGACAGCAAGTAGAGGCACAGAGACGAAAGGGAGCTTTCCTTCCCCGGCAGTCTTGGAACCCCTTGTCTGGCCCTCGCAGGCGCGTCAGCACATTCGCTCTTATCAGAAGCTTCAATCTATATGACCTGCAACAGCTCCTTGGACGTGGAGAACATGGAGAAGCTGGTTTGTCTCCAGGTGGTAGTTTAGAATCCGCATTCTCCTAGTCCTCACAGGGTCTGCAGCTGTCATCTCCCCTCCCCATCTCCCCCCCCCCATCTCCCCCGTGCCCTGAGGCAGAGTCCAAGGGGGACAGTCCTTTATCTTCTCTGATCCCCATCCCCCCGTCCCTGCCCCAGTGGCCATCACCACCCCCAGCGCCCCTCCCTCATTCTAAGTCTCTACCAGTTGCCAAAACTGTGGCCAAAAAGCCGTGGCAGGCCGGAGCAGCCCCCACACCTCCCACAGCGACTCTACCATCGGGGGACAATGGCCCTAGTAGAGCAAAGTCAGAGGGAGAGAGCAGGGGGTGGCCTGGGAAACCTCAGGGGCCTGGGTCATCCACACCCGCACATATGACTGCAGGCGCCCCTCCTCTGGACCGATGGGACCCTGTGGAGAAAAGAAGGCTGGGGTTGGCGATGGGAAACACAGGGTGGGGAGGCCCCAGAGAAGCAACTGAGTACGGATCTGTAGATACTTGCTTAGGAGTTGGCCTGCAAACACACATGCTCCAACTACACACTTCCTGGGCCTGGCCCTGCACACGCAAAGGCACTTTCACATACACCCACCACAAGCCCACACACTCAAACTCACTCATCTGCACACACACCTTTTGCATATATATCCTCGCTCACGTACACATATGCACAAGCATACCTGTTCACGCCTACATATACACACTCACGCCTTCCTACACGTGTGCTGTAAACACATGTGTATGCATTCACAAGTAGGCCTGCACCTAAGCTGGCTTTGTGGACACACGGTACACAGGTGCTGATTCACACAGGCCTGGCTGCACGTTAGCACATACGTCCTCACTTTTGCTTACCTGCACTCACGCCAGCCAAGGATCATGTACTTACTTGTGCGCAACCCCACACATGCCTGCAAATATATCCATGTACCCCTGCCCCCCGTGGAGGCACACCCTTAGCCCTGATCCTGGGGCCCAGATGGGGCCACCCTCTGTTGGAGGCAGCGGATGAGCTCCTTCCGGTTGTCTAGGATGGTGTCGAAGCTCTCCTGCAGACGGGTCTGCTGGTCAACCAGCTGGTGCTGCAGGCCACGGATCCACTGCAGCAGGGCCAGGCGACGGTACATCACCAAGTGCACGTGGTGCTTCTCCTTCTCCTGCTCTTTGTAGCGCTCCTGAGCCTGCAGCTGCCGCACCGCCTGGGCCACGGAGGGCAGAAGGGGATCCTGAGGGCCCGGGCCCCGAGGGGTGCCGCAAGCGGGCTCAGGACTGCTGCCGCGGCTGCTGGTGCTCAGGGAGCTGCTGGCGTAGCCATTGTCCTCCAGGGGGGAGCAGACGGTGCTGGCCCCACTCATCTTCTCGAGCTTGGCCCTAGGGATCTCCTCCCCCTCTGGTGGGCTGCGCACCTCCCCCTCGGCAAGTCCAGGGGCCTGGAAGGCCTGGTTGTCAGAGGGCAGCTTGGAAGAGCTCCTCATCAGCACGGGCTCCCCTTGGCCTGGCATCCCATGCCAATTCTCATTGGCGTCTTTGGCACTCGCCAAGAAGTTCAAGTTGCTGTCTGGCTGGAGCTCAGGCTGACATCCTCCAGGCGGGGCCCCAAGGAACTGGGCCCCCTCGGCTACCCCTG
This sequence comes from Canis aureus, assembly GCF_053574225.1. Taxonomy (NCBI): domain Eukaryota; kingdom Metazoa; phylum Chordata; class Mammalia; order Carnivora; family Canidae; genus Canis; species Canis aureus. The sequence goes on along the minus strand of NC_135623.1, from coordinate 13,079,122 downwards.
GCTGGATGGCAAACATCTGGTCTGCAAAGGGGAAGCAGGAGAATGAGTTAGAGTAGGACTGGGTCAGGGGTGGGGAATGGGGTGCCCCAAGTCGTGGCAACCTCGCTGCCGGGGTGCGGGGGCAAGGCCGCGGGTGGGGGCCAGAGGCTCCGCTTCAGTCCCTTTCCCTCTGACAACACCTCCCCTTGTGGCTCTCCTCCCCTCCCCTCTCTCTGTTGGCTCCATCTCCAGCAGAGGCTCTTCTCAGCCCCCTGAGGCAGGTTGTCTGCCCAGGACCTCATCTTCTTTTTTTTTTTTTTTTTTTTTTTAATTTTTATTTATTTATGATAGTCACAGAGAGAGAGAGAGAGGCAGAGACACAGGCAGAGGGAGAAGCAGGCTCCATGCACCGGGAGCCCGACGTGGGATTCGATCCCAGGTCTCCAGGATCGCGCCCCGGGCCAAAGGCAGGCGCCAAACCACTGCGCCACCCAGGGATCCCAGGACCTCATCTTCTGCTGGAGCTTTAAGCACCATCAGGTGTTGGCGACTCTCAGATGTGTCTCCAAGCCCCGATCCAACTGCTATCCGACTCTGCAACCAACCACAGGCTCCCCAAATTCTGCATGTCCCAACCAGCTCTCCCTCTCCAGTGTCCTCAGCAAAGTGGCCCACCCTCCATTCAGTCACCCTAGCCAGAAACCTACGTGCATCCTGGGCTCCTCACTCAGCTGCCTTCCCCCATCTCGCTGGCCACCAAATGCTGACAATTCTTCCTCTAAAAACCTGTGTGTCATGGCCAACATGCACATGACAAAATGTGCCAGAGTGGCTTGGCATCAGGGAAATACACATCAAAACCACAACGAGATCCCACCTCACACCGGTGAGAATGGCTAGAATGAACAAGACAGGAAACCACAAATGTTGGAGAGGATGTGAAGAAGGGGGGACCCTCTTGCTCTGTTGATGGGAATGGAACTGGTGCAGCCACTCTGGAAAACTGTGTGGAGGGTCCTCAAGAAGTTACAAATAGAGCCACCCTACGACCCAGCATTGTACCACTGGGGTATTTACCCCAAAGAGACAGATGTAGCGAAATGATGGGACACCTGCACCCCAAAGTTCACAGCAGCAATGTCCACAGTAGCCACACTGTGGGAGGAGCCACGATGTCCATCAACAGACGATGGCTAAAGAAGACGCGGTATGCAGACGACGGAATATGTCTCAGCCATCAGAAAGGATGAATACCCGCCATTTACATCGACGTGGATGGAACTGGAGGATGTTGTGCTGAGTGACATAAGTCAACTGGAGAAAGACAATCATCATATGGTTTCACTCGTATGCAGGGACCATAAGGGAAGGGGGGGAGACTGAGTGGGGAAGATTTAGGGAGGGAGACAAGCCATGAGAGAGACTCCTGACCCTGGGAAACACACAAAGGGGTGCGGAAGGGGAGGTGGGGGGGCATGGGGTCACTGGGTGACGGGCACTTTATGGGATGAGCACTGGGTGTTATACTTTATGTTGGCAAACTGAATTTAAATAAAATAAAATAAACAAAAATAAAAAATTGTATGTGTTCGCAGAGATCAACCCTCACTTTCTCTTGGTTCAGGCCATTTCTTACCCGGACCTACTGATTGCCACAGCCTTTTCACTGATTTCTCTGCCTCCAGTGAAAAATGTAAACGTGGTTTGTCGTAGCTCCGAGCTATGCGCTCTCTAAACTGCTAACCGTCCAGGTGGCCTACGGGCTGCGCTTCTAGGCCCTTGCTCACCCCTCCAGACCAGCCCCTTCCACTCTGTCTCCCTCACCACCCAGACTGCTCCAAATATGCCGTGAATATGCCGTCATCGGCTTCGCAGGATTCCCTGGCCTCTGGTACCCCACCCTTCCCTTCCCCTGTAAGCTTCTCCCTTGTCCACCCAGCAAATTCCTTTCTGCACCTGAAAGCCCGGCCCTCCTCCCTGCCCCTCTCCAGGCTGTGGGGTCAGCCTCCCCCACCGCCCCAGCAAACAGAGACAAGCCCAGTTAGATCCCACCACCCCCCCGGGGGTCCCTGCTGCACCCGAACACAGGGCTTGGTTTCGTGTCCCTGGAACATCGTTGATGGTCAGTAACTGCCTCTATTTAGTTGTCTCAGTTTTGGACAATCTGGAGCTAGCAGCCTGAGCGTGAGGCCCCCGGACTGGACATGTGGGTTCTTCTATGTGCCATTGTCCCAGGAGCCAGCGAAGCAGCACCAAGCAGGTGTCCTCGCACAGCTGCGGAGGGACTCAATGGGGGAGGAGGACTGCAGCCGGAAGAGGGAGCCAGCTGAGCAGGAGTCTCCAGCCCCCACCCCCATTGCCAAAAGCCTCTCTCCTGACCTTGTGCACGTCCCTCCACCTCTACTATCTTGTGACCCCCCAGCTCGTCCCATCCCGAGGCCCCAGAGGGAGGGCATATCACCCCACTCTTTCCTCCCCAATAACCACTTTTACCAAAATTAGGGTTTCAATTGACAAGAGGTTTCTGTCCACCGCAAATTGGCTGAATTGGGGAGGATTAGAAAGCTAGAGGATGATGGGCAGCCCAGGGCCTGACCCGGGAGACCCGGGGTCGAGTCCCATGTCAGGCTCCCTGTGTGGAGCCTGCTTCTCCCTCTGCCTGTGTTTCTGCCTTTCTCTCTCTCTAAGAATGAATAAATAAAAAATTAAAAAGAAAAAAAAGAGGATGAGTGAGAATGAGGGCCAGTGTAAGTACAGCGGGCACTAGGAGGTCTATGTGGGTGGCAGGGCCCTCCTTACACCCTGGGGGTGTAGGATGGTGCCCCTGACCTACGCCCCCACCCCCAGCAGTCTTGGAGATCTTCCCCGCCCCAAGATTTTCTCTTTTCCTGGGCTGGGCAGGACCACGGGGGAGGCTGAGAGGCGGTGGCTGCGGTGCTAAGGCTCCCGGGGTTCTCAGAGATGGCAAGATGGGAACCCAAACACCCCAGGATCAGGCTTCCCTCCAAGCTAATCTGCCAGTCGTTGGGTGTGGGGGGGAGATAGGGGTGGGGGGACAGGCGCTGGGCTGGGGGAGGCCTCCCTTCCTGCCCTGCCCTGCGGAAGAGGGCCTCCCCGGGAGTCTGAGGACAGAGACCACCCTTCCCGAAGCTTCAGCGGGAGGCAGCCTGGCGGAGGCTGCGACCCCGCCCCCTGGGGCTGGGCCCCCAGCCTCCCCTCCCCGCCCCTCTAACCCCCTCCCTTCCCCTCCCTCCCCTATCCCCCCTCCCGGAGCTGGGCCCCAGCCTCCCCTCCCCTCCCCGCCCCCCCTCACCCCGGGGCTGGACCCCCAGCCTCCCCTTCCCTCCTTGCCCCCCCCACCCCGGGGCTGGACCCCCAGCCTCCCCTCCCTGCCCTCTCCCTCCCCACCCCGGGGCTGGGTCCCCAGCCTCCCCTCCCCGCCCCCGCCCTCCCCTCCTCCCTCCTCCCCTCTTCCTCCTCCCACTCCCTCTCCATCCCTCCTCTCCCCCCCCCCCGCTCCCTCCATCCCCCTTCCCCCCACCCCGGGGCTGGGCCCCCAGTCTCCCCTCCCCTACCCTCCTCTCCCCTCCCCTCCCCCAGACTCACGGCCTGGACGCGCGGCCGGCGCTGCTGGCTGTGCTCCCCGGCCGGGCGGCGGAGCTCGTCCCTCCGGGCTGGGGGCGCGGCGGGGGGCGGGGGTCCTGGGTCGGACCTGGGGGGCCCGCGGGGCCGGGCGCGGGGTGCGGGGCTCCGGGGCGGCGCAGCGGCGGCCCAGGCCGGGGCTCGGGAGGCGGGGGGGAGGGGGGGCCGCGGGGGGCGGTGGCGTCAGCGCGGCGGGGCGGGGCGGCCCGGCCCACGTGGGCGGTTCGGGGTTCGGGGTTCGGGGTTCGGCCGAGCAGCCCGCGCCCCGGAACCCACTCCCGCGCCGCCGCAGCCTGGCCGGGCCTCCCGCGCGGTGATGCATGGGCTGACTGCGCCCCCGGGCCCCTCCGTCGCTGGCGTCACCGCAGATACAGGGACATCTTTCAAAAGGACGATGGGGTCACGTCAGCAGCCTCCCGGCAAAGCCGGTCAGACTGGGTAAACCGAGGCGCAGCTCGGGTGGGCGGCAGGTGCGCGCCCGTTCCCTCTGCCTCGACCTCTCGTCCCCTCCCCACGTGCGCAGCCCTCTCCAGATAGACCCCTCTGACCTCCTGGGCCACAGCTTGGGCCTCCTGGACCTCCTTCCCTTTTTTTTTTTTTTTTTTTTTAAATTTTTTAAGTTGGATTTTTTTTTTTTTAACATTTTACTTATTTATTCATGAGAGACACAGAGAGAGAGAGAGAGAGGCAGAGACACAGGCAGAGGGAGAAGCAGGGTCTGTGCCCTGAGCTCTTCCCCGCTTCCACCTGCTGAGGCCTGCACCCCCTCACTCCCCTCTTCCTAGGAGGCCACGGGAAGGGTTGGGACCTGGTTTCCAATCCGAGAGGATGGAGCTGGGTGGAGTCGGTGCTGACTCTAATGATGAGAAAGCACTAGCAGGTGTTGAGGAAGTTCCAGCTCCTCAAAATAAGTCCCGGGACACATTTCGGCCTCTGGGCATCCACGTGAGATTCTAGGGGGTCCCTTCCATACCCCACTTTACCAAGCAAAGCAAGCAACTGGCTACACCTCCTTCATGTCCTCCCCCATTAAAAACAAAATAAAACTAATATAGATTCATCTTTGAATCCTAATACCTCTTTTTTTTTTTTAAGATTTTATTTATTTATTCATGATAGTCACACAGAGAGAGAGGCAGAGACACAGGCAGAGGGAGAAGCAGGATCCATGCACCGGGAGCCCGACGTGGGATTCAATCCCGGGTCTCCAGGATCACGCCCTGGGCCAAAGGCAGGCGCCAAACCGCTGCGCCACCCAGGGGTCCCTGAATCCTAATACCTTTTAAAACACTCTGGTCTTTCCCTCATCTCTATGACTCCCCCCCCCCCCACCGCCCCTCCATCGTTTGCTATTTTTCAGACCTCAGCCCCATTTCTACATCAGGTGCTGAAGCCTAACTAGTCTTGTTTTTTCCCTCACTCACTGCAAGCTCCCCTTGCCTTTAACCAGGTGACCAAGGGGTCCTCGCTCTTTAGGACCTCGGCGGTCTGGAGTCATGTGGGTCTTCCCGCACCATACAGCTGTGTCAGATAGGTAGTTGTTCCGTGGGCCCAGAGCCACTCCCCCTGGCCTCTCCCGTGGACTCCATCTCTCCCAGATCTAACCGTGTGGCTCCAATGGAAGCCTGATGAGCCCAGGGATGGGACCCCCACTCCAGGTGGGTTAGTGTCCCTCTCTGGGACTTTCTGAAATAAAAGGAAGAAGAAGCAGGGAAGACATGAGGGCAGGGCTGCAGCAATCACAGTCCCTGCGTGGGAGTCAGTGGGCAGTAGGAGAACATGATGCTCGCACACGGAAGTGGAGACAAAAGGTGGAAGTCCTGGTGATGTTCCGGTCCCTGCTTCCTGAGGCCTTTCTATATATTCCCATAAGGTCCCTCTTTTGCCAAGCCTAACTTGAGTGGAATTTCCTTCACTTGGCAATCAAAGAATCCTGAGTAACACAAGAGCACACGGTGCTCAAGGGGGTGCCCCACGGGTCCCTCTCATGGACCTCTCAGCCCTCATTCTAGGGTAGCCACTCTGCTTCCCCATGGGAGCCCTTATCAACCCAGCTTACACTGGGACCTCCTTTGAAATGCAGTGGAATCATGGGGGTGTCCTGTCCTTAGAGACATTTCCCCCAAGCCACTGAAACCTCCTGGTCTGTAGGGGCTACAATGGTGGAGGCAGGAAGCAAACTCTTGGAAAAAGTCATCAGGTACAACCACACGTACCTCTGCCTTTTCATACAGACTGGCTCCAGATGACCAAGAAGTCTATGCCGATTGTTGACGTAGAGTCTACTGTACTCTGTGGGGCAGCACACGGCCTGGCTCAGCTGACGCAGCCATTGGCCTTTGCGGTGTTCTAGAAAGCTACTCCTTCCTAGAGAACACGATCTCTGCACAGTCGGGTGAATTCCAAGGGCGTCGGATTGTGGTCTCTCTCCTTAGTCAAGGGTAAAGCTGTGGGACAGGCCAGCACCGTGTAGTTAGGGCCGCAGGTGCTCAGTGGTCCTGGGCAGTCCATCGTTTACAAAAGCCGGGAGCCTTGAGAACCAAAACCCCCAGGAAGGCAGGGCAGCCACGTCTGCGTGATCACAGACAAGCAGATGTACACGTGTGTGTGATTCATTCACCAGAAGATTCCACAGTCAGGATGCCGAGGCATCCGTCATTCGATGTTAAAAGCGAGCATCTGTGGCTGTGTCCACCCCGGCTACATAGATGGCAGGGGGCTTGATGGGCAGGGACACAGAAATCCCCAGAGATGGCCAGCAGCGGCCCGAATAGGCCAGCCCTGGGCAGTGGGGACAGGTCCTGGACAGGCAGGCAGATGTCAGAGCCAAGAGAGGCTAGCAGGGGGTAAGTAGCCAGATCCAGGTTCGAAGGGCCTAGAGCGTCAGGCAAGGGTGGGGAGGAGTATTTCTACCCCCGGAAATAGGATGGCGTAAGAGCTCCTCCTGTGGAGGGTGAGGGTAGGATTAAAAGGTTTCAACCTCCTGGACTTCACTCCTCTTGTCCATTCACCCCCTGCAGCAGGGCTGTGCTGAGGGGGGACTGGGAGCAGAATCAGAACTGGCAGGTCCCCCCACAGCTCCAGGCAAAAGGAGGGAAGGAAAGGCTCCACAGAGGGCCTGCTTGAGCCAGGCTTTGAAGGATAAGCAGAAGCTCCCCAAGAGAGAGCGGCCAAGGCCCGGGAGACCACGTGGTGTGTATACCTGGAGTGTGGCCAGGGTGGCCCCGGTGGGAGGGATGTGGGGGGAGGACGTGAGGCTACAGTGGGCCCAGGTGTGAGGGGCCTGTCCCCCCCCCCCCATTCCTGCGGGCAGCAGGGGAATACCCCACAAGGCCGCAAGGCTTCGGCGGCCCAGCAGAGGACAGGCATCTGTGGGGAGGGAAGCTGTTGCTTCCTGCCTTGTCCTGTTTCCCTGGGCCCCCATCACCCCCTAGCACCCCGGGGATTCACCAAATCAAAGCATTTTCAACTTTGCAGATTAAATCAAGACGATGTGCCTTGGACACGGTAAAAGCACTGTGATTGTGAACATCGCCCCTTGCACTCCCGGTCTAGGCCCGGCCGGAGGACCTCTGAACCATCGATGTACCCGGCGGTCGGGCGGGCGGTCGGTCGGGAAGGCACATGAGAAGGAAGCTCTCAGTCCCCCCAATTAGCTTGTCCTGGGACAGAGGCCCACAGCGCTGGTGACCTCGTTTTTCAAGCATCTCTCTGCTGCTTCTTAAAGCTACAGCGCTGCTCTTGTGTCAGGAAGCCGCTGTGTGATCACTTTAGGGAACTCGCTGCCACCTACCTAACAAGGCTGTTTTCTCAGCTGTCAAGTGAGGGGCAGGTACCTCAGATCTGAAGTCTTAGGGCGCTTTTTTTAAGCCTTGGAATCCACCTCACCCCCCAGAAAATCTATGCAGCAAACCCAGACGGAGATCTTGTCCCCTCCCTGAACCTTCCACCCTAAATGGCTCCTGAGGAGGCTGCCTGAAAGCTTCTAAAGCTCCTGGGGGGCACAATTTCAGATGCCCGGCCCCACAGGAACCAGGAGACCTGGCGTTCACCACCCCTGCCTCCCCTGGGGCTGGGTAGTGGACACTCTCTTTTTAGGGCACCCCAGGGCTGACCGGCGTCTTGGGAACCCTGCTTCTGCGAGGGGGGGCGGGCGCGGGGGGCAGCCGGCTGCATCCGAGGGCCCCGCGGCTGTGGGAAATCCCAGAGCCCACGCAGAGGGGGCGAGCTGGAGAGGAGGGGAGGGCTGGGAGCGCTGGGAGGACGGGGTGTGCGCTCCATGCCTCCCAGCAGCTGCGCGGGGCCCTAACCCCGGGCCTCCCCCCATTCATCAGCCTCACCGCAGCCGGGTCTAGCAGGGCCTCTGGGAGGGTGGCGTGCAGCCACTTAGGCCCCTGAACAAAGGGCCTGGCTGGGTGCTCTGGGCGCCAGCGGCCTGCGGAGGGGGGTGCTCAGGATTGGGGAGGCCCCCCCCCCAAGCGCTCCGCTCCAGCTGCGCTCAATGCGGGAGCCAGAGTTAGGCGTGGGGCAGCGGCAGCTGCATCCCCCCACCCCCGCCCCACAATGATTCATTCACGCTGAGAGCACACACCAGAGGACCTGCGGGGGTCGTGGCCCCGCTAGTCACGGAGTCGCGGCGCCCGCAGCAGCTCAGAGCGCCCCTCCGACTCCTCGCTTGGTGCTCCCGCCGGCCCCCCTCCGACTCCTCGCGCACTGCTCCTGCCGGCCCCCCTCCGACTCCTCGCGCAGTGCTCCCTCCAGCTCCTCGCGCTGTTCCCCCGCCGGCTCCTCGCGTCATGATCCCGCAGGCCCCCCTCCGACTCCTCGCGCAGTGCTCCCTCCAGCTCCTCGCGCTGTTCCCCCGCCGGCTCCTCGCGCAGTGCTCCCGCCGGCCCCCCTCCAGCTCCTCGCGTCATGATCCCGCAGGCCCCCCTCCGACTCCTCGCGCAGTGCTCCCTCCAGCTCCTCGCACAATGCTCCCTCTGACTCCTCGCGCGGTGCTCCGGCCGGCCCTCCTCTTCCCCGCCCGCCGGCAGGTCCACGGCCCTGCGACCTCGAGAGGCCTGAGGTTTGGGGGCAAGCTCTTTGAATTGGCTCCACCCAATGTCAGCCGCTCTCCCTCTGAAACCGTCCTGGTCAGGTTTTGCTCAAACCCATTGCACAGGCAGAGAAACTGACGCAGAAAAATAAATAAATAAATAAATAAGTAAGTAAGTAAGTAAATAAATAAATAAAAGGCGCGCAGCTTGACCGCAGGAGGACTGCCCCAGGGCAAGGGCTGGAGAAGAAGCCGGGCTTGGGGTTCAGCCTGGAGCCAGCTGACGGATGAGGGGCCGCCCTGAAGTCTCATGGGGTGAGCTAAGGGCCACTAACCAAAGGGGTCCTACTTGCTGTCCAAGCTGCTCCCCTTAGTGCCGTCCTCCAGCCACACCTGGCTGACTCCTGAAACGATCTGAGGGAGAAATCGGGGATCAGGGAGAGAATGAAGACAGCTAAGTAGAGGTGCTAAAACCACTAGGTCAAAAAACGTGTTGGGGGCTCCTGACCCAGGATAGAGCCCACAACCCTTGATCTTGGGGTCATGCATTCAAGTCCCACGTTGGGGGGGGGGGGATAGATTGTACTTAAAGAAAAAAAATCTTTAAAAAAATGGTGGGTGGGTCATTGGTTCTGAGAAGCTAAATTGTGCCAAGAATAAATTTGTTTTTGCCTTCTGGCCTCCACACCTCCTGTCGCCAAAGCCAGATCAAAAAAAAAAAAAAAATCATAATAAATAAAACTAAAAATCAATAATGTTAGCAGAACAGGGAGAAGCAGATTGAAGTGACCATCCTCAGACGGCCCCGGGCCTCCTGGCCCCGAGCTCATAATTACCCTGTCACCCAGAAAACAAATCTATTGTGGGTGTTAAAAGTGGAGAGGCGGGGGTCCTGGGCGAGGAGCTGGCCCCGCTGGGAGGTGAAGGGAGTGGGTGGGAAAACAGGTTGGCCTTGGGTGCTGAGGGGGGACGGGGAGGGGGTACACTAACCAAAAGTAAGGCCTTGAAAGTTTCCAAAAGTTTTTTTCAGACGGGAGGGTAGACACATTGAGGGAGGTGACGCTGCCTGGTAGGGGACAATAGTGGTGGGAAAGCAGGGGGCAGGTCCCCAGCCCTCTCCCCGGCCCACAGGGCGGCCTGCTGTGCTGCTGCTGCCCCCTGGTGGGCCTGAGCCACAGCAGCAACCCCTCCAATGCCGGAAACCTGGAAACACCCGGGAAGTCTGTCCTTTCCCAGGCTGAGGCCTAGGCAGCCAGGACTAGCAGGCCCCAGGGAGCGGACGCTCGCTGAGAAGTGCCTTGGGGTCAGGGGGGCTCAGTCGCTTGTGTCCGACTTTTGATTCTGGCTCAGGTCAGGGTCTCAGGGTTGTGGGATCCAGCCCCACATGGGGCTCTGTGTCCAGAGCGGAGGCTTCTTGTCCCTCTCCTTATGCTCCTTCCTCCGCTCTTCTCTCAAATAAATAACATTTTAAAAAAGAGTGGGGGGGGGCAACCTGGGTGGCTCAGTGGTTTGGCACCACCTTTGACCTAGGGTGTGATCCTGGAGACCTGGGATTGAGTCCCAAGTCGGGCTAGCTGCAGGGAGCCTGCTTCTCCCTCTGCCTATGTCTCTGCCTCTCTCTTTCTGTGTCTCTCATGAATAAATAAATAAAATCTTAAAAATAAATAAATAAAAAATAAAAGAGATAGAGAGAGGGCCCTTGGGATCAACATTGGTGGAAGGGCCGGGAAAGAAGCTGAACAGCCATTCAGGGCCCCCGATAGCCTGGGCCAAGCCCTCCGGGAGCTCTGAAGTTGGACGGCCCCTCAGGATGGTCCCAGAAAGAGCGTACAGGGCCAGCCCTTCATCCCCCTGTCACTGGAGGGGAGGCCATGCTGCAAGGGCCCTGACCTCAGGCAAGGGGCTGCAGAGGCGGCACCCCCAGAGGCCCTGAAGTCTGTCTGCAGACGGTGCTCCCAGAAACTAGGCCAATGAGGTCTTCCTGGAAGGGCGACGGGGCAGCGCACCGCACACAGCACCGATGCTCATTAAACATGTGCTAAATTAGCCGCCGGGTTAGACCGAGCATCAGGCTCCCGGGCATAGCCTGCGAGTCCATGATTCAAGCAAGCGGCCTTGGGAAACGGTCATGGGAGCCTTGATGCTCGAGCCCATGGAGCCACTCGCTCAACCAACACTCGTGGGCTTTACGGCGTGCCAGGCCTGGAGGGAGGCGCTTTACCCACGTTTTTCTTATTTAATGCAACTGCGGGGCTACTATGAACTTAGATTATTCACATGAGATCAAGTTGTTCAGTGCCTTGCAAGGGGCAATGACACTTTCAAAAACGACACAATGGGGGACGCGTGGGTGGCTCCGCGGTTGAGCATCTGCGTTTGCCCAGGGCGTGACCCTGAGGTCCTGGGATCGAGTCCCACGTCGGGCTTCCTGCATGGAGCCTGCTTCTCCCTCTGCCTGCGTCTCTGCCTCTGTGTGAGTGTATCTCATGAATAAATAAAATCTTTAAAAAAATAAATAAAAATAAATAAACGACACAATGGAACACGTGCTCTTGCTGCTGTCAAAGGTCCTTCAGACCACAAAGGAGTCTTGACTTTGTTGTGTGTGTGTGTGTGCGCGCGCAGAGAGGACTTCGCCTCCAGCCAGATGCTTCCTCCCCCACAGGCAAGAGTCACGCCTCCGTGGCTTCTTGCTCCAATTCCTTTCTTTCTTCTTCTTTTTTTTAATAGCAGAAAAGTTTATTTCTCATTTTTGACATGATCTAGTGCAGTTTGGGCAGCTAGCCTGGGCAGCTTTCCACTAAGCCAGGGGTTAACAACATCTTTTTGATTTAAGAATTTATGTATTTATTTATTATATAAATTTTTTTTTATTAAAGTGCAATTTGCCAACATATAGTATTACTCCACTTCTTTTCTAAGCACCTTGCTGCTCCGGGGTCACAGGAGCACGGGCTTAAGCATTCCCAGTTGTAGCTGCCGAGCTAGCGCCTTCCCTGGGTATGTATGTATGTGTGTATTTATTATTATTTATTTATTTATTTATCTTCCCTGAGTATTTAAAGAACACTCTTCACCCCCTGCTCTTTGGCCATCGGATCATTAGAAAGTCATGAAAGGATGAGTCCGCCCCTTGATGTCCAACGTCCCCATGTACATGGTCATCTGGGGATCACTTTGATGGGATGGGTGGCGGAGGTTTCTGCTCCAGAAACTTCTCTGCACCCCGTACCTCTCGCTAAGCCGGCTCTGTGGGAGGCGAGGGCTGGAGGGAGAGGGCAAGGCCCTGAGCCTGCTCTCTAACAGCCCTGCGGCCTTCTGTCCTTGGCCCATCGAGGCTCCCAGCTGCCAACATACACATGTTAGTTTTCTCATTTAGATTCCAGTCGTAAGGAACTTGAAGGAAAAAGAGTTGCGTGTGTGTGTGTGTGAAGGGGGAAGCTTGGATGTCATGGGGCAATCTCTGGGTCTGACCACAGTGCCCTCAATATTTCTCACCCCCCCACACACGCACACGCACGTGCACACACAGGCCTTTCCTCCTGGGCCCCCAGAACCTAATTTTTCACGTTTGGAAAACCCAGATGATTTTTGCCTGGGTCCATCTGGTTTTCCAAATAACCTGTCTTTTTGATAAATAACGTAAGTTAAATTAGACAAGACAGAGAGAGGGGTCGAGCAGTGTGCAGTTTCCCCTTCCATCAGCCTCAGAGAGCAAAACCTTGGCCGTGCCCCCGCCGCCAGGCCTGCCCCAGCACTTGGCAGCCGTGGAGCGGGCCCAGGGGTCCCCCAGGCCGAGCAGGCCCCCCGCCAGCCACGGAGACTGCCTGGCGGGGCCGCTTGTCCCCAAGGAAGGGGGGCCAGGCGCTCCACCCGGGCTGTCCCCCTTCCCGGCCACAGCCAGCACCAGGCGCCGATCAATAAGCTGAAAATGAAACCGTTGAGGTGAGAGGAGAGGACCGAGGGGATGGGGACGCGCGACTCAGACGGACGTGGCCCTCCCGGGGACGGAGACCCAAAGGCGACCCAGCCTGCTCGAAGCCAGGCCCGCCCACTCGGCCCCCAGGCCTGGCCCCCAGGCAGGCCGGGGTGGGGGAGAGCCCACTCCACGCGTGCCCCACACCGTACCTCTGATCCCAAGTGCAACCCTGTGAGCCAACCTCCTCCTTTCCCTCAGGGCTCCTTTTGGTGGCAAAGTTCAGAGAGTGGCTTCTCCGAGGTCGTGCCACTTGTAGGCTGCAGAACGGGGACGGAAGGCTGCACACCGCTGCCGCTTCTATGTCCAGCCCACCCTGCAGAGCTTCCTCGTGGGCACTTCCGCTCCAAGCTTTTTTCTTCTTTTAAAGATTTTATTTACTCATGAGACACACACACACACACACACACAGAGGCAGAGACACAGGCGGAGGGAGAAGCAGGCTCCCTGCGGGGACCCCGATGCGGGACTCGATCCTGGGACCCCAGGGTCACACCCTGGGCCGAAGGCAGACGCTCCACCGCTGAGCCACCTGGGCCCCCCAACTCCAAGCTTTTCACCATTAGCTCTTCCAGGCTTCAAATCAATCACTTCTTGCTCAGTAAGTATTTGATTCTATGTGCCAGCTATGCTGCTACCTATAGTTTTGTTTTATATTTTTTAAAATAAGACTATGTTTTCATAATCTTATATTTTTTATATTTTAAAATATAATTTTATATTTTTATTTTTCTCTATATCCAACATGGGGCTCAAATTCACAACTCCAAGAGCCGCATGTTCTATGGACTGAGCCAGCCAGGCACCCCTTTATGTTTTTTTGTTTTTTTTTAGCAAAACAGATATGGTCAGTGGATCCGCTGACTGCACCAGCCAGGCCCCTCCCAAGGAAGATCACATTTTTAAGATCACATTTTTTTTTTTTTTTTTTAAGATCACATTTTTAAGATGTTTTTAAGATCTCACATTTGAGACACATAGGAGAGTACGCGCCTTTTAAGGAGTTGTCCACAAAGCATGATACAGTTGGGACGGTGGCGACTTCTTACACTTGTGGAGCAGCACTTGACATAATGCATTCACGTTCATTTTCCAACTGAAGCCTCAAAGCAACCCCGAGACAGGCATGAATTACGGTCCTCATTTTATTTTTATTTATTTTTTTAAAGATTTTATTTATTTACTCATGAGAGACAGAGAGAGAGAGAGAGGCAGAGACACAGGCAGAGGGAGAAGCAGGCTCCATGCAGGGAGCCCGATGTGGGACTCGATCCCAGCTCTCCAGGATCAGGCCCTGGGCTGAAGGTGGCACCAAACCGCTGAGCCACCCGGGCTGCCCAGGGTCCTCATTTTATAGCTATAAATGGAGGCTCGGAAAGGTGTGGTGTTATCCATTCAGTCTTCACTAGGCAACACTACCTTCCAGGCTGCCTATCAAGGAGTGAGGAGAGGGGGCACCTGACTGGCTCAATCGGTACAGCATGCAACTCTTGATTTTGGGGTTGTAAGTTTGAGCCCCACAGCAGGGCATAGAGAATACTTAAAAATAATATATATAAAAGAACAAGACAAATGGGTAGACTACAAGGCAGAAACAGAATGGCATCTCAAGTGTGCTATGATCGGATGGTATCATGACACTCCTCCCAGAAACACGCTCTGCATCCTCGGGCGAACGAGTCTTACGACAGGAAGCTTCAAGAGTTATTAAACACATGTAGGAGATAAAGAGCAAACATGCCCAGTGTGAAGCACGAGAGATTCTCAGAGGGTAAAGTTTGTGGAGAAGCAGTTGAGACGAGGGATTGCAAGGGAGCTGAGCAGCTTGTCCCCACGGCTGCTTTGATGAACAGAACCTAATGCTTTATGCAACAGGCCGTAGGACGGTTTGTACAACTGTGGACTGAATTAATGAGATCAGAGACCTGTTCGTGTGAAGTAAATACATGTGTCCCTACCCCGCGGCGTGGAGCTAGGAGGGGGTGAAAGGGCTGGCACAGAGCAAATCTATCTCACAGGCCACGAGCTCTTACCCCTCCGGGTACATCGGTTCCAAGCTGGCAGAGCTGAGCCCTAGCAGGAGCCGCAGCAGCGGGCCCCGGGGCCTGTTTCATCAAAACGCAGCTGAAGCTGATGGCTCGACGTTTTGGGCACAGGCATCTGGGTCAGGAGGCGACTCTCCACGTCAGTCCTGTTAGCAAGGTCAAGGCTCAGCTTGCCGTCTGACAGCTACACCGGCGAGGGGAAAAGTGACCCAGAGCTCAAGACCTTACTTCTCTTTCTCCAAAGACTGCTTTCTTTCCAGAGCCCAGAGCCTAGGACAGAAACCATTTGCTCCCTGGAATTTCTTTTGCATTGCATTTCTTTTTTTAAAAAGATTTTATTTATGAGAGACAAGAGAGAGAGAGGCAGAGACACAGGCAGAGGGAGAAGTAGGCTCCCTGCGGGGGGCCCAATGTGGACTCGATTCCTGAACCCTGGGGTCACGACCCGAGCCAAAGGCAGCCGCCTAACTGCTGAGCCACCAAGGCGTCCCCCTTGCACTGCTTTTCTTATCCTCAGTGGTCAATTCCAACCATCTTCTCCCTCTCTCCCCCCAGAAGGGATATGGGAAAGCAAGAGGGGAGAAATATGTCACCCTCCTTCCCAGTTCTCTCTGTGTGGCAAAGGCTGCCCACCTGGGACACCGTTTAGAGGGCTCCGGGGGAGGGGCGAAGCCCTCACCTTGGACCCAAGGCTCCTGATCAAAGAGCTCTGACAAGAGGTACCGTTCATGTAAACTCCCCGCTGAGAGGCCCGGGAGGGACAACTGCAGCAGGGGGCTTCCCGGGGGAGTGGGGGGGGGGGGGGGGGAGGCGTGCAGCCTGAACATGAGGCTCCTCAACGTCAGACAGGCAATGACCTAAGAATGAGCACCTGATCCGGATGGCAAACCCTGCCTTCAGGCCTGGAGATTTATTGAAACACTACATACATATTAAAACATCTTTATATACATTTTCCCCTTTCCAAGATTACAAATATACAAATCCAAAGCATCTTGTGTATTAGAAACAATTGTAGAGAACCTACACCCTAACTGCAGCAATTACACTGGCGTTCTCCGTCTGCCAATAAAAAGCTGGCATGATTCGCCCAATTTCTCAAGTCCAGCTCCTGACGGCGAAACCACAGGATTCACATGGAACGTGTTTCCAAAGCAGCAGTGACACTCCATTTGGGGCGTGGGGGGATGGAATCGGTCTAGAATTCTGAAAGCTTCATGATTGTTCGGAGAAAACTGGGACTGAGGGCAATTCTCTTCAACAATGTTTTGATCATCAAGAAGATGTGGTCTTCTTTCTAAATAAGTCACGAAGTATTGTGCTCGGACTGGTCAGGGCAATAGACCCAGGTGAATGCAATAAATAATGGTTATATTTCTGTCAGGAGGAGAAGGGAGTCCTTGAGCAACACTGCTGCACAGTGAGAATTTAGTTCCAGAAGAGAGCTCTCCCTGCGCCATGGAATATGTACTTTGGACAGGCACCGGTGGGTGTCTTTATCCTCATCGTCCAGAAAATCCGGGCCACAGTCTTTCTGCCTTGAGTACCAATGTAAGCCCTTACTCTCAGGGAAGCAAAGGTCAACCGGCAAGCTGCGGCTGCCTTGGGAAGAGGCAAACAGGGAAACAGAAGGGGCAAGACAAGTATAACGGCCTGTCTCTTGGTTCCGAGGTCCTCCAAGACGCTCTCTTCCACGGAATCCAGGTCACCGTGGGGCACATCTTCGGGTGTGAAGGATTCATCCCGGTATCGACATCCCTTGGGTTCTCTCATTTCCATAACACCACACTTTTTCCTCCTCCTCCTCCAACCACCCCTTTCAAAAAAAGTCTATCAACCCAGGAGCCTGCTAGGATAAAATGTCAAATATATAACGGAGGACGTGAGCCTTCACTCAAGCATCTGTGCATTGATTTTGTAAACGCTGCAGAATTAAGGTTAGTGGCCAACCTGGGAAATAATACTAGGAAAGGAAAAAGATGTCCAGAGCCATGCAGTGGGAAGAGCTGGATGGAATCTCTGTCCGTAACCTTAATGCACGGACTATAAAGGAAGGGGAGGAGGGGAGATCAATCATCCCCACAGGCATCGATTCCAGCCTTCAACACCACAAACTTCTCAAAGTAGTCTCAACAGGTGCCAGCACCTTTGACGATGTTAACTTTCCAAGTATCTGAAGATGCTTTGCTTCAATCCTGAAGTGCTATCATCTGTCTTGAGGCGCTTAGGTGAAGGGGATGTCTTTAAAGATGGACCCCTTCTTCTTACCTGGAGAGCAGAGAAAGAGTCAGGACCAGCTCAAGACTCCCACACAAGTACTTAGGTTCAGTTAGCTCTTAAGGCACTCATAGTCAAATCACGGACATTTAGGAAAAAAAGAAATACGAACTTTTTAGGAAGCTTTCAACGCTGATGACCTCCTGGGGGTAGCAGTCCTCTGATATTTTATTGGGGAGTGCAAGAGTGAACACCACACCCTAAGCCTTTAAGCCAGAATCATCTATCTATCTATCTATCTATCTATCTATCTATCTATCTATCTATCTAATTTTTTAAAGATTTTATTTATTTATTCATGAGAGACACAGAGAGACAGAGACAGAGGGATAAACAGTCTCCATGAAGGGAACCCGATGTGGGACTTGATCCCAGGATGGCAGGATCACACCCTGAGCCAAAGACACACACTCAATCGCTGAGCCACCCAGGCGTCCCTAATTTTTTTTTTTTTGAAAATCAATCCATCAATCTTGCTGGGGACGGCCACATCAGTTCTCAAATTCCCTACCTGAGGTTTAGACGGTTCCTTCGCTGCCTCAGCCTTGACAGGAGAAAGTGTATGAAAGACAAAGTTTCTTAAATTTCGAGGTGCATTGGGGTTCGGGTCAGAGAGGGCAGCCAGTTTCTGAAGCACAGCTTTGGGCTGGTTTAGCAGGGAGCCTGTTTTCAGCTGAAGAGAGAAGAGTCATCAAATCCCAAGTGCCAAGGGAAGAATGAGAAGTCCGTCCCTCCCTGGCACCCCCAGATCCTGAGGGGACATATTCCTGCCCCACTCAAGCAGAAAGCAATAGCAGGTGCCCTTGACACCTACTGTCTCCTGTAGCCGCCTCCTCCCCCTAACGACAAAGTAACTCCTCCCTTAGCCTGACCTGGGCCGATGTAACATCGCAGATCCTGACATCAGGCTATCCATGTCCCCAACCAACCTGGTGGGCACTCTCTGGCCTGATGGCTTCAAAGGGATTTCTGAGTAAAGACTTTGGTTCTTGAATAACCACGGTGCGATTGGCTGAAAAGACAATAAAGGGAGGTTTGTTCTGGGCAGAGCTGGATAGAATTACCTTTAAATCTAAACAAGCTAAGAAGCCTCTAACTAAACCAATAAACTAAGGCTTAATAACCCGGATTATTTTATCATGGTGACTTGAAACTATAGTAAGGAGTGGCAGGAAGATAGACAACCAGCTTGATTGTTGACCGTTAACAGTAATAAGCAAAAGCAAGCGTGGTAGGCTGAACACAGATGGTGTCTAAGAGCCCCATTCTGGAATTAGCGCCGGGTTCAATATCCAGCTCTAACACAGTCTTGGGCAACCAAATAAAGAAGCTAAAATTCCTACTCTGAGTTGCCTTAGAACCATCTACGTCTACTCACAAGTACAACGTCCACTGCCCAAAAGTCTAAGATCCAAGAACACTGTCCTTTCCCATCTCGGAGGGTCCTCTTTAGCACAATGTGAGACCAAGGCCCCGGCCTACAGGGCAACAGTCCCTGAGGCTGGAGTCACTTCCGAGGCTCCTGCATGAACCATCCAGGGGACTGGGCCTGGAGGAGGACGAGAGCTCACCATTATTCTGTAGTGCTTTGGCTGTAACTTTCTTGGCCAGCATCATAAACTGACTGTCTTCCCCGATGTCTTCTTCTTCAGCTGCAATTTTCCCCTGCTCTGCCTGAAAATAAAAATCAGACCGCATTAACATCAGTCTACTGCGCCCCCAAACGGTTAGCATGGCCTGGGTTGTAAAGCTAAGGTACCTGGGATAGCCTTGGTTTTCCCTTCTGCAACCTTTGTTGCTACAGACCAAAAAAAAGGATCTTGGACAAACAAACGTGAATGGAACTGCCCATCGTAATCTTCTCAGAACACAAAAGAAAATTCAAGGATTAAAAGGGACAGCAATATGCTGCCCAGGATCTTGAAACTATCCTGACAGGGGAGGTGAGTGGGTCCCCTCCTCCTCAGCAGCCAGGAACACAACAGAGGACTTCCTACCTGGTCCCGAAGCCACTGTTCTCGTTCAATTCGCTCCTTCCTCCAACGGGCTTCCGTCTCATCAAACTGCTCTTCCATCTGATCATCATCAGAGTCTCTGTGGAACAAGTCCATCTGGGAAGCATCATCTAAAGCAAAGAGTCAAGGCCATGAGCATTCTGCAGTCTCCCAGGAGAAGGCGCTCGGACAGATGCAAGGGACTCATCATTCATCACACACTGACACAAGCTTTTCCGTTCACTAACAGAAAGTCAGTTACAGCCAGGTCCTCCTCAGTAGCCTGCTGCGGTTTGGATTTCCACTCGTCGTCTTAGACGGGACACACACGTACACCATACCATCTGTTTCTGAAAGCAATGACCAAGATACCTATGTTTTTCCATCGGAATTTCCTCATTCGGCCAGGACCGTCACTATGCAGATCTCCATCGGCAAGGTACCTCTCTTGGTATAAACGTAGCTGTCGCTTATCATCATCCAACATCGTTTTCCTGCAGGAAAGATACAGGGTTCAAAGCCAGGACCACTCTGGCTGGTTGTGGAAACGTCCCATCACTCAGAAGGGCCTGCTGGGATACTGACATGTGTATTTTCTTGATTTGATTCTGTAGCTCCTCATCAGAAGGGAGTACTTCATCAATTTCGTCCTGTTCATATTCGTCGATATCTTCCCCATCATACTCATCTTCACTTCCCACATCACTCCCCGACACCTCTGCCTCATCCTCCAGGTACTTCTTCAATCTCCTAGGAAGGAATTTTGAAGATTAGAAACGCAACAATGAATACAGACACAGACTATGGATGCAGTGAGAAAAGCAGAACACGGAGCCACTTAAATTTTAATGATACACTTCAGTAATACTTAAAGTCTATCATTTAATACACACCGTATGCCAATACCTATGCTTCCCAGGCTTCATGGCATTATCTCAGGAGGGAGGACTATTATTTCCCTTCAATTTACAGTTGAATGACAGAGACTCAGAGAGTAAATAAATGACCCAAAAATCACACAGCTAGGAGGTCGATTAGGTTCTCTAAAGCCAGAACTCTCAATCTCCTCTACATCTGGGACATACCTGCTGGAAGGTTCAGATTATTTTGTTCCATATTTAAGCTCACCAGGATCGGGAGACAGGTGAGAGATGGTATGGTAATAGAAGGTAATAGCCTGGGATTTCTTAGCAGCTGCCAAGTCTTGACCCTCAAGTTAGAGGCACACCTGAGGCTCAGAGTAACTGGTAGGTAAAACCACTACTTCCTAAGTTTTTGTGACCTCAGTTCCTACTGAGAACAAATCTGCTGTCACTTTGGGTTCAAAGTCCTGTCATCTATCATCACAAGTGGCAAAAGTTTGATGGCTTTCTGAAGGATGATTTTTATCAAAGACTTACATTATTTTTTAAAAAGCTGAGTTCCTCTAAATGCTAGGGATCCCAGGGAGTTCCTTCGAGGGCTAAAAGCCACTGAATTCTCTAATCTTCTCATTTACCCACTTGGAACAGCACAACTTTTAGCTGTCATTCTTTCTAAGATTTCTTTTGGACAAAGGATTCTCCAGTTAAGTAAGGTTTAAGAACCACTACCTTAGAAAAATCTATAGATGACCCCAAGCTGTAAGAGACAGTTAATTTGACAGGTGACAAATTAGAACCCCAAACTGATCTTAATAGAATGGAATGACAGGCTAGAAATAATAATATAAAGCTAATAGAGATCAATATGATATCCTATATGTGAATTCCAGAAGTCATCCGTGTACAATATAATAATGAATGCCTATTAAAATGGTCTTTATGAAACTTTTAATATCATGGGAAAATCATTATGGATATTCCAAGTGGGAAAAAAGCAAGACACAAAAATATATATACGAAAAAAAATTGCACAGATCTCAACTCTATGAAAACATATGCATAAAAGTGGTTATGGAGCAATCTACCATCCAAAGTTTCATTAGATACTTGGATGGTGAACACAGATGACTTTTTATTTGTAGCTTTGTCTTCTTTTAAATATTCTAAAATAAGTGGTTTACTTTCATGAGCAGAACAAAACATTA
Organism: Canis aureus; assembly: GCF_053574225.1. Taxonomy (NCBI): domain Eukaryota; kingdom Metazoa; phylum Chordata; class Mammalia; order Carnivora; family Canidae; genus Canis; species Canis aureus. Next base: position 13,058,103 of record NC_135623.1, on the reverse strand, counting down.
AAAAGGAACAAACAGGAGGTCATCTGCCTAAGACTAGGATGAGGAAAACCTGAAATGACAGTAATCCATAGGAAAAAAGACCCCATTCCTTAAAAAAGGAATTTTCATTGTCTACTAACTCCTCAAAATCTACAGCGACTCAGCTCTTAGGATCCCTGGTTACTTGACGAGTAGTATGCATCCAGAACAAGGACGTGGTTGTACCACCATATACAGCGGGAGGTGGACCACACCTGAGGATGAAGAGAATATCCGGTACGTGAGGAGTCAGGAAGCAACGCCGTGTGAGAAATAGCTGAAGGAACCGAGATATTTAGTACAGAACTCACCTAAGGAGTATATAATCATTTTTGAACACTCAAGAGATACCACGTGAAGGGGTGTATTGGATCTGTGTTGACCACGAAAAGCAAAGAACTGGCAGACTGAGGTAAACGGTGGCAAGCTACAACTCAACTGTGAGAACTTTCTCCAGCAATGGGAGGAATGGACATAACACCTACATTTGCCTTCTCAATTTCTCGGACTGCTTCAGGACCTCTTCCTCGTCATCATCTTCAGGGTCTTCCAATGCCAGATCTTCGTTATCAGAGTTACTGGGTTCATCCTGAAAAATCAGGGAGTATCACACACAAAGTTAAGCTGAACAAAACGTGTCCTCAACTAAGACAGGATTTATGAACTTCTGCCCAAACATCTCAATCTAGGAAATGGCTTCTGATAACATGCCAAACTCAGAATCCTCGCCCACTCAGATTCCACTCAGATTAGGAAAAAGACAAGACGGCAGCAGCAGTACCTGGAGTTCAGTTAGGATTACTTTGTTCCCTTCAAGACTCACCTCATCACTATCCAACTCGTTATCGTTTGGGACAAGCCGAAAGTCTCCAAATTCCTCCTCTTCACCTTCTTCTTCCCTAAAGTACAAATCAAACCAATAGGTTGCTGAAACAAACTACGGGGAGTCAGCCAACTTACAAATTGAAAATATTTTACTAGCACCAACCATCTCTTCAAGAGATAGGAAACAAGAGACCTTGCCTTTAGAAAAAAATAGTGATAAAATATACATAACACAATCATGTTGTGCAGCCAACCTCCAGAACTCTTCTCATCTTGCAAAACTTTTTATTTATTATTTATTTTTTTAAGGCAGGGAGGGGCAGAGAGAGCATCTTAAGTAGGCTCCATGCCCAGTGTGGAGCCCAACATAGGGCTTGATCTCACAACCCTGAAATCATGACTTGAGCTGAAATCAAGAGTCAGACACTTAACTGACTGAGCCACCCAGGTGCCCCAAAACTCTATACCCTTTATTTTTTATTTTTAAAAATATTTTATTTATTTATTCATGAGGGACACACAGAAAGAGAGAGAGAGAGGCAGAGACACAGGCAGAGGGAGAAGGAGGCTCCACGCAGGGAGCCCGATGCAGGACCCGATCCCGGGTCTCCAGGATCACACCCTGGGCCGAAGCTGGCGCTAAATCGCTGGGCCACCGGGGCTGCCCAACTCTGTACCCTTTAACCAACAATTCCCCACTTTTCCTTCCCCTCAGCTCCTGACAACTACCCTTCTACTTTCTCTATGAATTTGACTACTCTCAGTACCTCATCTAAGTAGAATCCTACAGTATTTGTATTTTGAGGACTGGCTTATTTCACCAAGCATAATGTCCTCAATGCTCATCCATGTTGTTGCATGTGTCAGAATTTTGTTCCTTTCTAAGGCTGAATAATCCATTTGTGTGTGTGTGTCCACCATATTTTGTTTATCTACTTGGGATGCTTCCACCTTTTGATTATTATGAATCATGCTACTATGAACATGGGTTTACAAATACCTGAAACTCTGTTATCACTTCTTTTGTGAATACACTTGAATCATATCATATTGTTTTTAATTTTTTGAGGAATTGCCATTTCGATTTCTAGAGAAGCTTCCCACCAACAGTGGATAAGGGTTCCAATTTCTCCATATCCTCACAAAAACTTATTATTTTGTGTTTTTGTGGGTTTTTAAAAATTTTTTATAGTAGCCATCCTAATGGGTATGAGGTAGTATCTTACTGTGGTTTTGATTTGCATTTCTCTTGAACACTTTCATGTGCTTATTCTCTCCCTTAAAATAGAGAGAGAGAGAGAGAAATGTGTTTAATGGTGAAGCTTAGCACACTTTTAGCACCATATACGGCCTGAAGTTGAAGCAGCAGGGACAGGTAGGCGACTCCCATTAAGTCTCACATGGCAAAGAGGATGAGGAAGGCAACCAGCACACAGAAGAGCCCCGTGTCCTCAGGTCAAAGCCCAGAACGGCAGAGAAGAGCTGCTGCTTGAGAGACAGGTTCCTGGCACAGCCAATGATCAGGATGCCAAACACTGTTCCAATGCCAGCCCCTGAACCAGCCACACCAATAAATGGGGCTGCTATGGCAATATCCCAGGAGACGACACTGGTCTGGAACTCCATCGGGCTACCTGGAGTTGGGGAGCTGCTCTAGGATGGCTGTGTAGATGGGATCGCTGGCCTACTCAAGGAGGCAGACACAGGCCTGATTGGGCCCCTGGTACAACCTGAGATCAGAGCCAGAGGAATGAGCAGTGCCCAGTGGGCTGCACTGTCTGCCTCCCAGCTTTAGCTCTAGGTCTCTATTCTTGGCTTTTTTTCCTTTTTCTAAAAGAATTTATTTATTTGAGAGAGAGAGAGAGAAAGCACGAGTGGGGGCAGAGGCAGAGGGAGCAGCCTCCCCACTGAGCAGGGAGCCCGACGTGGGGCTCGATCTCAGGACCCTGGGATCATGACGGACCCAAAGTCAGACACTTAACCGACTGAGCCACCCAGGCTCCCCATCTTCTTTCTTTCTTTAACCCTGTTTTCCACCGACTAAAGGAAAGCATTATAATTTCCTTACTTTGCAAACAAGACTCCAACGTATCGCAAGACTCCCAGACAGGATATGAAGCCCTTAAAATGGCTCATTATTGTGGACCTCAGGATTTTATCAGAAGACGAGGCCTTCCTAAGTTCCCTTCAATCACTGAGACTTACCTGTCTGTGGGGAAAGATCCCGAGCAAAGAGCAAGTGCTTCTTCCATGGGATCACCCAAGCTGCTCTCTTTCTCCGGCTTATTTAACTCTGATGGAGCCAGAGTGGAGGCATCTATATCACAACAAAGAAAAAGATTTGTCACCAAGAAATAACAGCTTTATTCTCTCTCCCCAGCCATCTATAGACACTCCAGCTCAATACAGTTCTAAGGTAAGCTTGCCAAAAAGAGCTTACCATCCATTCATTCAACAAATCCTTATTTAGTGCTTACTATGTGCCAGGCACCAGGGATACAGTAGTGAGCAAAACAAAAATCCCAGCTCCCACAGAGCTGACATTCTAGCCATCAGGGAGACAGGAACATGCAGATGGAAATAAGTAGGCATTTATAGGAAGTTTACTATTACAAGAGCACTCTTCTAAGCTCTGCATACATATTAACCATAAATGAGAAATCGCATGGCAAAAACTGAAGCTTAGGTTGACATTTTACCACCTTAAGAAAGCAAAGGCTCTAAACATCAGGAAGCTAAGAATTCAACCTACACACAAGAATATGTCACACCCTTGTTTTCTGTGAACTTTTCACCCAAGGGTAACAGGCTTCTTCTCAAGGACACTGACAAGATATATGGTTGTGGCGAGCCTGACACTCTCTGTTGGCTATTTACCCTGAGAAGTGAATTTTCCTGAACAAAGATTCAGAAGTTCCTCCAGGTTTTCTTTCTTGTCGTTCTTCCTGGACAGAGTCTTTTCAGTTTGAGATGTGAACTTTCCAGTACATAGATCCAGTAGCTCATCCATGTTAGCATCCATGGCATTCTCATCCATACTGGCCAATGGCAATCCAGGCTTCAAAGCTTGGTACTGATTTCTGTGGTTTCTAACATTTAAGAACCTACAAATGCAATGAAGAATATAAGAAATTCTCTAGGAGAAACAACAAAATAGCGGCTAAAACATTTTAAAGAGTTTTGTTTTCTTTTTTTTTTTTTAAAGAAAGAGTGGGGGAAGGGGCAGAGGGAGGAGAGAGAAAATCTTAGGCAGGCTCCACACCCAAGACAGAGCCGAAGGCAGGGCTCGATCTCATGACCCTAACATTATGACCTGAGCCAAAATCAAGAGTTGGACATTTAATTGACTGAGCCACCCAGGCACTCTGGTATTTCTAATAAAACCAAACTTAAAAGCTGAATCTCAGGGGCACCTGGGTGGTTCAGTTGGTGAGGCATCTGCCTTCAGCTCAGGTCACGATCTTGGAGTCCTGGGATTGGGCTACTTGCTTGGAGGGGAGTCTGCTTCTCCTTCTCCCTCTGCCCCTCCCCACTGCTCATATTCTCTCCCTCTCTCAAATAAATAAATAAAATCTTAAAAAAAAAAAAAAAGGCTGAATCTCAAACCAGCAAAGGATCCAAACTGCAGCCTTGTGATAATCTAAAGAGGGAGGGAGTTTAATAAAAGAATAAGTGCTATTTGAAAGGTAAAGGGTAGAGGATCATTTCTGCTTTCAGACAGTGTCAGTGTTATGGCCGTGCAACGTGCCACGGGTCTGTCAATCCCCAATCCACACAACAAGCCTAACACAGCAGGACAGGTCATCCAATGCCCTTACACGAGCTGTGCATTTCAAGTAAAGCAGAGATCAAAGGATCAGAATGCCAGGAAAGACTATTTACGTTTTACTTTCTGGAGAGCTTTTGTTCAAACTTGCAGAATGTAATCCTAATGGTCTGTACACCTTCTCTTTCTCAGAAGAGAGAGCACAGATGGAGTAACAGAAGCTCACTTTATTTTTAAACAAAATTAAGCAGTACCCAGCACCATCCCACCCACAGAAACATAAAACTACCTACCCATCTGCATCCAACAGTTGGCTCTGAGTGTCATCTTCTAAACAGAACTGGAAGTCTCCTGCTCCTAGGAAAAGTGTCTTAGGCTCTGGGGAGGCGTTATACAGATCCTGGGAATCCTCTATGGGAAGTGAAGGCTCAGACAGCTTTCCTGAACTCTGGCACCAAAACAAAACCAAACAAAAACAAAACATTTTATAATTGTCATTCACTGTCATGACAACAACAGAAGTTGCTATTTCCAAGATTTTATCTACTCTCAGGCAATTGCAGCTGAGGAGGACAATGCATAGCCAAGAGAAGGATAAAGAAAAATATCTTCAGGAAAGTAAGAACACTGGATGAGGCTTGTTTTTAATACACAAAGGGGGTGGTTTCTTAAAACCGAGCACACATAACGTGGTGGGAGTTGGTTGGCTCAGACGCATTTTATTTAGCAGTGTGGGAAGTAAAAGGGGGAGGAGATTAAAAGACCATTACCATCTTACCTTCGAAGCTGAGCTGACCAAACTGGCTCGAAATAGCCCAGGGGAGGGAGATCTGAATCCTCCCGCTACAGGGAAAAAACCGGTCCCACGGCCTGTCTGTCTGTTGCAAGGCTGATAGGATGGAATCGTGGAGCCAATCAGCTCAAAGCTGCTATTGTGGCTGCTTTCCTTTGTTAACAACGAGCATGAATCATCTTCATCTAAAGAAAGAGAAATAACTTTTAAGTGTATGATTCCAGAAATAAGGTGGATCTGTTTAGGAAAAAGAATTGAGAATTCAACTATCAGGTAACATTCATAGGCAAACCCCTCAAGTTATGTGTCTAAAACATGAAGTTGAAGGTAAATTACAGTAGCAAGAGAGCATTATACAGTCAGGGTTTATCACTCTGAGCTACGTGACACCTGAAAGTTCCCAACTTTCTCTCACCCTGCCTAATGCCTATGATCACTCTCCCCATCATCCAATCATGTCTACATCTTCTTTTTATCTACTGTAACATAAATGTTCTCACGGCTCAGTTAATCAACACACACTACTAAGGACATATTATTATTATTATTATTATTATTATTATTATTTTATTTATGTATGATAGTCACAGAGAGAGAGAGAGAGAGAGGCAGAGACACAGGCAGAGGGAGAAGCAGGCTCCATGCACCGGAAGCCTGATGTGGGATTCGATCCCGGGTCTCCAGGATCACGCCCTGGGCCAAAGGTAGGCGCTAAACCGCTGTGCCACCCAGGGATCCCCTAAGGACATATTATATGTCCATGTTCAACTGTGAAGAAACGCAATACAAAATTTCAAAACCAGACCCGAGAAAAATCTTCTAATTCGTTAATTCCTTTCAGAAAAATTTTCTAACTCATAAATTCCTTTCATTGCCACAGGGAAGACGGAGAAAAGTCTACTGAGTTCAAAAAAATGCAAATCTTATGGAATTGTAGGCCTTCAGTACCAAAGCTAAAGGAGCTAAGAAAAGTCAAGTTCTGCATAAGAGTCATGACTTACCCAGTTTGCTAGACCTTTTGCCTGAGATTTCATCTGTTTCTGATTTTTCTTCATTAGGAAAGTAACTATGAAACAAGAAAGAAAATTGTTTACCTGTTTCTGCTACTTATTTATTTTTTTAAAGATTTATTTATTCGAGAGAGAGAGAGAGAAAGAGAGAGAAAGAGAGAGAGAATGCACACAAGTGAGGGAAGAGGCAGAGGAAGAGGAAGATTCTCAAACAGAATCTCCACTGAGCCTGGAGTGAGATGCAGGCCTCGATCTCACCACCCATGATGTCATGACCTGAGCTGCAGTCAAGAGTTGGACGCTTAACTGACTGAGCCACCCAGCCGCCCCATGTCTCTGCTTCTTATGAGAGAGGCAAACCCAAGGGAGTCTTATCTTTCCCTTGAGAGAATTACTTACCCCATCTTGGAAGAGTTGTCCTTAAATAGAAGCAAGGTAGAATCAGATGACAGAGGCTTGGGGACAGAGAGGCCAATGGACTTGCTAATGTCACTACTGCCATCACTATTGTCTTTATCCATTTCTTTCTCTTCTTTGGTTTCTATTTCTTCACCACTGAGAAGGAATTCTGCATTCTTCACCAATCACATTGCCCAAAAACAGAAAGTCAAAAAATTTAAAAGCAAATAGGCTGTTAGCCTGACATACAGCTGCTTGGTTACAGTTCACATCTTAAAGCTCAAACGGTAGACCTGAAGGAAGCTTGGTGTAATCATTGTCAGTAACATAATTTTCCCTGACACTCCAGGAGCTCTTTTGTACTTATTTTACCTTTTACCTCCTCAAATTGCTACGAGATTGTGAAAGAAGACTGGGTTATCACTTTACCAAGGCAATGAGAGGTTAAACAAGTAGCCTGAGATTGCAGGACAACTAGTGGCCTCAGACCAAAAACAGGCTGTGACATGCTGCCCAGTTCAGCCCCTGCTTTCTTGCTTTACCCAGGGATAAACGTGAACCAACTCTTACAGTGACTGCAGAGTTCCAACAAAGAGGCTTTTCTGTTTCATTATTATTATTTGTTTTTCTTGGTGGCTTTTTTCTTTTTATTAATACCCCAAACCCTACCATTATCTATCTTACCTAGGCAGAAAACAACACAATTGTAAAAGGGCAAGAGGCCCTTTTACAAATACTCTTCTCAGTGAAGAAAGAGACTCAGGAAGGTCTCAGCTTGCCTGAGAACTTATTCCAGACCTCAACCTGACCAAGGTTAAGACTGCTGTTCATTCTGAATAGAGAAAACTACATAAACAACGAAGATAAAAGTATCTATTAATATAAAACCACTTCCATTTTAGCCTTAGATTTCAGTAAGTAGACTAACAGGTAGAGCCAAAGGTAGGGCTCCGTGAACTGCAGGTAGCCAAAGGTGCTGATGGAACTGAATGCATTTGGACTTTGGTACATATGAGCTAGTTACGCAATCTCTGCCCCTGAAATCTCCTACACAATTGAACATACTACTCTACTCTAATTCAAATCTGATTTTCTCTTTCCCTTATCTACCTTGACCAAGTAACAAAATTAAATAATTGTCAGAACCTCCTGATTGCCTTCTTCCTCCTCTTCTTCCTCTAAATCTCCCTCTTCCTCCTTTTCTTCCTCTAAATCTCCATCTTCCTCCTCTTCTCCATCTTTCTCCGATTCATCTGTCATTTCTTCCTCCTCTTCCTCCTCTTCTTCAAATCCATCCTCATTATCTAATTTAAATAAGGCTTGGCGCTTTTGGCGTTCCTCATGCCTACGGAGTTTCATCGCTTCCTGCAGTTTGGCTTTCAGCACCTGAAGCTTTTCACCTGAACAAAAATATGAAGAAACACGTTAGACATAATGACCGATTATCTATTGCAATCATGGAAGTGTGCATTTCAGGGAACACCAGAAGTGTTGCAGTCACATCTTCAAAGGAAAATCAGAGACCTTAGTACTCTAAGCTTTTGTTATCTTAACAAATAAGATTATGAACTAAAGTGTAAAAGAGAACTTCCATAGTGATGTCCTATACCCTGGGTCAATAAACTGTACAGAAATTATAAAGTTATTAAAGAAGGAAAAAAAGGGGCGGAAGAATAGGACTCTGAAAATCTCTGGCTCAGAAGCCATGAAGGACAACAATGATAAACTTGCCTATATTAAAGAAAAGAAGAAACAATTCGAGAGTAAAATGGGCAAAGGGTATGTTCAAAGAAGAAACGAACATATGTGGTTAATAAACAAAAGTAATGCTTAACCTCATTTCTTTCTTAAGATTTTATTTTTAAGTAATCTTTATACCCAACATGGCACTTGAACTCACAACTGCAAGATCAAGAGTCACATGTTCCACCAACTGAGCCAGTTGGGCATCCCTCACCTCAGTTCTAATTAAAGAGATACAAATCAAAATAAGAGATCGCATTTTTTACATATCTGGCAAAAATTAGGTTTGATAATATCTCTTACTAAGAGGAAACTGGAACTCTTTTACACTGTGATTCAGCGGGTAAGTTGGTGCAGCTATTTTGGAGGACAATGGGATGCTATCTATCAAAATCTGACTCAATGATTCCACTGTAAGTAACTCTGCATCCACTACACCAACGTGTACCTGATACTGAGGTGCAACACTGTATGAAATGCCAAACACTGGAATAAACAAGATGCCCAGTAACAGCAGTATGGTCAAACAAATCCTGTTACAGGGGAATATTATGCGGCTGTTTTAAAAAACCCTCAAAAGCAAAATAATGTGTATCTGAGCTCTGAAGTTAGGTACTATGGATGAGGCTGCTGGTTCTACTACTTATGAGCTGTTTAATCTTGAGCAAGTTGTTTAAATGCTTTGCCTATCAGTTTCCTCATATATAAATATATAAAATAAAGATACTAATATTATTTATAGTAAAGCACCTAGAGCAGTGCCTGGCGGAGAGTAAGTATCCAATGTCTATCCGTCTGTCTCTCTCTCTCTCTCTCTCTCACACACACACACACAAAATGGTGTATGCATATTAATTTTCTTCCTAGGACACAAGAAATCGTTAACAGCTGCCTTTAGGAAGACTAATGTTCCATTTCATACATTTTCCTCAGTGTCTCAATTTTTTCTATGTGACCTATTTATTGTACTTTCAAAGTGGGAGTGGGGACAACAGACATTGTTAAAACAAAAAAGCAGATTAGAAAGCAGAATGCATAATATGATCAACATTATTGTTTGTTTCTAAAAACATATATAGGGCAGCCTGGTGGCTCAGTGGTTTAGTGCTGCCTTTGGCCCAGGGCGTGATCCTGGAGATCCGGGATCGAGTCCCATGTCGGGCTCCCTGCATGGAGCCTGCTTCTCCCTCTGCCTGTGTCTCTGCCTCTCTCTCTCTCTTTCATGAATAAATAAAATCTTTAAAAAATTAAAAAAATTTAAAAAAACATATATATACATACATGCAAAGTTTTTTTTAAAAGATTTTATTTATTCATGAGAGACACAGAGAGAGAGAGAGAGAGAGAGAGAGGGAGAGGCAGAGACATGGGCAGAGGGAGAAGCAGGCTCCATGTAGAGAGCCCGACGTGGGACTCGATCCCAGGTCTCCACGATCACACCCTGGGCCAAAGGCAGGTGCTAAACCACTGAGCCACCGGGGATCCCCCAAGAGATCTTTTTTTTAAGACTTTATTTATTTATTCATGATAAACAGAGAGGCTGCCTGGGAGCCTGATGTGGGGACTCAATCCCGGGACCCTGGGATCATGACCTGAGTCAAAAGCAGACCCTCAACCACTGAGCCACCCAGGGGCCCTGCAGAAAGAGATTAAAAGGATACACAATAGGGATGCCTGGGTGGCTCAGTCGGTGAAGTGATAGACTCTTGATTTCAGCTCAGGTCATGATCTCACAATCGTGGGATCGAGCCCCGTGTGGGGCTCTGTGCTCAGCAGGAAGTCTGCTTGACATTCTCTCTCTCTCTTTGTCTCTGCCCCTCCCGCTACTTGCACCCATGCTCTCTCTCAAATAAACAAATAAATAAAATTTAAAAAAAAAAGGATACACAATTATAGGTGTCTGTGATAGAGGATAGTAGTTTTTTCTTTATTCTTTCTTTGTATTTTCTACAATGTTTATAGTTTTTTATCTTTTAATTTTTAAAAATTATTCATTTTTACTTATTTTTTTTAACAATTTTATTTATTTGAGAGAGATAGAGTAAGCACAGAGGAAGAGTGAGAGGGAGAAGCAGGCTCCCCACAGAGCAGGGAGCCCGATGAGGGATTCGATCCCAGGACCCCAGGATCATGACCTGAGCTGAAGGCAGACGCTCAACCAATGAGCCACCCAGGGGTCCCCACTATAGTGTCTTCAGTAGCCACAAAGACCATCAGTGTACAAAGCATAAAGCAATCAAATAAACAAAAACAAGAACCCAAATACCTGGCTTTGTGTGGCTTGTTCCATCCAGCTTCTCAGACGCCAGAGTCACAGGCACCACGTCTGCCTTCAGCTCTTCCTTCCCATCAGTGCCCAAGCCTTTCACTATGATGTTCACATTCACCTTCTGACCAGCCCTGGGTTTGACTGCTGGATTCGCATGCTTCCAGAAACGCTGCTTCAAGGCTTCCAGTTCTAGATCCAAACACCAACCAGTATGTCAGTTTGCCACGCTTAAACTCTTTCCTTTAAGATTCCAGTTAAGACTCATAGGTTAAGTTTTTAAGATCAACAAAGTTGTAGGGGGAAAAAAACATCCAAAGACACCAAAAACTCCTTTGCTACTAACACCTCTGTCAAATTCATGTAAGTTAACCCAGACTAATGAAATGTTGCAACTGTTCTTCCTCAAAAATCATTTTAGGGTAGGAATTTATAACTGATGTTTCTAAATGTATGCAATTCTTTTTTTTTTTTTTTTTTTTTTTAAAGACTTTTAAGGGCAGCCCAGGTGGCTCAGCGGTTTAAGCGACGCCCAGGGCCTGATCCTGGAGACCTGGGATCGAGTCCCACATCAGGCTCCCTGCGTGGAGCCTGCCTCTCCCTCTGCCTGTGTCTCTGCCCCTCTCTCTCTGTCTCTCATGAATGAATGAATGAATGAATAAATAAATAAATCTTAAAAAAAAAAGACTTTTAATTATTTATTTGATATAGAGAGAGGGGGCATGAGCATGCACAAGCAGTGGGGGAACGGCAGGCAGAAGGAGAGGGAGAAGCAGGCTTCCTGTAGAGCAGGGAGCTTGATGTGGGGCTCGATCCCAGGACTCCAAGATCATGATCTGAGCTGAAGGCAGATGCTTAACTGACTGAGCCACCCCAAGCACCCTAAATGTATGCAATTTTTGAAAAAAATATATTAAACTGGTAGGACCATTAATAATACCATAATTATTAATCATCCAATGGCTTAATTTTTTGTAAGTTCCAGCCTTTTAAAAACAAATTCCCTATTCTGAACATTTCACTATTTATTAGCAATCTTACTAAACACAGGGAAGGTCAATTAAAAAAAAGGGGGGGCGGGCAGCCCCGGTTGTGCAGCAGTTTAGCGCTGCCTGCAGCCCAGGGCATGATCCTGGAGTCCCGGGATCGAGTCCCATGTCAGGCTCTCTGCATGGAGACTGCTTCTCCCTCTACCAGTGTCTCTGCCTCTCTCTCTCTCTCTCTCTCTGCATCTCTATGAATAAATAAATAAAATCTTAAAAAAAAAGAATATATATCATATAAAAAAAAAGGAAAAAAATGACAATTCATCCAATGATGTAACCTAGCAACAGGACTAGAAAAGTCTGTTGGTGAGACTGTTAAACTTGTACAATCAATATAATCAGAAAGGAAATTCTATTTACAGGTGGCCTCTATACCACACTTATCTTACAGAGGGGACTATATATACTGGGAGCAGTAGGTTCAGTGGTCCAACGGCAATAGTGCCTCTCCTCACTTCCCCATTGCTGTAATAGCTCAGAATTTCTTTCTCCTTTCTCCCTCAGCTAGCTGCTATCTGGCACCATCACCTGCTGCCTCTGTGGGAGACATCATATCACTGTGGGCTGTTTTAAGAGAGCTGACAGTTACAAAGAGAAAAGATTCCTTTGGGGGTCAAGGGATGCTGGATATTTTCACAAGCTTTCTCTTCTATATAAGATGTCCAGAACACTCCACATTTGGTTCTTTTTCTAAAATGCACTCGAATTGTATTTTAGTGGTTTTACAGTTACCAGCTAGATGTGGTTCTTCCTTCCTTAAAAGGGAACAGAAGAAATGGAAGGAAACCTGTTCATTCTGAGTTCCTAGTATAATCAAGTAGCAAAAATCCAGCTCCAAAGGATGATATGTTTACCTAACAAACAAAAGTGTAAGGAGAGAAGATGTGAGTTTGCACCCGCATGGTGGTTCAGTGAGGCTGGAAGCAATGGCGGGATGAAAGTGGAAAGCCAACAGAAATAGGCAGGTCATTATTGGCACCAACAGATTAAAACAAATGGATGTGGAGCAAGATTTGCTTGGGACCTAAAGTAATAATGAGGCAGAGGAGTTGCCTTCATTCTTCTAGAGAAAGCCAGGGTCCTTAGAGCTCTTCCTCTCCAACATATCAGGACACCTGCTTTCCTTGCCCTTTACTACATGACTCAACCATCTTCCTCCTTGCCCTAGAAATCCTGCTCAGGTTTCTCTCTGTCCACCAGTCTTTTTCCAGGATCCGTTCATGTCCTAACTGAAGGGTCTCTGCTCCAGCTTAGGTTTCCACCAGCAGCATGAATCTAAAACTATGCTCATCCCCATTGTTCTTAGTCCAGAAAAACAGAGGAATTAAGGGCAGAGATGATCCTCTACACTATTGCAGGCAGCAGGAGTTACACATTTCTAGTACCCCGATGTTTAGATCTACATGCGTTTTCTCATGGAAACCCTACTCTATGCGAGGTTAAGGAAACTAAGCTGTTCCTACTACTTTTATTCTTAACTCCTTTCAATGTGTCCACCATACTTGCCACCAGATTGACCTCCCCAAAATGAGTATCTGATTGGGTCATTTCCTTTGCTAAAAGTTTTTCAGTGGCCCTCTACTAACAAAAGGCAAAAGTCCAAGCTCCTACCATGGCCTCAAAGCCCTGTATGATCTGGCCTCCAGTTACCCATCCTCAATGCCTTTGCAATCTTCACTCCAGCTCACCACAACACCCTGTATTTTCTCTGGTCATTGTTGGATCTTTTGTGGGTCTCTTCCCTCCACCAAGAATGCCCTCCCTCACTTCTCTGCCTTGGTATCTCTACTAGGCTTTCAGGACTCAGCTCTGGTATCAGTTCCTTTCGGAAATGTTCCTGACTCCCCAAGAGACATTCCAAGTTAGGTACCCTTCCTCCAGGCTCAGAGAATAGACGCATTCACTATCCAGTCGTGTAATGAATGCCCTGTTTGCCTGTCTGTCACTACTACCAGGCTTTAACTTCCTTGAGAGCAGGGACTATGTCTTGTATACAAAGCATCCGACACCATGCTAAATAAAGGTTTATTGCACAGATAAATAAAAGTTGATCCTAACTTCATAAATATGGAACTGGCTGGTATGGAAATCCAACTTTGATGTCAAATACTATTTCTGAAGGAAAACATATTCCGACCCAAAAATAAATGCCTACTATGTGCCAGGCACTGTGCTAGTTCCCTATATAAGCCAAGTAATGTTGGAAAAATTACCCAGCCTCTCCAAGTCTCCATCTCTTCACTGCAAAATAATACCTGGGGCTACGAGAATTAATAACAATAATAGAGAATCTATCAGTGTCTAATGTAGTAGGTACTCATGAAAAAGGTTTCTTCCCTTTCCTGTCTCAGTCCAGAACTGTTTAGAGAGCTTCAAGTCCCAAATAAAAAAAAATCTCACAGTGTCTAGTATTGTTAAGTACTCAAAAAATGTTGCTTCCCCCTCTCTTACTCTGGAGCTGTTTAGATAACTCCCACACCACAAAACTTTCCCTCCGTGTTTCAGGCAACAGCTTATTTCCCTGCTTCTCTGCTAATGGAGCTACGTTAGTTTTTTTTTTTTTTTTTTTAATTTATTTATGATAGTCACACAGAGAGAGAGAGAGGCAGAGACACAGGCAGAGGGAGAAGCAGGCTCCATGCACCGGGAGCCTGACGTGGGATTCGATCCCGGGTCTCCAGGATCGCGCCCTGGGCCAAAGGCAGGCGCCAAACCACTGCGCCACCCAGGGAACCCATCTACGTTAGTTCTGTTACACAAACCTTTCACTCCATGTCCTGCTCTGGTTAAACTGACTCACACATCCTCCCAATATGCACCATGCAGAGCTCTTCTTGTCCCTTTCAAGAGTGTCCTTCTCTCCACTTCCAAAAAGCCCACTCATTCAATCAATAGAATCTCTGGGCATAATTTACACACCAGATACTGCTGATGACAGAGCACCTGCCAACCATAAGCTGTTATGGTTACGATGTAAATAATTTCACTAATAATAGAAATAGGAGCCACTATTTGAGTGCTTCTTTATGCATTTCTATGCCTTATTTCAACAAATCTTCACTATAGTCCTGTGAACTGGATTTTCTTTTTTCTTTCTTTCTTTCTTTTTTCCTTAAGGTGCCTCAGAGAGGTCAAATGGCACACTCAAGGTTAAACAATGAGTAGCACAGTCTAGATTCAAACCTTGGTCTTGCTACAGAGTCTAAGCTCTTATCACGCCAAATGGCCTCAATGCAGAGGAGGGAACACCCAATTCCGCCTACTAATCAGGAAGTCTACCTAATATGGTAATATTTAAACTCTGTCTTGAAGGAGCATTCATTCATTCACTCATCCAATATAAACGCCTATAATATGTCATCCACTGTGGAAGCACTGGTGATAGAGTAGGGAAAAAGCTAGAAGATCCCTATTCAAAGTATAAAAGGAAAGGCAGTGAACAAGTAATTACACCCACCTACTCTTCAAGCCTTCTTCTACCCACCTATTGGAAGAAACTAATCCTTCCTCTAAACTGCCCCAGCACTTTATTCTAAATGTTTCTTTTGGCAAAGACTACTTTTCCCTTTTGTTCATTTAATTTTTCCAATTATCAGTGACACACGTTCATTATAGATGTCACTTTCCACCTTCTCTCTGGTATTACTGTTACTTGCATACTTATCTTCCGTACGAGAGCATAAGTAGCTTACATGTACAATAAATGTCAGATTTCTTTTGGTATGCCCTACAACACCTTGCATGTTATGGATAATTTAATATTTGTTAAATAGTAGGGGAAAAATAAGCTTTTTACAAACAATTTACCAAACTAAAAGGTCTCCCTTTAATGGTGAAAACGATGAATAATGCTTTTTTGAATGTCATGCCATAACAAACAGCCAATGCATCTCTTTTGTGTACTAACCTATCAACAAGCTTCCTGTTTTAAACAAGGTTGAGAACATTCTGATGACAGGCCAGATTCATCTAAATAGAATTTTACCAATATCTGGTACAACTACAGCATAAGATCACGTGTGGTTATCATTTCCTCCTGGGTTCCCTAGCCTCCACAGGAGCAAATACTAGACAGCTGCCAGAATAAATTACTCTGGAGGCTCCCCCACAATTCAAAGGATTACCTCTGTTGGTTTCAGGTTCTTCAAGTATCACAAAGGAATCTTCATCAGCACCCAGCCGAGGTTTAATGGAAACATCTACTCCCAGTTGCTTAAGCCTATCCAGTGTGAACCTCCTCACTTTTTCAGGTTGCATAATTATGGATTTAGTTTGCTGCCTGGGCTCTTCCACCTTGTCATCTGCTTCTTCTGTTTTCTTCAGGCCTTCTTCTCTCTCCAGAGAGTGAGGTTCAGGTGCCACAAGCCCTCCGGCCTGATACTCTTCATTGTCCTCATACCCGAGGGAGCTGGATTCCTGCTGAGCCACGTAGCTGTCCTCAGGTGAAGGTCTGTCATCACTCTGCTTCTGTTTCTCCTGAATTTCTTGCTCTTCACTTCCCATCACATCCTTACTGCAAGACTCCTCTGATCCAGTAGTGATCTGGGCTTCATTTGAAGCTGCAGGGAGTGCATTAATGTCCATTTCATATCCCGCACCTCTTGTCTGCTCAGAATCTTTGCTTTGGTGGTCGTTATTCTTCTCGCTTGTATTTGCGGTGTCTATGGATTCTTTGTGATGGCTTGACTGATACTTAGATGACCTAGAGAAGGGAAAATGAGCTGACGTTGAAAATTATCCTAAGTGGGAAACTCTCATCTCAGTATATAATGATATTCAGCTAAATCAGTTTGATGAGTGAGGAATCTGAACTTTTTACACCAGATGTTTGTTACAAAACTGAGTATTTGCAAAAATTATAATCACAAGGAAAGAGAGTTCTTACTTCAGTAGTGCCATGGCATTCCCCTGGCAAGTGGGTCGGGGTTTACGTTTGAAGAAATCATGAATGGTTTTATTCTCAGGCATATGATATGGAAGATTAAGCGCAGACTCTATAAAATCAAACAAAAGAAGCAGCAAATACATTTACTGTATATTCTGAAATGTCACTTCATATCCAGTTAACTAAACAGTACAGTGAAAGCCATCACCAAAAATAGAAAACAATCCTGGCTTTAATAAAGACAGGATTTTTTTTTTTTAAGATTTTATTTATTTATTCAAGAGAGACAGAGAGAGAGAGAGAGAGAGAGAGAGAGAGAGGCAGAGACACAGGCAGAGGGAGAAGCAGGCTCCATGCAGGGAGCCCGACATGGGACTCGATCCTGGATCTCCAGGATCACGCCCTGGGCCAAAGGCAGGCGCCAAACCGCTGAGCCACCAGGGCTGCCCTAATAAAGACAGGATCTAAGTACAAAAGAACTCCCTGAAGACCGGTGGCTTTTAAATCTGGTTGTGAAATCAAACTGATTGTGGGTGGCTCACTTGGTTAAGCATCTACCTTGGGCTCAGGTCATGATCTCAGGGTCCTGGGATCAAGCCCCGTGTTGGGCTCCCTGCTCAGTGGAGAGTCTGCTTCTCCCTCCACCCCAACTCCACCATTTGTGCACTCGCGCTCTAACAAAATCTTTAAAAAAATATTTTGCCACGGCCAAGTTGAGCCTACAAAGAAATATTGTGATTTGCCTCAAAGTTACTGTACTGGCTTACGTTACCTCGAATAAGGCGTTGAGTCTCACTATGCAGTTTTTTTAATGCTTCCTTACTTAATCGGGCTGCCTTCCTTTCCTTAAAGAAAACAAAAAATGAGACTACATTAATGCTATTATTCAGAAAGCTATTCATCCTTCAAGAGTTTGCTCTTTCCAAGAAAAAGGATGGAGAGGCAAAAGCAAGCACTAATAGATTCAGTACAATATAAACTCAAAGATATCATTTATTTGTAGATCACATAGAATTAATTCAACACAGTCCATATTTGTGTCCCTACCATGTACAAAGCAATATCTTGGGCACCAGGAAACTGTGACAGATTTGATAAAATATTTATCCCTCAGAAATTCACCATCTCCTGGAGAAAGAAAATCAACATGACAATTGTACAGAGCTCTATCTTACCTTCCTTATGGTGCCTTTGGATAGCTCAGTCTCTTCTTCAAATGGATAGACTCCACTCTCCAAAGACAGTTCCTTTTCCTAAAAGAGAAGATTACAAGCTGAAAAATATGGACAAAAATTAAACCTAAGGGGCGCCTGGGTGGCTCAGTCGGTTAAGCGACCAAGTCATGATTTTAGCTCAGGTCATGATCTCGTGGGTTATGGGATTCAGCCTTTGTGGGGCTCTGTGTTGAGCAGGGAGTCTGCTTGGCATTCTCTCTCTGTCCCTCCCCCTACTCGCTCGCTCTCTCAAGGAAATAAATCTTTAAAAACATTATTAAAAAAGAATTAAGCTGAAATAAGAGGAAATTGCCTACTCAAAAGATTGCTTTTGTATCCCAACATCACATCATGCTACATTAATAACAAGTCAATAATTATTAAATATAAAGTTTTAAACATATAGCATCCTGGGTTACCTAGATGGCTCAGTGGTTGAGCATCTGCCATTAGCTCAGGTTGTGATCCTGAGGTCCTGGGATCAAGTCCCACATCAGGCTCTCCACAGGGAGCCTGCTTCTCCCTCTGCCTGTGTCTCTGCTTCTCTCGAGACATATTTAAATAAATTTATCTATCTATCTATCTATCTATTTATTTATTTATTTATTTATTTATTTATTTACGATAGACACAGAGAGAGAGAGGCAGAGACACAAGCAGAGGGAGAAGCAGGCTCCATGCCGGGAGCCCGATGTGGGACTCGATACCAGGTCTCCGGGATAGCGCCCTGGGCCAAAGGCAGGCGCCAAACCGCTGAGTCACCCAGGGATCCCCATATTTAAAAATGTTTAAAAAAATAAACGTATAGCATCTCTATAAAGCTTAGAAAAAAAAAAGCTTAAAAAAACTTTGCTGCCTCAAATGGAGCTTGAGCTCTCATTTCTTACACGCCTTTATTATCTTTCCCAATAACTCCCAAGGAGCTAAAGATAATCTTAGCAAGAATAATTGCACTTCCAAACACTCAGGACAATGATGTTTCACTACTGATACCTTCCCAGAAACACTTTTTTTTTTTTTTTAAGATTTTATTTATTTGAGCACACGAGAGAGAACATGTGTGCACAAGCAAGGGGAGAGGCAGAGGGAAAGGGAGAAGCAGACTCCCCACTGAGCAGGGAGGACCATGCGGGACTGGATCCCAGGACTCTGAGATGACCTAAGCCAAAGGCAGGCAGTTAACCGACTGAACCACCCAGACGCCCCACCAGAAACACTTTAGGTTCATTTCTTAGAGGCCACAGGAAAATAAAACTTGTATCTCTGCCCCATTCATACCTGTTTCTTATACAATATAAAGGCTCACTTTTTTCCCCCTGACATCCTATGAGGGTAGTCAAAATACTAGCTTCCACACAAGTTAGCACGTCTATCACTTGTACTGCCTGATTCCAAAATTAACAGCCAGAAAACTTAAATCAATTGCCACATGTTTTTCTTCAGTTAAAAAAAAAAAACTTCCAACAGTAAATCAGAAAATAAAGCAAAGGTTAGAAGCAGTGGGTTAGCTCTTACGCAATCATCTTTTACTTGCCTTGTGCTTTTTTACTTTGTTTTTCACAGCTGCCCTTATCGATTCCAAAGACTCTTCGTCTTCCAATGCAGAGTTAGTTTCCTCCTCCTCCTCCAACCCAGTTTCAAAAAGGTCTTTATCCACGAGAAGACAGCCACTATCATTAAATGGCTGTTTCACATCATCTTCCTGGATAACGCATAAAGAAAAAAGCTAAATCCAATCACTCAAACTCCAATATTCCACAATATAATAAGCTAATTTGGATCAGGCAATGAAAAGCCCATACATAGTACATCAACAGACAAATATATGGCATTTTAGAACAGTCTCCTGGGCCCCTACCCACAGTCATCCTTTGAGGTCCATGCTGTGATTTTACTGCCCAAAACCAACTTAATAAACAGTATATATATTTTTTGCAAAATCAATTAAATACTTATTAAGCAACTACTTTATAAAACTTGAAGATGGTTTCTCTAGTCAGCAAACCAGACTTGACGTATGGATGCCTAAAAAATTCTCCTCTGAAAGTTAATTTTCATCAAATCAGAAGCAGCAGTTATTCCATACGCTTGCAAAGAAAATCAGAAATCTACTTTATTTGGAAGTGTCCCCTATTTATCTAAAATGGAGAATGAGACCAGCAAGTTTTAAATTCCATTATCTCAATACTTGCAACGCAAAACAATCAACTCGAAGCTATATTCTGCGTGCAGAAACCTCAAGAACTAAAAGCAACTTGCTCTAAGATGTTAAGTTCATCCACCTTAGAAAGAACAAATTTGTTCTTTTAAACATACCTCACTTTTCGTTTCCTTCTTTTTTAGCCGCCTGATTTTTTCCATCTTTTTTTCCTCTTTCTCAAGTCTTCTCTTTGATTTTACTTTTGCTTTTCCTCCAATTCCTTCTTTATCACGTTTGGGTTTTTTGGAAATCTTTCTGTCGACTGTGAAGTCCACAGAGTTTTCAGATTGGAGACTCCGCTCTAAGCAAGGCATCACCTGGGTTTCAAGGTTTTCCTGATACAAAGACTCCTCGATGTCACTTTCAGCACTGTCTGCCAGAGTTTTGTAAATCCTTCTAACTTTTCCATTTTTTCCGGCATATAAATTCTCTTTATTTTCCTCCTCAACACTGTCATAGGGAGTTTGCTCTGGGGAGGCATTTGTGTCCTCTCTCTCAGAATCACTGTCTTGTAGCACCTTCTTGCTTTTCAATTTCTTACTCGTGAATATCTCTTCATCTGAATCTGGAGGAAACAATTTTAGAGGTCTACTGTCATTCGGCCCTCCTCCTAGTCCCACTGGTCTTCAAAAATATCCAATTATTCAAGTGCTATGTCACCTTGTGAAATTATGTAGCTACCACTAAGAACTGATTGTAGCAAAGCAAATCTAAAAATAGGTTTTGAAAAACATTTTCCCTGGAAAAATGTCTCTTACTGAGAAATGTAATTATATATATTTACAAAGTGTAAAGTTGTTCTAATTCTTCTGGCAGATGTTAAAAATCCTTTTATTAAAGGATGAATGCATGCAACAAGGCAATGTGGTAGCTTCTAGACATTTTATACATTTAATAACATAATAGAAATAGCTAATGTCAAAAGGCTACAAGCACTATTATTTTGTTTATATAATAAGACAAATAATACGGTTAAGAATAATTTAACGAAACAAAAGGATAATGAAATTAATCCAGTCCACTTACAACCCAAGCTCCTACATTCTATTCTTAAAAATAAAATCACTATTACAAACCTCCATCACTCAAGGGCACAATTGTTTCACAGCTGCCTTGTCCACTGTCTGAAGGACTACTGGCTCCTTCCTGTGAAATGAGCTTTGGATCACTGATTTCTAGGTGAACCTAGAAAATGAGAACACACTTTGCATTAACCAGCTGATGACAAAAAGCTCTAAATATCTAATGATTCACAAATCATCATAGGACCATAAGACTCAAGTAAGGAAAACACCAATACAATGGTTCAAAGAGGGATCCCTGGGTGGCGCAGCGGTTTGGCGCCTGCCTTTGGCCCAGGGCACGATCCTGGAGACCCGGGATCGAATCCCACGTCGGGCTCCCGGTGCATGGAGCCTGCTTCTCCCTCTGCCTGTGTCTCTGCCTCCCTCTCTCTCTCTCTCTGTGACTATCATAAATAAATAAAAAAATTAAAAAAAAAAAGAACAAACAAAAACAATGGTTGAAAGAAGGGATGACATTAAGAATTACTGCACAAGGGGTGTCTGGCTGGTTTGGTTCAGTGGAACATATGACTCTCGATCTTGGAATTGTGGGTTCAATCCCAGGATGAGTGTAGAGATTACTTAAAAATAAAACCTTAGGGGCAGCCCGGGTGGCTCAGTGGTTTAGAGCCACCTTCAGCCCAGGGCGTGACCCCGGAGACCCAGGATCGAGTCCCACGTTGGTCTCCCTGCATGGAGCCTGCTTCTCCCTCTGCCTGTATCTCTGCGTCTCTATGAATAAATAAATAAAATCTTTTAAAAAATAAAATAAGGGGATCCCTGGGTGGCTCAACGGTTTGGCGCCTACCTTCAGCCCAGGGCATGATCCTGGAGTCCCGGGATCAAGGCCCACGTCGGGCTCCCTGCACGGAGCCTGCTTCTCCCTCTGCCTGTGTCTCTGCCTCTCTCTCTCTGTGTCTCTCATGAATAAATGAATGAATGAATAAATAAATAAATAAATCTTTAAAATAAATAAATAAAATCTTAAAAAAAAAGGAATTATTGGACAAAAAAATTCATTGTTCATCTTTGAAGAGTGCTACAGAATCAATGCTTTAAGGTACATAAACCAAAAGAATTAAGCATTTATTACACATTTTTTTTGGAAATGTTTCTCAGTATATCCAAATGACATGTTAAATAACATCACAGAGATGCAATCCAGATGTGAAAAACTCTGTAGTACAAACTGTGGATTTCCTTAACAGTAAACTGCAAGAAAAAAAGACAAATGGGGAGATCTATATGGAGTTAAGATACACACACATCAACAATTGCAATTTGCAGACTTTGGATCCTGATTCAAATAAACTGAAAGTATATGTATATGTGACTCAAAGAAATCTGAACACTAACTAGATATTTAGTATTAAACAACAATTGTGAATTTTTTAGGTGTAGTAATAATATTTGTGGTTATCTGTTTCGGGAAGTCCTTTATCGTAGAGATTAATAATGAAATATTTGTGGATGAAATGAGGTCTGAAATATGCTTCCAAATAATCCAGTGAGGGGGGAAAGTGGGTGAGACTATAAATGAAACAAGACTGGCATGATTTGATAACTTGAAGTTAGGTGATAG
Source organism: Canis aureus (assembly GCF_053574225.1). Lineage (NCBI taxonomy): Eukaryota > Metazoa > Chordata > Mammalia > Carnivora > Canidae > Canis > Canis aureus. The sequence goes on along the minus strand of NC_135623.1, from coordinate 13,035,292 downwards.
GTTCTTTTTACCAACTTTGCTGTGTTCATGTAGGTTTCAAATTTCCCAAATAAAACCATTTTAAAAGTCACAAATAAAAAACATGAGCAGGATGGTGTTAGGTGACTTGACTAGTTAGCAACCAGGCTGACCCTAGAGGCCAGATCTCCTACATCCTTGGCTTTCTTTTCTTTTCTTTTTTTTTTTTTAAGATTTTATTTATTTATTCGTGAGAGACAGAGAGAGAGAGAGAGAGAGAGAGAGGCAGAGATACTGGCAGAGAGAGAAGCAGGCTCCATGCAGGGAGCCTGACGTGGGACTTGATCCCAGGTCTCCAGGGTCTCGCCCTAGGCTGAAGGCAGGCGCTAAACCCATGAGCCACCAGGGCTACCCATCCTTGGCTTTTTTTTTTTTTTTTTTTTTAATTTTTTATTTATTTATGATAGTCACAGAGAGAGAGAGAGAGGCGCAGAGACACAGGCAGAGGGAGAAGCAGGCTCCATGCACCGGGAGCCCGATGTCTCCAGGATTCGATCCCGGGTCTCCAGGATTGTGCCCTGGGCCAAAGGCAGGCGCCAAACCGCTGCACCACCCAGGGATCCCCATCCTTGGCTTTCTTAGGGCTCTGAATCCAATTAAGGGGGGGGAGGGTGTGCATGTGTGTAAATATTAACATCTGTACTGTAGTCAGGCACTTCCCACCTTAATGATTTCTCAAAACAACTATTAAATTGATTTAAATGTTTGGTACAGTTATTTGAATAACAACCAGGGTAACAGGCACTGAGGAGCCCCTGAGGATCATCACGCATGTTCTGATGGTTCTCCCAACAACCTAAACAGTTAAGATTCTTTCTGGGTGCAGAAACTGAGTTTGGGGAACCACATGACTCAGCACATAGTGATGCTCCTCATCACCGAATTCCGGGCAGTTTGTACCAATATCAGCAACAGCCACCGCCAGGAACAGGGTGAGGACAAAGTCCAGTCTCAAAACCTCGGTCATCAAGATTAATACCTTAGTGCAATATTTTTTTTGTTTTTATTTATGTATTTTACAACACTTTTTTCTAAAAATAAATGGAACTGGCAAAGCTATGGCTCACGAGGTCAGCCAACCACTTTTGCTAACAATTTTTTTTTTTTTTTGCTAATAAAATTTTTATTGAAACCAGGGCCAGGATTTAGGGGGAGGTGCAGAGGTGCAGAAGCGCAAGCGCAGGCAGGGGCTGGCTGGCTTGCTGTATCTAAAATTTCAAAATACTGGATTAAAACACTATCTCGATTACGGAGTTTTGGGTAGCCCTCTTAAAGGTGCCCCCAAGGCTGGTGCCTCCCCTGGTCCCGGCCACACGACCTCAGAGCCCCCGCGCAGACCCCGCCTCCCGGAGGCCCCGCCTCCCATTTCCGGGGAACCGCCCCCCTGCCCAGCAGCCCAGGTGCTTCTGCGCCTGCGCCGTCCTCTGTTGGGGGAGGGGAGCCAGACGAGGAAGAGCCCCCGCGGCAGGAAACGCGCCGCAGGGGCGGCCGGGCGGGCGGAGGAGCTGCGGGGAGGCCGGCTGCGCGCGCCGCAGGAGTCAGGAGCGACGCGGCCAGCCCGGCGCCCGGCGGGAGCGGAGAGCCGCGAGCCCGCGGGGCCGTGGGAGCCTCCCAGCAGCCTGAGCGCGCGCCGCCGCCGCCGGGCACGCCGGGAGCTGTAGTCCTCTCCGCCTCCGCGCCCCGCTCGGGCCGCTCGACCCTTTCCCATCCCCGCCCCTGGGCGCCGGGCCTCGGCAGCCGCGGACGGCGGCCTGTGCACTAACTCACCTCAGAAACCACTTCGCCGGGCATGACTCCGGCCTCTCCCGCGCTTCGTTGTGACGGGGCAGGTCTCGCGTTCCCGTAGCGCGGGCGCAGCGGCTCCCGCGGTCTCCAGTCCCGCAACGCTGTTTGAGCTTTCGCGCCCAGCCAGCGCGGAGGCCCCGCCCCAACGACCTGCACCAATCCGGAGGCGGCTTTCTGCGCGAGGCCACGCCCCCGCGCTGTCCTACCAATCAGGAAGCGGCGCCGGCCAGACTCGCAAATAGAACCCGGGTCGGCTTGGCGGGTCCCGGCTGCTCCAGTCCCTGCGAGCTCAGGGCGGCTGGTGCCCCGTCTGCGGGACGGTCGGGCCCTCTGGCCTTGCAAGGCCCTACCTGGGGAGCGGTGGCTTTGACCTTTGGCCCTTGCTGCAGCGCATGTTGAGGAGTAAGCCCTTCAAGCGGGAAGATCCCTGGGCCACTTCTAGAAGACACCTGCGGGGGTTTTCTCCGGGACCTCCATCCCAGGAGCAGCTGCGTCCCACCTGCTCCTTGTACACGGAGCATTCACGCCCCTGAGCATCGACGAAAGTTCTATGGGCTTCTCAGATACCAAAGAATATCCTTGGATGGCCTTTACAATTTTATTTATTTTTTATTATTTTTTAAAAGATTTTTTATTATTTATTTATTTATTTATTTATTTATTTATTTATTTATTCATGAAAGACACAGAGAGAGAGAGAGAGGCAGAGACCCAGGCAGAGGGAGAAGCAGGATCCATGCAGGGAGCCCGATGTGGGACTCAATCCCGGGTCTCTAGGATCATGCCCTGGGCCAAAGGCAGGTGCTAAACCGCTGAGCCACACAGGGATCCCCTATAATTTTATTTAAAGTTAATTTGAGGATGTAGGAAAATACCTACCCATCCACTCCTCAACTCCTCAGACAAGGCAGGAATGAAGAATAAAAGGTCCGGAGTCAGACTAATCCCAGACGATTCTAATTCCTTGTGACTATGCTGGTTACTGTCTTTTTGCCCCTCCAGGTCCATTCTCATTCCTTATCCTGCTCTGCCCAGGCCAGGCTGACCACTCCCGGCTGTACTACCCAAGCCCCCTTGCCCTCTGGCTTCCGGTTGAGTCAAGTTCCTGGAAGGGACTTTACAAGATGACTGTAAGCAGGAAGTCAGAGGGCACCAAGAAGGGAAGGCCGCAATAGTTACCATCCTTCCCTACTTCACTCTCATGATCTTATCCATTGATAGGTGACCAACTCATCTGAATTTTCCCACGACTTTTCCAGTTTATTTTTTTTAAGATTTTATTTATTTATTCATGAGAAACACACAGAGAGAGGCAGAGACACAGGCAAAGGGAGAAGCAGGCTCCATGCAGGGAGCCCCACGTGGGACTCGGTCCTGGGACTCCAGGATCACGCCCTGAGCCAAAGGTAGACGCTCAACCACTGAGTCACCCAGGCATCCCACTTTCCCAGTTTTAGCATTGAGAGTCCATCTCCCGAGAATCTCAGTCCCAGGCAAACCAGGATAGTTACCTTAACCCCTGGCTTCCTCTATCCAAGTTTCCAGCTTTAGCTGGATTCAGATAAAAATTCTCTTTCCTCATCTTTATTTCTTTACCTCCCCACCACTTCTCAACCCACTTTTTCTCCCCACATCAAGACCCCGCTGTACATCCTCTTCTCTCCCATCCATCTAGCCACATTTTCACCCACTTTGCTATTTCTACACTGATGATTTCCAAATATACATTTATAGCGCTTCTCCTTCATATCTACAGGGCTAACATTTATCGGAGGCTTACCCTGCGACAGAAACAGTTGCAAGAATTTTGCAAACATCTTATTTAGTCTTCAGAATAAATTTGTAAGGTAAGTAATACTACTGTCTCTACTTTAGCGGGACATAAACCTTTAAAAGGCTAGTAACTGATGGAGCCAATATTCACACCCTGCTCAATCTGACTCCAGAGCTCATACTCTTCAGAGAGGCCTTGCCTGAGCCCCACTCTCCACTATCTCTCCATCCCCTGCTCTGTTTTCCCCAATAACAAGTCTGCCTGAAATTTTATTTTTATCTATTTGTATATTGTTGCTACAGGAGGTCAAGTACTTTCCTTTACCACCATATCCTCACTATCTAGAATAGTTGGAGCATGATGAGAATGATCTGAAGAGCTGGTAACAAGGTTACTGAACCCCACTCACTCCCAGAGTTTCTGATTTAGTATGTCTGATGTGAGGCTCAAGAATTTTCTTTTTTTTTAACATTTTATTTATTTATTCATAAGAGACAGAGAGAGGGAGAGAGAGGCAGAGACACAGGTAGAGGGAGAAGCAGGCTCCATGCAGGGAGCCCGACGTGGGACTCGATCCCAGGTCTCCAGGATGGTGCCCTGGGCTGAAGGCGGCGCTAAACCGCTAAGACACCGGGGCTGCCCGAATTTTCTTTTTTTAAAAGATTTTTTTAAAAATGTATTCATATCATAAATAAATAAATAAATAAAAGGGATCCCTGGGTGGCGCCGCGGTTTGGCGCCTGCCTTTGGCCCAGGGCACGATCCTGAAGACCCGGGATCGAATCCCACGTCGGGTTCCCGGTGCATGGAGCCTGCTTCTCCCTCTGCCTGTGTCTCTGCCTCTCTCTCTCTCTCTCTCTGTGTGACTATCATAAATAAATAAAAATTAAAAAAAAATAAAAAAATAAAAATGTATTCATTTGAGAGAGAGAGCAAGAGAGCACAAGCTGCCGGGAAGGAGCAGAGGGAGAAGCAGGCTCCCTGGTGAGCAGGGATTTCCCCTATGCAGGGCTGGATCCCAGCACCCCAGGATCATGACCTGAACCCAAGGCAGGTTCTCAACCGACTGAGCCACTCAGGTGCCCCCAACGCCCGAGAATTTCCATTTCCAACAAGTTTCCAGATGATGCTTATACAGCTGGTATGGAGACCACACTTTGAGAACCAAGGGCTTAGAACATACCTGGTTCATGATAGGGAAATCAATATTTCTTTTTTTTTTTTTTAAGATTTATTTATTTATTTATTTATTTATTTATTTATTTGTGACAGAGAGAGAAAGAGAGGCAGACACAGGAGGAAGGAGAAGCAGGCTCCATGCCGGGAGCCCGACGTGGGACTCAATCCCGGGACTCCAGGATCACGCCCTGGGCCAAAGGCAGGCGCTAAACCACTGAGCCACCCAGGGATCCCCAAAATCAATATTTCTTGAACTAATTTGGTCACGATAACTATATTATTCTTGAACACCCTTTGGAAGTGAGACAAGACTCTTGATATTAGCATTTTCAGAAGTAATTAGCATTTTTCGCTTTGAAGAACACCTATTCAGTCACCAGAAAAACAAAGAAAGAGAGCTCTGATTTGGATAATGAGCAGAATGCTGAATTGGGAAGGGGAAATTTTTTATCCTGTATATTAACTTGCGCTAATCTAAAGCGAGTCTGTATTTGGACTTAGTGATCTTTATTCTCATTTTTGATCTTTGGCACCATAATCCATCACTCACCAATTTAGAAACCTGGGAGTCACATTGACTCCTCTCTGTCTCTTGACTCTCAAGTTGAGTCATCCAGCAAACTCCGTTTATGAAGCTGATGGCAGTAAGAGAAATCTCTGCAGTGTTCACTTCGCGGAGATTAGCCTGAACCTGTCCAATAAAGGGTTTTGTAAACTTAGACAAGTCGTTTAGTTTCTCAGAGCCTTGTTTTTATTATTTATAAGTAGAAAACACTGGCTCCAGTCCAATCAGATCAGATGGATTCTCAAGTGGGCTTAATTGGCAGATCACCTGGACACTCGGTACAGGAAATATTTTGCAGTACTGACCACGCCTAATCTGGTCATAGGAATTAGGAAACGTTTTTGCCACTAAAATCTATCCTTATGTCACACAAAATCAATATTTAAAAAAAAAGGAATTCTGAGATTACATGTCTATGAAAAAATGCCACAGGATTTAACATTCCAAAGTTGTATTTATTTGCTCACTGGAAGACAAAAGCAGACTCCAAAGGCATATGAAAGTTTGGAGAGAGAAAGTTAATTAAATAAATGTATTTTATTTTCACGTTTTCTACAAATTGAGAAAGCCTCCCATGTTAAAGTTTTAGTACTACTATTCCTCTGGAGTGTGAGAAATGGCTTGCTTTTCTTAAGTCCTGGGCGGCTGAATCTTTATTCCTGGAGAAGCACTGCCACCAAGTGGCAGGCCTTCATCGTGTCATTCCATCTATTGCCTGCAGCCACTCTATTAAAAAAAAAACTTTTTTTTTCATTTTGAAATTATTCAAAGAGTTGTTTAAATTTTTTTTTGGTGCAGTGAAATAATTACATCTCCCAGAATCTGCTTTCAAAAATAATTTCATCCTGAAATCCCATACAGATTAACCTTCTCCTGGGGAGGGCTGTGCTGTAAGGCCAGGGCTGTTTTTCTGGCTTAATTTAAGTACCCCCCTGACCCTGAGAAAGGGCACAGGACCTGACACATGATGGGTGCTTACTAAATAATTGTTGAATGAATGATTAAAATATTGTGGCCTAAACAACAACAACAACAACAAAAAAACCTATCAGGGCATTTTCCCAAGGCATGACAGCATACACACCATCAGCTATTTTGCATGCAGTGGCTCCTTGAATGCAACTTTTGGCAAGCTCAAGTGTCTAGCAAATATTCATCTGCTCCTTGAACAGACCTTGAGCATCTATTTTGAGTCTATCCTAAACACAGATAATATAAAAATAAATAAAATACAGTCTTGTTCTCAGAGAACTTCCCATTGTTGGTTGGAGGCAGGCAAATAAACACACATGTGTAGTTGTAGAAGTGCGTGAGAGAGGGATGCCTGGGTGACACAGCGGTTGAGCATCTGTCTACAGCCCAGGATGTGATCCTGGAGCCTGGGATCGAGTCCCACCCACATTGGGCTCCCGGTGAGGAACTTGCTTCTCCATCTATCTCTCTGCCTTTCTCTGTGTGTCTCTCATAAATCAATAAAAATCTTTTTTTTTTTAAGTAGTGTGTATGAGTAGCTGTGGGGCCCAGAGAAAGGCCCCCGACTTCGCAGGGGTAAACCAGGGGGAGTTGACTACTGGACTGAGTTTCAAAGATGGATTGGGGTTCTCTAGGCTGGCATAGGGAGGAGAAGGCATTTCAGGTATGCGTAGGGGCTTGATAAAGCATGTTGTGTTTGGGGAACTGAAAGTAGGTCAGTATGACTAGAGCCCAGGGTATGTGCTAAGGGGGCGGGGGAATGGCCAGGATGAAGGCTGAGAGTTAAACAGGGAACAAAAAAATCTGGAATGCTATGCTCCCAATTCAGTTTTTAGACAATATAAACTGGGCATCTGGGGGTGGGGGTGAGGGTTGCAAAGAAGGAGAGCAATGTGGTTAGATATATGTTTGAGAAAGATTATTCTGGCAGGGTATGAAGGCTGGATTGGAAGGGGATTAGAGGCAGGGAGACCAGTTGTCTAGGTGGGAGATTATAGAGGCCTGAAGTAGGTCAATGATAGTAACAACGGAGAGGAGATGGATTGGGAAAGAAGAGGCAATTAGGAGGAGGGCTTGTTGGATGATTCACTTTGAGGGGCGAGGGACAGTAGAATCAATATGCTCCACATGACTCCCAGGTTTTCAGATAGGTGGGTGACCAATTACGGGGCCATTCATCAAAAGTAAAAATATACATAACTAATTCCAAATAGAGGCTCACTTTACCTTGACCCCAAAGCTTGGTTAATATGTAGAGCAAAAGGTTTCCCCCTCTGTCCACACATCGTCCCAATTGGAGCTCTCTCTCTTAGCTTTCCTGGTGACTGAAGAAGTGCTCCCCAGGCACAGGTCCATCTCTCTGCTCCATTTTCAAATTGCTCTCCATGCACTACCAAGAACCTCAGCTCAGCAGCTTTTTGTTTCCTGCTCATATATTTTCTCTTTAATTTTCTTTCCTTTCTGGGGGGAATGTGTAAGAAAAATTCCTCTGCTCTGCCTTATTATCCTTTTTCCTCAGGCTTTTGGCCTCCATTTTTGTAAAAACCAAATCTTTTCATGCCCCAACCCTTCCCTAAAGCCCTATAGACACTTAATGACTTGGTGGTATGAAGCGTTTATTGAGACATCAGTATCCTCAGCACTTGGTCAATTATATCTCAATCACATATTCCTCAACCAGCCTAGGGAGACTCTGCCCATATATGTATGTCCAGGGAAGGGGATTCCATGACAGAAGGACAGAGAGGATCTGCTCCACTCCTGCTTTCTTTAAACTTGAGCACCTGCTTACGGGTAGGCAAATGCCAACTGCAGACATGTCAGATAATTTGACTACACCTAGGAATGTAGTAACTTATAGGAATGTAGTAACTCCTTCAAGCACAATATAGTTGGGGAAGAAACACTTCCTAAGACAGGAGGTGGTACTGGACAAACAACATCGTTCCCACTATAGGCCCAAAGGAATGGTTTTATTAGTGGCTAAATGTCAGTGAGAAACCCCAAAATGAGCATAGAGGAAAATTATTTTATTTTATTTTTAAAAATATTTTATTTTTAGATAATCTGTACACCCAACATGGGGATCAAACTTACAACCCTGAGAGCAAGACTCTCATGCTTTACTAAGCCAGCCAGGTGCCCTGAAGGAGAATATTTTCGACAGGGAAGATGGAATGGGTAAGGGTGCTGAGATAGAAATGATGGTAAGATTTCCAGGGAATTGTTCCACCAGTGACTTCATGATGATGGAATGGAAGGTAGGGGGACACCTGGGTGGTTCAGGGGTTGAGCGTCTGGCTTCTGCTCAGGGCCTGATCCCCGTCAGGGGATCAAGTCCCATATCGGGTATCCTGTGGGGGAGACTGCTTCTCCCTCTACCTGTGTCTCAGCCTCTCTCTCTCTCTCTGTGTCTCTCATGAATAAATAAATAAAATCTTAAAAAAAAAAAAAAAAAAGGAATGGAAGGTAGGGAATAGGATGAGATTGTTGAATTAAATTCAACTCAAGGGGATCGCTGGGTGACTCAGCAGTTTGGCACCTCCCTTTGGCCCAGGTGAAGTCCTGGAGACCCAGGTGGAGTCCCTGCTTGGAGCTTGCTTCTCCCTCTGCCTGTGTCTCTGCCTCTCTCTCCCTCTGTGTCTCTCATAAATAAGTGAATAAAATCTACATAAATAAATAAACAAATAAATAAATTCAACTCAAGAAGGATCTACAGAGTGTCTTTTTGGAGTCTGAATATCTGCAGGAAATATATGGACAGAATGAGACAAGGTAATTTCCTTTGAGGATAAAGCACACAGAGCAGACTGTGATGAGTGCTGCAGGAAAGATAGGAAATCTGTGCCCCGGGAAGTGCCATCACAGGAGACCCCGAATATGAAGCATGGAACTTTAGACAGTCGTTGATTCATTCCACAAACCTTTACTGAGCATTGGGATGGATTGCTAGAATAATCACATCTCTTTGTGTCCTCTCCCTTCCCCAGTGTGATTTTGCTATCCCTCCCACCTAATTCTTGGTCTCTTAAATCTGGGCTGTCCTTGTTACCTACAGTGATGAACAAAATACAGTGACAGTAACACGGTATATATAGCTTCTGAGGCTAAGCTTTAAAGAACTTTGCAGCTTTTATTTCCATAATCTTAGAACCCTGTGGCTACCATTTAAGAAACTTAAGGTATCTGGGCACCTGGGTGGCTCAGTGGTTGAGCATCTGCCTTCGGACCAGGTCGTGATCCTGGGGTCCTAGGACTGGGTCTTGAATCGGGCTCCTTACAGGGAGCCTGCTTCTCCCTCTGCCTGTGTCTCTGCCTCTCTCTCTGAGTCTTTCATGAATAAATAGTCTTTAAAAAAAAACCCAAACTCCTAAAAGAAAACACAGGTGGTAAACTCCTTGACACTGTTCTTGAAGATTTTTTGGATCAGACACCAAAACCAAAGGCAACAAAGGAAAAAATAAAGAAGAGGGACTACATCAAGCTAAAAACCTTCTGCATAGTAAAGGAAACCATCAACAAAATGAAAAGGCATTCTACTGACTGGGAGAAAATATTTACAAATCATATATCTATAAGTGGTTAGTATCCAAAATATATAAATATTTCATACAACTCAATATAAAGGCAAAACAAAAAATCCGATTAAGAAATGAGCAGAGGGGCACCTGGGTGGCTCAGTTGGTTGAGTGTCCAACTCTTGATTTTGGCCCAGGTCATGGTTTCAGAGTGGTGGGACCGAGCTCTGCGACAGGCTCTGCTCTCAGTGAGGACTCTGCTTGGGATTCTCTCTCTCTCTCTCTCTTTCCCTCTGCCCCTTCCCCTGCTTATGCTCAATTAATTAATTAAATCTTTTTTTAAAAATGAAAGAGGTTTCTACCTTTCTTTGTGTGTCTCTCGTGAATAAATAAGTAAAATCTTTTAAAAAATAAATAAAATAAAATAAAATAATAAAATAAAATAAAATAAAATAAATGAAAGAGGTGCCCCTGGCTGGCTTAGTCATTGGAGCATGCAACTTTTGATCTCTGGGCTGTGAGTTTGAGCCCCACATGAAGTATAGAGATTACTTTTAAAATAAATTAAAGATTTTCAAAAATGAGCAGAGAATCTGAATTGACATTCTTCCAGAGAAGACATATAGATGGCCAACAGGTACACGAAAAGGTGCTCAACATCACTCATCATCAGGGAAATGCAAATCAAAACCACAATGAGATAAAACATCACACCTATTAAAATGGCTCTCATCAGAAAGATAAGAAATAACAAGTGCTTGTGAGGATGTGGAGAAAAGGGAAACTGTGCACTGTTGGTGCAGCCACTTCCTCAAAAAATTAAAAATAGAACTACCATAATAGAACTAGCAATTCTACTTCTGGGTATTTATCTGAAGAGAATGAAAGCACTGACTTGAAAAGATATATGCACCCCCAAGTTCATGGCAGCATTATTTAGAATAGCCAAGACATGGAAACTAAGTATTCACTGATGGATGGATTTTAAAAATGTGATACACACACACACACACACACACACACACACGGAATTATTTGGCCATAAAAAAAAGAATGAAATGTTGCCATTTGCAATACAGGTGGATCTACAGGGCAATATCCCAGGTGAAAAAAAGTCATACAGAGAAAAGCAAATACCATATTATCTCAGTTTTATGTGGCTCTAAAAAACAAATTCACAGATCTCATAGATACAGGGAATATATTGGTGTTTGTCTGAGGCGGGGATGGGAGAGTGGAGAGTGTGTAAAATAGGAGAAGAAAGTCAAAAAGTACAAACTTCCAGTTATAAAATAAACTTAGGGATATAATGTGCAGCATTGCGAGTGCATCACAGTGAGGGTATTTGCTAATTCTGTATTGCATAATTGAGAGCTGCTAAGAGAGTAGATCTTAAAAGTTCTCACCACAAGAAAAAAAAAAAAGTAACTATGCATAGTGACAGATTGTGGTGATCATTTCAAAGTATATGGTTGCTCCCTAACCATGCGGGGGATTAAGGGCACTGACCTCCCCATGCAGTCGAAAATCCATGTATGACTTTTGACTCCCCCCAAACTTAACTACAAATAGTACTATTGACCAAAAGCCTCAGCAATTACATAAACAGTACATTAACACATATGTTGTATGGATTATATACTGTATTCTTTGAGATTTAATTAATGTATCTATTTGAGGGAGAAAGAGAGATCAAGCAGGGAGAAGGGCAGAGGAGAGACTCTCGAGCAGGCTCTGCACTGAGCGTGGAGCTGGAGCCTGTATATACTGTATTCTTCCAATAAAGCTAAAGAAAAGAAAATGTTACCAAGAAAATCATTAAAGATAATACATTTACAGTACTCTAGTGTAAAAAATGCACGTATAGGTGGACCCACACTGTTCAAACTCATGTTGTTCAAGGGTCAACTGTATACAAATATTGAATCATAACACTCTACCCCTGAAACAAATATAATGTTAAATGTCAGTTATATCTCAGTTTTTAAAAGTTTATTAAAAAGAAGAAGTTAGAGCATGACAGGTGCTGTTGGGGGGGGATAAGGAGGAGAGCTGCTATTTTAGAAAAAATAAATCCTCTGTTTTGGGGTTTGTTTTTTGAGAAAAAGGGGGGGTGAGGGGAGAGAGGGGCCGAGGGAGAGGGAGAGAGGGAATCTTAAGCAGGCTCCACGCAGGGCATTGTCAACACGGAGCTTGATCTCACAATCCTGAGATCATGAATTGAGTTGAAGTCAAGTCAGGTGCTTGACTGACTGAGCCACCCAGACACCCCAGAAAAATAAATCCTTTAAAGAAAATCTGAGAATGTTCTAGAAAAGAGGCTTTCATGCTGATGATCCTCTACCAACAATCAGTAGTCTTTTCATGATCCTAACCCAGATCCTTACAACTGCATTAAATTCCACTTAATAGATTCATGGAAGAAACATTAGAAGTCAGTTCATCCTCTCTCCTCATGTAAGTAAACTGAGCCCTAGAGGAGGTGTTACGTTGTAGTTGACTTACGTTAAATACCATACTATATTACAGAATATAGAACATGACATATGCTAATAGGTGTTAAAATATGTCAGACGAGAAAGTTTGATATACATGTGTATTTTTTTTAAGATTTTACTTATTTATTCATGAGAGACACAGAGAGAGAAGCAGAGACACAGGCAGAGGGAGAAGCAGGCTCCATGCAGGGAGCCCGACATGGGACTTGATCCCAGGACCCCAGGGTCACGCCCTGAGCCAAAGGCAGACGCTCAACCCCTGAGCCACCCAGCTGCCCCTGATATATATGTGTATTAACTAGTTTTGGTGTAAACCTTGGAAGCTGGTAGTTAACACTGAAGTACCCTAATAAGAAATATACTTTAGGAATGTTTAGTTGGTATCCGAGAAATGCTAGTGATGAGTCTATATTCCAGCAGCAGTTATAAGAACTCTACCCCCATCTCCAATCAGCACTAGAAAGCTGTTAAATACGGGTAGATGATAGATCTTGCTCTTCATGGGTGAAATGAATGGTGTCAAGATACGGGATTTGGGTAGAAGTGTTGTACAAGCATTTCCCACTCTTGCCTAACCAAGATATTATTGGCTAACCAAGATACAAGAATCCAGTGTGCCCAGCAACCAGATTCCTCTAGAGAGATTTTATGGGCTAGGACCTAATCAGTTCTTTTCTTCCCATTTGGTGGAGGATTGTGTTACCTGATTCGGACTAGCAGGTCAGATAAATCCTGCTACTAGAATATTTTATTTACCCGAAGTAAACCTTTCATGCCAAGTGCTTGGCAAAGTGTCTAAAAAGATCAGGAGCTAGGACTTTAATGAGCTAACAAGTTGTATAACTGGTTTTGCCTGCTTATTAATAAATATTTGAGCATGTGGTGGATTTCAGTATGAGACTTGCTTGCATTGTAACACACCACTTGGTGGTAAGGTTTGAGGAAGGAACATGTGAGCGTCTCTTACTGGTGAAGGCTACTGATATCTGTCCCTCATCTTTGCAATAACAACCTCTTCAAGAAACCCCCACTCAATAATTAATAGTTTATTAACAGAATATAATTAATAAGTGAGCAAATTGGCTTGGGTCGATATGCAACAGAAGATGACTTGCCTAAGGTCACATAACAAATGGATTCTTGCCACCATCAAATACCAAACAGTTTGGACCAACATTATCAAAGAGAAGCCAACCTTGGGGATCCCTGGGTGGCGCAGTGGTTTGGCGCCTGCCTTTGGCCCAGGGCGCGATCCTGGAGACCCGGAATCGAATCCCACATCGGGCTCCCGGTGCATGGAGCCTGCTTCTCCCTCTGCCTGTGTCTCTGCCTCTCTCTGTCTCTCTGTGTGACTATCATAAATAAATAAAGAAAAAAAATATTAAAAAAAAAAAAACAAAGAGAAGCCAACCAATGTTAAGTCAAGATAGACTGTGTTTTAGGAAGTTCAGCTTGCTACAGTCTAGAGAATGGGCTGAGAAGAGAAAGACTGGAGACAGGAATACCACTGACGAGATTGTTGCCATTGCCCAGGTAAGTAAGGCAGGAGTCAGAGAGAACAAACAAGCCTGGGTGCTGGCATCAGAGAGATCCTCATTCCAGTACTGGCTCTCCCAGTTATCAGCCATGGAACTGCAGGGAAGCCACAGCTACTTACTTTTTCTCAGATTCAATCTTCCTCAAATGAAATGATGATCAAATGAAGTGATATATGTTCAGACCCCTAACTCTCTGACTGGTATGCAGTAGGCACTAAATAAGTGCTAATTCCTTTCACTACCATTAAACAATCAAATGGAATGATGTAATGGATATAGAGAGACTAGTCAAAGCCTAAGCCCATATTACGTGGGCAATAATATAAACTAAATTTGTGGCCCAAATCACCCTGACCTACTCTGTGCCCAAAGTTTTCAAATATTTTCCCTATATGACTTGGAGAATCCTTTTTTATGACTACCACCACCTTTAAGATTTAAGATAATTGTATACATATTCCTCTCATGTGCTTATGATGGACATTGAAGGCTTGACAACACAGAGGAGTCAGTCTGAATTAGCCTCTTGGCAAGTAGGAAATGCCCCTATAGTCAGGTAGTTGGAAAATAGATGGATGGACCAGGTAGAAATATGTCTGGTCCAGTTCTAGCCTCTGGAAAAAAAGAAAACAAGACATACTCTGGAAGACCAGAGGCACCAAGAACTCTAAGGAATGTGGCTTCTCCAGGGAAAAACTCACATCTCTCCTGAAATTCTGGTTCCAGAAACTAGAAAATTGCTATACATTTGATGATCTCACAATACTGTTGTTGAGAAGGAGAACTGGTAGTTTGAACACATATGTTTATCTCTTCTCCTTCTTGGAGCCCCATAAAAATGACAGCAAGTGAATAAAACCAGAATAAACCCACAAGGATAAAAAGAGTGGGAGAGGAGGCATCAGAGGATAAGAAGATGGAAAGCCAAGTGGCAAAATTAGCAGGGCTGAGAAAGCTGCATACCAAGTGTCTGCAGAGGTGGTGCTAATGAGAAGCAAGGCATTTCCTGCCACAGAAATCCAGCGAAACTCAAGTACTAGGGGACCCAGAAACCCAGGCACGAAGACCAGGGAGAAGAATCGGTTGAAAACAAGAGGATTGGATGAATTCTCTGTGACCCATTAGCCCTTCAGGTCCAGCTACAATCTTGCATCTGTGAGGTGACTGCCCCTCCCCAGCGGGGGTCTAGAGGTTTAGTCTGGGGAGCAATTGAACCAGAGGACTGCCTCACTAGAAAAAAAGAAAATTCATTGCAAGTCTATATGCCATTGGAAGTCTATAGACTCCATCTGTTCTCACCCCATGTCTCCCAGTCTCTTTATTTGGTGACTAGGTTAATCCCTCCCAAGGTATGAAAATGGGGACATTTTCTCTGGAGAGACTGAACAGCCCAGAGACCTAAAGTTGTAGCTGCTACTATGAAAGCCACCACCACCAAAAAAAAAAAAAAAAAAAAAAAAAAAAGCCACCAAACTCCACATGGAAATACAGAATTCTTTTTTTTTTTTTTAAGATTTTATTTATTTCTTCATGAGAGACACACAGAGAGGCAGAGACACAGGCAGAGGGAGAAGGAGACTCCTCGAGCAGAGCCCGATGCGGGACTCGATCCTCGGACTCCAGGATCACATCCTGGAGCTGAAGGCAGAGGCTCAACCGCTGAGCCACCCAGGTGCCCCAGATACAGAATTCAAATAAACCTTTTAATACCTGAGTCTTCAAGGTGAGTGGACAACAGCAGACATTTTATGAAAGCCCCCAAAATAAGTGAAGGAGACTAAAACAAACAAAAATAAGGGACTGATATAAAAAAAGGGAGGACTAATATAACACTTGCCTCCTTTCATTTCTGGGATTTCACACACCCTTCTTCCCCTCCTACCTCTTTGACCATTTCTTCTCAATCTCCTTTGCTGGATATTCCTCATTTCCTTGACCTTTAAATGTTACAGTGCCCACGGCCCTATCAATCCCAGAATCTCTTTTCTTCTCCATCTACACTCACTCGTGGCTTTAAACAATATTCAAATACTGTTGACTCCCAAATATGTGTCTCTAGACCAATCTCTTCCCTGACTCCAAACTGCCTATCTCCATGTCTACTCAACCTCTCCACTTGGTGACCTGACAGGCACCTCAAAACTAATGGGTTCAAAATGTACTACTGGTCTTCACCCCAAGAATCTGCACCTGCCAAAGTCTTCCTCATTTTAGTAAATGTCCATTCATCAGATAAATATTAATAAATGTCTTTCCCAGCTCAAGCTGAAAACCTTGTGTATTAGTTGGAATCTCCCCAAAGAGCAGACTCAGAGATAAGGATTCAGATACAAAGGGTTTATTTTACAGAAGCAGGAGCCACTAGGAGGAGAGTGGGGAAGTGATATGTGGAAGAGAAGGTGGCCAATGAAGATGTGTTGTTGAGCCAGCCACCACTGATTGGCTGGAGCTTAATCTTGCAGGAAATGGTGTAAAACACATGTGTCAGAATTACCCCGCCTGAGGGACAAAGGAGGTGGGGTATTTATACACCAACTCCTGCGAATTACTGATTGACATAGCTTTCCACAGGTGGGGTTAAGTTCCCAGCACTTCTAGTCTCAGGGAGGAATTGTTAGGCTGGCTTTTCTTTTTCACTTCTGGGAAAGGCCTCAGGCACAGAGATGCAGACACCTCGGGTACTAACAGCACTGAAACTTTGGAATTCTACTTAACGTTTCTCCTTCTTTTATACCCCACATTCATTCAGTCATTCAGTTGATTAGCAAATTTTGTCTTCAAAATGCATCCAGAATCCATAGCTACCACCTGCTATGATTATATTTCCTTTCCAGCTTAACTTTTTTGTTCTTATTGGAGTTAATACTTGCCTTGTTATTTTTATTTTTTAAAAGATTTTATTTATTTATTCATGAGAGACACAGAAAGAGAGAGGCAGAGACATAGGCAGGGGGAGAAGCAGGCTCCATGCAGGGAGCCCAGCATGGGACTCTATCCCAGGGTTACGCCCTGAGCCAATGGCAGACGCTTAACCTCTAAGCCACCCAGGCGTCCCTTTTTTTTTTTTTTTTTAAGATCTTATTTATTTATTCATGAGACACAGAGAGAGAGAGAGAGAGGTGAAGACACAGGCAGAGGGAGAAGCAGGGTCCCTGCGGAGAGCCCAATGCAGGACTGGATCCCAGGATCCTGGGATCACGCCCTGATTCGAAGGCAGATGCTCAACCACTGAGCCACCCAGGCGCCCCAGATTTCTGCCATATAGTTAATTAACAGATCCATCACCTCACATATGTATTTGCATGTATATGAGAGAACATTTAAGATCTACTCTCTTAGCAAGTTTTATTTTTTTTTAGAGGAGGCATGGGGAAGGGCAGAGGGAGAGGGGGAGAGAGATCCCCAAGCAGGCTCCACATCCAGGTCCAGTGTGAAGCCCGACCTGGGGCTCAATCTCACGATCCTGAGATGATGACCTGAGCTGAAATAAAAAGTCGGACACTCAGCCTACTGAGCCCCCCAGGCACTCCATTAGCAAGTTTTAATTATATAACCATGTTATCAACTGTAATCACCATGTTGTACATTAGTTCATTAGACCTTATTCATTTTATGGCTGTAAGTTTGCTAACCTCTCCCTATTTCCCTCATCCCCCAGCCCCTCTAGTTTGAAATGCCATCTTTTTCAAGTATAAAATTCCAATTGTTGGTGAGAGAGAGAGAGAGAGAGAGAGAGAGAGAGAGAGAGGTGTCTTCGATGTTTTATTCCATAGTAAAAAATAAGGCAAAATTTTAACAAACAATGTAATATAAACTATATTGGGAAAAATGGAAGGAGGGAAGGGGGTGTAGATAACAGTATTAAATTCACATCTTCCACAATAGTCATTACACTGTTTTAGTGATTAATTGGACACTATTATAAGCATATTACCTCAAAATACAGCAGTAAATATCCAAAGAAACACCCCCCAAAAATTGAAAATGGTTGCCTTTGGGGAGGAAGACTCTTGAGATGCAGAGATATGGAACATCTAAACAATGGGCATACACTGCTTTAATAAAATTTCCATTCTGATTTTAGATGAGATGATATTTCTATTTATGTTCCAAACTTTCTATAATTATCTTTCATTTTTTTAACTCTTTATGTTAGTGTTATGCAAATACTTATATGAATACAATACCTTTATTTTAAACGTTCTATGAAAATGAATAGAATAAAATGTATAGTTCTCTTAGCTGCCTCCTAATTCCTTCATTAGAGGTAACCCACTATTAATATTTTATGTGTATAAATAATCCCTGACTTTTTTCTATGCATTTATAGCTGTACATATACAAGTACATGCTATATTTTACATTAATGAGATGATATTGTGAATCTTATTCTGCAATTTGATTTTTTTCATGGTAAAAAATATATTTTTAGAGATCTTTCCATGCCAATACATATAGATGTATCTCATACATTTTAATTACTGCTTATTATTCTATAATAGAAATGTAACCCACTTTTTAACAATTCCCTTTGGTGGATGTTAAGGTTGTTTCTATTTTTTCCTGCTGCAATCAACGCTGTAATGAACAAACATCCTTGTACGTGTGTACAGAAGTTCAAGTTTCTCAAAACAGAGACCAAGAATGGAATTAAGGGTTTGAGGGAAGGCATAATAACATTTTTAGTAGACACTGCCTGGCTACCTTCCAAAGATGTTGTCCCAATTTACAACCCCACCAACACTGTTGGAGAATAGTAATTTCCCTCACTCTTACCAAATGGATGTAATCAATTTTTAAGATATTTTTCAAGTTAGGAATGTTTAAAATATCTCATTTTTGTACTTTGCTTTTCTCATTGCTGATGATTGCACATGTTCTTATATTTGTTAGCATTTGTATTTCTTCTGTGAGTTGCTAATTTTTCTACCGTATTGTTGGTTTTTTATGTTGGGTTCATAGGAGACCTTTATGGTTAATTTTATGGTGTTTTTTTTTTAATTTTTTTTTTATTTATTTATGATAGTCACAGAGAGAGAGAGAGAGAGAGGCAGAGACACAGGCAGAGGGAGAAGCAGGCTCCATGCACCGGGAGCCCGACGTGGGATTCGATCCCGGGTCTCCAGGATGGCGCCCTGGGCCAAAGACAGGCGCTAAACCGCTGCGCCACCCAGGGATCCCTTTTATGGTGTTTTTTGTGAGAGGTTTTAGTTTTCAATGTTATTAAATCTGTCAGTCTTTTTCTGTATGTTTTCTAAATTTTGTCTTGTTTAGGAATGCTTTCCTACCCCCTCAAAATTTGGAAATACTCTTTTTAAAAAAGAATTATTAAAAAAAATAAAAATTAAAAAAATTAAAAAGAATTATTTATTTATTTTAGAAAGAGAGAGTGAGGAGAGGGGCAGAGGGAGGGGAAGGTAAGTAGACTCTGCGCTGAGCACAGAGCCTGACGTGGGGCTCGATCCCAGGACCGTGAGATCATGACTCAAGCTGAAAACAAGAGTCAGACGCCTAAATACCTGAGCCATCCAAGTGCCCCCAAATTTGGAAATATTCTAAAGTTTCTCGTATTATTTTGTGTTTGGAGTTTATTTATTTTAATCATGCTGGAATTTATTTTTGTGCATGGTGTGAGGAATGGTTGGAACCTATTGTTATTCCCAAATGAATAGCCAGTTGTCCCAACGACACCTGTTACAGACATTATTTTCCCCTCTAATTTGAAATGCCATCTCTTTCATATACTAAATTCCAATAAATAAATGGGGGGAGAAAATCTGGCCTTAAATACTTTATTCTTTTAAAAATAGTCATCTATTCTTGGGCTAATAATATTCTATTTGAATAATTATAGCTTCATAGCACATTTTGATATCTAATAGGGTAGGTCCTTGCTCCTATATGGTCAACATTTTTGGCTACTCTCACATGTTTAGATCAACCCGCCAAATTTCATTTTTAAAAAGATCAATTTGTGTGGCAATGGGATCCTTAAAATAAATGGTCTCCAACCTGTCTTTATTTATATAGATATTCTTTTACATCTTAGAGTAAAATTTCATAATTTTATTTATATAAGACATTCACATTTCTTGCTAAATTTATTTCTTGTTGTTTTATAGATTTTGCAGCAATTGTGAATTGATTCTCTTCTGTGACATATTCTTTTTTTTTTTCTTAAAACTTTATTTATTTATTTGACAGACAGAGAGAGAGAGCACAAGCAGAGGGAGCAGGAGGCAGAGGGAGAGGGAGAAGAAGTCTCCCTGCTGAGCAAGGAACCCAATGCGGGCCTTAATACAGGACCCTGGGATCACGACCCAAGCCAAAGGCAGATGCTTAACTGACTGAGCCACCCAGGTGCCCCTCTGTGACATATTCTAATAAGTCATTGCTGGTCTACAGGAAAGCTATTGATTTCTATATGATAATTTTATATATAACCATTTTATTAACTTTCATTCATTCTAATAATTTTCGTTGGTTCATTTAGATTTTGTAGGCACTTTCTTCTTCAAATAATGCTTTGTGTTGTGTCTTTTTCCCCTAATATTTATACCTCATCTTTTCTTCTTAAAAAAGATTTTATTTATTTATTCATGGGAGACACAAAGAGAGGCAGAGACCAAAGACCTGCTGAAATACTTTCCCAGTTACTTTTTATACCCGTTCTTTGCATGCATAGCAGTTTGTGCATATTACAGTAACATGTTCAACTTAATAGGATGCAACTGCATTTAATATAAACTACTTAATTTAATAGACTACACCAGTATATAATATTTCCATATTTAACTCTGGATAATTGCCTTTATAGGGGTCATAGTGTGGGCATCCCCTTCTGGGCAACCTGCACTATATATGCAACATTTGCCTTTGGTTTCTGGTAGATACTTTTAATCACATTATGGAAATATAATAACAGCAAAAGTTACTATATATTTGTGTTACTGTTGAAAGTGCTTCATATATTAACTCATTTAGAAAATTGCCTTCTATTCCCAGCTTACTAATAGTTGTGTGTGTGTGTGTGTGTGTGTGTGTGTGTATGTGTTCACAGGAGTGTGGGATTTTACTGAATGCTTTTGCAGCATCTATTGGGATAGTTGTAGGACTTTTCTCCTTTATTCTGCTACTCTAGGGAATGAAATCAACACCTCTAGTGTTAAATCAGAACCTCATGGAGTCCCCTAATCCATCAACATCATCACTTTTCACTAATTATCCCACTCTCCTCATGTTCTCATTTTTTTCTTTCCCAGTCTAGAGTCCATGGTACATCACTGCAATCACAATATTATAAATCCCCATAATGCTCCTGTCACTTTCTCTTCATTAAACTCACTGACAGTACTCCACATCCTCCTACACTCCGTTAACTGAGTAGTCCCTGTCTCTACCTGAGCAGCTGGACATGGCTGGAGAAAATCACACAACTGGGCGGTCTCAACTGGAATTTCTGACTACAAACCTTAAAGGGGACTCAGTGCTGCCCAGTAATGCTGCTATACTCCCCCTGGTATAGCTTTGTTTTCCCACTGGCCAGTATGACCTCTTCCGCTCCCTGCGAGCCTCCAACATACTCCACCCCCTTCACTTGCTATCTAGAACTCATTTTGAGAAAGTAGAGAGCACTCAGACTCATCTTCCTCCCATCGAATCTACCAACTTTTCTGATCTGCATCAACACCCGTATTCCCTGCTTCCTCACCTGGGTCTACACTCTTATCCCACATTGTCTTCCCAAGGATCAAATTCCTTCTCTCTGCTGTACCATCAGTTTCTCCTTCAGTACCAGGCCATTCCCATCACCAAGATCACATGCCTTGGGATCTCTCATCTTTAAACACACATACACAGAATTCTCCCTAGACAGCATATCTCTCTTCAGCTGACGTTCCACCTACTCCTACTCATAGCAAAACTTATGGAAAGATCGTCAATACCTGCTTTCTGCTTCTTAACCTTTCATCATGATCCAACCAAACGTTTAACCTCTTCATGGAAACTGCTATTGTCAAACTTACCATTGACCTCTAGTTTGCCAGGTGCACTTCTCTGTTCTTCTCATCTTACTTGACCTCTATGAAGCTTTCAACACGGTTAACCACTTCCTTCTTGAAACACTTATTTCTATTAGCTTTGATAATACACCACTCTCCTCATTTTCTTCTACCTCATTGGCTGAAGCTTCTCAGTCTCCTTTACTGGCTTCTTGTTAAGCCAACCTCCAAATATTGGAGTGACAAGGACTCCATTCTTTTCCCTCTTGTCTTCTCACTCCTTTGGTGATCTCATCCAACTCTAGTGATTTAGTTTCTTTCTTTCTTTCTTTCTTTCTTTCTTTCTTTCTTTCTTTCTTTCTTCCTTTCTTTCTTTCAGCACAAGTGGGGGGAGGGGCAAAGGGCAAGAGAGTGAGAGAATCTCAAGTAGACTTCCCATTGAGCCCAGAGCCTGACAGGGGCTCAATCCCAGGACCTTGAGATCATGATCTGAGCTGAAACCAAGAGTTGGTCTCTCAACCAACTTAGCCACCCAGGGACCCTGTCTTGTCTTGTCTTTTTTTTTTTTTTTTTCTTTCTTTCTTTCTTTCTTCTCTCTTTCTCTTTCCTTCTTTTTCTCTGTACCCAACATGGCTCTTGAACTCGAGAACCCCCAATCAAGAGTTGTATGCTCCACCCACTGAGCCAGCTAGGCACCCCTCCCGTTGTTTGGTTTTCAACACCTGATGGGTGACAAAGATTCTCACTTTGACCAAGTTTTAGATAGACTCCTCTAAGGCTTCTTTTGATTAGGCTTGTCCTAATCCTTGTGCCCTGTCCTCAGCCTGCCTAGCTAGTTTTAGCAAGAATGTTGCTAATCAGTTTAGTGAGAATCCTCCCACCCTTGACACCTGATCAAGTTCTCATCTCTAACCTTCATTTTTTTTTGTCTTTTTTATTTTTTAAAGATGTTATTTATTTATTCATGAGAGACACACAGAAAGAGAGAGGCAGAGACACAGGTAGAGGGAGAAGCAGGCTCCCTGCAGGGAGCCCTACATGGGACTCGATCCCGGGACTCCAGGATCACACCCTGGGCCAAAGGTGGCACTAAACTGCTGAACCACCGGGCTGCCCAAGTCCTTGGTTTGTCTTTAGCAAGCATCCTGTTATGCCAGTTTAGCGAGAATCCCCCTACCCTTGATGTCTCCTCATAATTTTCCACTAATTGACCCCCCTCACTCTCATTGGCTATAAGATCCCAGTTGTCTTGGCTGTATTTAAATTTGAGCTCAGATTCTCTCACCTGCTGCAATAGTTTTGAATAAAACCTGTCCTGTCATCTTTACAAATGTCCAGTGAATAATACTCTTTAACTTGACTCCCAGCTTTTTTTTTTTTTCCAGCTTTTTTTTATTTTTATTTTTTGGCTTCCAATTTTGTATCTTCAGCCCAGACAAGGCCTCTAACCTCTAGACTTAAATATACTATTGCCTCTTTGACAGCCCCTCTCAGATTGCTAATTGGAATTTCAAACTAAACAGATCCAAAATAAAACTTTTGATGTTCCTCTCTCAGTTTTTTTTTTTTTTTAAATAAGATCTAGGGCACCTGGGTGGCTCAGTGGGTTAAGCATCTGACTCTTGATTTTGGCTCCGGTCATGATCTCAGGGTTGTGAGATAGAGCTCTACATCGGGCTCTGTGCTGGGCATGGAGTCTGCTTGGGATTCTCTCTCTCCCTCTGTCCCTCCCCCATCCACTCACTCTCACACTCTCTTGCTCTCTCTCTCTCTCTCGCTCTCTCTCGCACACACACACACACACACACACACAAAGAGGTAGGATTTACATCTCCTCACTTTGAATATGTGTGGGTTGTGGCCACTTTTGGCTAACAGAATATGGTAGAACCAATACTAAATAGCTTCTGAGGCCAAGTCATAAAAGGCCATGCAGCTTCCACTTTGCTCACAGGAACACTTTCCGGGAACTCTGAGCACCAATGTAGGAAGTCTGATTATCCTGGGGTCACCGTGGTAGAGAGGCCATGTGTAGATGCTTTAGTTAGCTGTCCCAGCCTGCAAGTACAAAGGCCCTATACCATGTGCTAGATATTAGGGACACAGAAACAAATGAGGCAGGGTTCCTGCCTTCAATATTTCCTACTAGCTACAACTTCAAGAAGAGAATCTAATTGTCTTCTCCCTCCACCCCAATGCACGTTACTTTGATATTGTAGGGACTCCTCATTCTTCTATTCTTTTTCTTCCTCATGCTCTTCCTTTCCCCTTTGTTCTTCCTCGACTTCGTCCTCCACATTTTATATTTCCCCCAATCTTTTTAAAAATTTTTCTTCATTTATTTATGAGAGACAGACACAGGCAGAGGGAGAAGCAGGCTCCATGCAGGGAGCCCGACATCGGACTCGATCCTGGGTCTCCAGGATCACGCCCTGGGCTGAAGGCAGGTGCCAAACCACTGAGCAACCCAGGGATCCCCTATTTCCCCTGATCTGATTCTCTTTATTGCCTTCCTTTTCCTCCTTCTCCATACAACCCTTACATCATGTCTTCACTCATTTTTACTTGTAAGAGTGAGATTCAGAATTGAGAAAGGAAAGGAAAAGAAACTTCTCTCCTGCTGTTATACTTCTCTATTGCTGGGTATCAGATAACCCCAGAAGTCAATGGCATAAGGAAAGAACCATTCCATAACAAGTGTTGGTGAGGATGTGGAGAAAAGGGAACCCTTGTGCACTGTTAGTGGGAATGCAAAAACGGTGCAGCCACTGTGGAAAACAGTAATGAGTTTCCTCAAAAAATTAAAAATAGAGGGCAGCCTGGGTGGCTCAGCAGTTTAACGCTGCCTTCAGTCCAGGGCCTGATGCTGGGGACCCAGGATGGGGTCCCACGTCAGGCTCCCTGCATGGAGCCTGCTTCTCCCTCTGCCTGTGTCTCTGCCTCTCTCTCTCTCTCTGTCTCTCATGAATAAATAAATAAAATCTTTAACAAAAAATAGAAATACCATATGAGCCAACAATTCTACTTTTGGGTATTTATCTGAAGAAAGTGAAAACACTAACTCAAAAAGATATACAGGGCAGCCCGAGTGGCTCAGTGAAACTCTCTCTCTCTCTCACTCATGAATAAATAATCTTTAAAAACAAAAACAAAAAGATATACACACACATACTCATACCCCATATTCATTGCAGCATTATTAATTATACTCAAGATATGGAAGCAACCCAAGTGCCCACTGATGGAAGAATGGATACTTTGCATTGCATCCATTATCTTTTTCATTATATATTTATGTATTTATTTATTTCATTATATATAATAATATATTAAATATATATCTCATATATGTAATTATGTATACACACAATGGATGTAATTCATATATAATATATAAACATAAGTGATTCATTATATATATTTATATACAGAATATATATACTGGAATATTATTCAGTGTATAAAAAATATTTATTTTTTTAATACTTTTTTTTTCAAAGATTTTATTTATTTATTCATAGAGACAGAGAGCGAGAGGCAGAGACACAAGCAGGCATCATACAGAGCGCCCGATGTGGGACTCGATCAAGGGTCTCCAGGATCACGCCCTGGGCTGCAGGCGACGCTAAACCGCTGCGCTACTGGGGCTGCCCAATCTTTTTTTTTTTTTAAGATTTTATTTATTTATTCATGAGAGGCAGAGACATAGGCAGAGGGAGAAGCAGGCTCCATGCAGGGAGCCCGATGTGGGACTCGATCCTGGAGCCAAAGGCAGAAGCTCAACCGCTGAGTCCCCCAGGCATCCCCAGTGTATAAAAAATCTTGCTACTTGCAACATGGATGGAACTTGAGGGCATCACACTAAGTGAAATAAGTCAGAGAAAAACTTTATAATTTGACTTATATGTGGAATCTAAAGCAGGCAGCTGAACAAAAACAAGAAAGAAACTCAGAGAGAATAGACTGGTGTTTGCCAGAAGTGGAGTGTGTGTGTGTGTGTGTGTGTGTGTGTGTGTGTGTGTGTGAAATGGGAAAAGGGGGCCAAAAGGTCCAAACTTCCAGTTATAAAACAAATAAGTCCTGGAGAATGTAATGTACAGTGTGGCGCCTGTAGTTAATAATATTATATAGTATATTTGAAAGTTGCTAAGAGAGTGTATTTTAAAAGTCCTCATCACAAGAAAATAATTTTTAACAATGTACGGTCACAGATGTTAACTAGACTTATTGTAGTGATTATTTTGCAATATATACTAATATTGAACACATTTTGTACACCTAAAACTAATATAATGTCATTTGTGAATTGTATCTCAATTTAAAAAACAACATTTTTAAATGCCTATGAATTCTGTGGGTCAAGAATTCAGAAAAAATAGGGGCACCTGGGTGGCTCAGTGGTTGAGCTTCTGCCTTCGGCTCAGGTCGTGATCCTGGAGACCCAGGATCGAATCCCACATCGGGCTCCCTGCATGGAGCCTGCTTCTCCCTCTGCCTGTGTCTCTGCTTCTCTCTGTGTGTCTCAAATAAATAAATAAATAGATAAATAAAGTTTTTTTTTTAATTCAGAAAAAATAATAGTGGAGGGACACCTGGCTGGCTCAGTCAGTAGAGCATGTGACTCTCGATCTTGAGGTTATGATTTCAAGACCCACATTGGACATAAAATTTACTTTAAAAAAATAATACTAATGAAATAGTTGTCTTTGTTCTGTACTGTCTGGAACCCTAGCTAGCAAGACTCAAATCGAGGGGAGTGACTCATATGGCTGGTCCCTGGAATCATCTGGAAGATTTTTTTTTTAAATCTTTATTTATTTATGATAGTCACAGAGAGAGAAAGAGAGAGAGAGAGAGAGATTGAGAGGCAGACATAGGCAGAGGGAGAAGCAGGCTCCATGCACCGGGAGCCCGACGTGGGATTCGATCCCGGGTCTCCAGGATCGCGCCCTGGGCCAAAGGCAGACGCCAAACCGCTGCGCCACCCAGGGATCCCCATCTGGAAGATTTTTTACTATGTGTCTGGCACTTCAGCAGGAATAGGTAAAAAGTTGGTCTTAGCTGGAACAGAGCACCTACATATGGCCTCTCTGATGTGATGGCCTCAAGGTAGTCAGACTTCTGGTATGGCAGCTCTGGGCTATGAGAGAGAAGGTTCCAGCAAGCAAGGTAAAAACTACATGACCTTTTATGACCTAGCCATGGAAGCCACATGGTATCAATTCTGAAGTTGTCTACTGATCAAAGTGGTCGCGAGCCCACATATATTGAAAGGGAGAGGACACAGACCCCACCTCTTAATGGGTGAAAGGTCAGAGAATTTGTGGCCAAGTTTTTTGTTTGTTTTGTTTTTTTAAGATTTTATTTATTTATTTTAGAGAGAGGGTAAGTGGGAGGAGGAGCAGAGGAAGAGGGAGGAGAGAGAAGCAGACTCCCCACTGAGCATGGAGCCCTAGGCAGGGCTCATGACCCTTAGGTCATGACCTGAGTCAAAATCCAGAATTGGACACTTAACCAGCTAAGCCACTCAGAAGCCCCGTGGCCATATTTTAAAGCCACCAGAACTTCTCAGTTCAAATGTCAGCATATCAGAGAGGCTATCCCTTCCTGCTTTTTCTAAAATTGTCACCCCTAGAATTGTCTACAACTCTCATCATGATTCGTAATTATCTTATTCTTTTGGCTCATTTTTTGTTTATTATGTCTCACTTCAAGACTGAACTGCATGAGGAGAGGAACCCCACTTCTCTGGCTCACCCTTGGATCCCGATTACCTAGCCCAGGGCTTGGCATAAATAAATCACACTATAGAATTGGAATTAAAATCTAGATTTATCTCATTCCCTAATTCATTCCTTTTATTTCATCTTGAAGGAGAGAAAAAAAAATCAATTGTCCCAGTTAAAAAGTGTAGTAGAAACAAATGCTGAAAGTAAAAACAAACATATTAGTTGATTTGTTGTCAAAGCCTCACGCACTGCCCTCCTTAGTAGCTCTGCCATCTCAGAGATGGCAAAATCAAATAGAGTTGCCAACTCTCTCTGTTCCTGGCCCTAGATCATGAATATGTAGAAACCTGCCTGCTTGCAAAATACAAAAGAGGGACTTTTTTTTTTTTTTTTTTTTTTAAGTTCCAGGAAGTATTTTATTGTTTGACTAACAGAACACACAAAACCAGGCAGAGAAGTCCCCACGGAAATGATTGGTCACGGTTCTTGTTGTTTGCCCTCTGATCCTTCATCTTCTAAGCATTTATTATTTTTCTTTTAAAGATATTAGATATTTATTTTTATCACAAATGCAATCCAAATACGAATGAATGAATGAATGAATGAATGAATAAATAAATAAATAAATGTATTATTGTTTAACATCTGACCCCACCACGTTCCTTTAAATAACAAAAAGAGCTAACTGTCTTTTCAAAGCCTATGTGGCCATAGCTGTCCCGCCTATGGTTTTAAAAACAGACCTTCTGAAATCCCTTCTTGACCTACAGCTCCTCTGTTAAAGAAATCCTGGGAAAGTGGTCCTATTGATAATGTCGATAGTCTCCAAAAGGTGAGGATGGTAACTGTGCTGAAGGCAACAGAGAGGGGTCTTCAGCAAACTGAGGACCATTGGGAAATTGTGCAGAGGCAAATCTTGTCAACAAGATGCCAGCTCCTTCAATTAAAGCTAGGAGGACACCACCCATCGCGGCTGACCCAACCATGGCCACTGGTCCTGGTAAGGCACCACTTGTGATGGAGTTCCAGGGATCTTCTTTTCCTCTCACTTGAACCACACTGCAGTCAGTCATGAAAAATAAATCTCCTCAACTGCAAAGCTACCTCCCAACTGCGGAGCCCTGGTTTTAATAGCTGTCAAACTCTCTCATAGTCTGGGGTTTACTCCCACTGGAGAATTGCGAAAATCTTTGAGTGCTTGAAAGAAACCACCACCTATGCTACCCATGGTAAAAGCCCGTCCACAATTCTCAAGGTCAAGGCTCTCACATATACTCCTCCATCTTGACTCCACCAGAAGAAAACACCCCTTCTTAAAGTTTTAATTAAAATTCCAGTTAGTTAGCTTTAGGTGTACAATATAGTGATTTCACACTTTCATACAACACCAGGTGCTTCTCACAGCGAGTGCACTCCTTGATCCCCATCACCTATTACACCCAATCTCCCAATCCCCCCACCCACCTCCCCTCTGGTAACCATTAGTTTGTTAAAAAAAGGGCTACTTCTTAAAGAGAGAGAGAGAGTCATTTCTATTCAACATTGTACTGGAGGTTTAGGGCATTGAGCAAGAATATAAAAGAAAAAGCATCCATATTGGAAAAGAAAAAGTTAAAACTATCTCTATTTGCAGCTAACATGATCTTATATATAAAGATGTTAAAAAACCCACAAACAAAAAAACTTAACTGCTACAGGTAATAAACAGATTCAGTAAGGCTGTAGATACAAGATAAATATAAAAAAAACAATTGTATTTTTACATATTAGCAATGAACAATCGAAAAACAAAATTAAGAAGATAATTCCACTGTTACTAGCACCAAAAAGGATAAAATACTCAAGAATAAATTTAACCAAAGTATAAACTTTGCACCCTGAAAACTGCAAAACATTATTGAAAAAATTAAAGAAGACCTAAAGAAATGAAAACATATCCTACGTTTATGGATTCTAATATTGAATACTGTTAAAATGGCAATAATCCCCAAATTAATCTACAGATTGAATACAATTCCTATCAAAATTCCAACTGCTTAAAAAAAAATTCCAACTGCTTTTTTTTTTTTTTTTTTTTTTGCAGATGTAAACAAGCTGATCCTAAATTTCATCTGGAAATGCAAGAGACCCAGAATAACCAAAACAACCTTGAAAAAGAAGAACAAAGTTGGAGAATTGACACTTCCTGATCTCGAAACTACAAAGCTATCATAATCAAGACAGTGTGATACTAGCATAAGGAAAGACAAAGATCCACACAATAGAATTGAGAGTCCAAGAATAAACCCTTACATTTGCAGTTGATTGATTTTGACAGGGGTTGTAGACCATGGGGGAAAGAAGTCTTAAACAAATGGTGTAAATAAATAAAATCTTTAAAAAATAAAAGGGGGGGCAGCCCCGGTGGTTCAGCGGTTTAGCGCTGCCTTAACCCAGGGCATGATCCTGGAGACCCGGAATCAAGTCCCTCGTCGGGCTCCCTGCATGGAGCCTGCTTCTCCCTCTGCCTGTGTCTCTGCCTCTCTCTGTGTCTCTCGTGAATAAATAAATAAAATCTTTAAAAATAAAAAAAATTAAAAAACTGGTCCTTGGACAACTGTGTATCTACATCCAAAAGAATGAATCTAAACCCTACCTCCCATCATATATAAAAGTAGACTCCAAATACATCAAAGACCTAAATGTAAGAGCTAAAAGTATAAAAAGTTTAAATGCATAAGAATGAATCTTTATGACTTTGGATTAGTTTTCTTAGATATGATAACAAAAAAGCTCAAGCAATCAGAGAAAAATTAGACTCTGTCTAAACTAAAAACTTTTGTGCTTCAGGAGCACCTGGGTGGCTCAGTCGATTGAGTATCCAATTCTTGATTTTGGCTCTGGTCATGGACTCAGAGTCCTGGGACCAAGCCCCACGGTCTCTGCACTCAGCAGGGAATCTGCTTGAGGCTTTCTCTCCCACTCCCTCTGCTGCTGTCCACTCAAATGAATAAATAAATCTTAAAAAAAAATAGAAGACTTGAATCAACATTTCTCCAAAGAAGTCATACAAATGGACAATAAGTACATAAATAGATGCTCAGCACCATCTGTCCTTAGGGAACTGCAAATCAAATACACAATGAGATATCACCTCATACCCATTAGGATAGGTATAATTTTTTTAAAAACCTGAAATAGGGCAGCCCAGGTGGCCCAGTGGTTTAGCGCCGCCTTCAGCCCAGGGCCTGATCCTGGGGACCTGGGATAGAGTCCCATGTCGGGCTCCCTGCGTGGAGCCTGATTCTCCCTCTGCCTGTGTCTCTGCCTCTCTCTCTATGTCTCTCATGAATGAATAAATAAATAAAATCTTTAAAAAAATTTTAAAAACCTGAAATAAAACAAATATTGGCAAGGATGTGGAGAAATTAGAGCCCTCATAAATTGCTGATGGGAATGTAAAATAGTATAGCCACTGTGGAAAACATTTCCTCAAAAAGGTAAACATAGAGTTATCATATAACCTGGCAGTTCTACTTCTAGGTATATACCCGGAAGAACTGAAAAGTTCCATATTCAAAAAAATTTATATGTACCCACACAAAAACTTGCACATATGTACCCACACAAAAACTTGCACACAGAGATCATAGCAGCATTATTGTAGCCAAAAAATGGAAACAATCCAAAGGTCTATCAACTGATGACTGGGTCAACAAAATACGGTGTATACAT